>NC_058085.1:308649417-308981917 GCF_014858855.1 Bufo gargarizans | reverse complement strand
GCAAGGAATGTAAAATGAAACCAACTCTGTTAGTAACCAGGCAATGGTGAGGGCATTCATTCCGGCAATGACTTAACCTCTTCATGCTAATTCCCTTATAATCATCTTCATAGAACAGAGTCTTATTACATAACTACAATTATTTTTTTCTAAATTAATGAATTTTTACGTTTTACATTCAATTTAGCTGAGAGACAATGCTGAAAAATGGTCTCCAGCATACACTGAAAATAAATAGTTCAAAGGCTATGGACACTTTTGAGAGAATTTTTATTATTATTATTGCATTGTACTAATTTTGGGATAAAAAGCCTATTTTAAATGGCTCTTTATTAAAGATGTTCAGCCCCTTTCTCTGTACAGCATTTGCAAAGTAGCAGGCTCTCTGTCTACACGGCGTCCTTTCAGGGAGCTCAGCTGGAGGCTATGTATAATCTTATCTCTGAACTTCTAAAAGCTCATAAACACTCATTATAGTGCAATTATTTTCAAAGTGATAAGAATATGGCTTAAATAAGTGTTTATGAGCTCTTAGTTCAGAGATTAAGGATATACTTAGACGGCTCAGAATAACCCTCCTGCACAGGAACGTATCCATTATGCGGTCTGCAAACTGCAGTAGAGATGTCCCGAACTATTCGCCGGCGAACATAGCTTGTTCGCGTTTGCCGCGGCGGGCGAACATATGCGATGTTCGGTCCGCCCCCTATTCGTCATCATTGTGTAAACTTAGACCCTAGGGTTTAGGGTCACAGGTTATGCTAATTTCTAGCCACCTGTGTCTGGAAGATTCTCAGTGTGGTGAGGCAGCCATTACATTAATTAGTCTGCCACAATGCCTCGCTGGAATGTGGATAAATTAATCACACTGGTCCAGGAGAGGCCAGAGATATGGGATACCCGCAGTAATGTGTACTTGGATAGAACAAGAAAGGATGCTGCGTGGGAGCAGGTGGCCCGTAGCCTGCGCAAAAACGAATGGGCCAAAGCAGATAGCCGAGGCCGTGCCGAATTAGGTAAGTGAGAGCAATGTAGTTGTGCTGTCCTTGCCCTCTGGGTGCCAACAAGATGTCTTTTTTTAATCCCTGAGGTCCCAATAGTCTTATTTTTGGGGTCCAGCTTCATTTTCCATAAAGGGCTGAACATAGTTTGTTAAAGTGACGTCTATTAGACACCATACAACACCATTTTTATATTTAAATGGCTGTCCCTCCCTTTGCTCCAGCATACAGTACTCATGTATATAATCACGTTTGTGCCCTTTTTTTTGCTGACACATGTCCTTGTATTTGAGCATCTTATAGTTGTCACCTTCACATATTGTTAGTTTTTTTAGGCCACATGGCTTACACGACTAGTCTCCTTCATCTTGTTCTTCTTCATTAGTATCCAGACACCTGCTGGACTGTACCATGTGCTGCTTATTCTGTCCATTTTAGATGTTAAATTGTTTTCCCCTTTTTTTTCCGTTTCAAACAAATGTCATTTTCAGATTTGTTTGGGGGTCATTTTTAAATTGGTGATCAATTAGTTTTTCTGTCATTTTTGGACAGTGAAACAAACTAAAACTCGGTGGGCCAGTTGCCGCGACCAATTTTGGCGTGAGGTATCCAGTAAAGGCCGGAGTGGAGAGGGTACCTCCAGGAAGAGGCCCTACATCTACACTGCCCAGTTGAGGTTTTTAAAACCGGTTATGGACTTGAGGCTGTAAGTATATTTTGGTTTGTAGTTCCATTTCACATTTAGCGGAAAGTTACGTTTGTCTATGGCTCACCTAAAGTGTACACAAAAGTAATGGGTTCATTTAAGTTGTACTATTAAAGACATATACTTTCTTTAGGGCTGCCATGTACAAAATTACTCCATCCTTTTTTTTTTCTAGTTAAACGCCAAGCATGCCTGAATAGCTGTAAGTTAACCAGTCCTGCTTGGAGTTGTCGTTGTGCATCAGATGGTGGGCAACATTTTGTACATGCCTGGTGTTGGTTGTGTCCATCATTTATGTGGAGGAGTCACACCAGTCAATCCCGCTGATGAGCTGTATGATGAGACGACACGTGTAGTGCGCACATAGCACCTCCCCTCTCTGTTTTGTTCCTGTTGCACCAATTTTTGGCTGGACAAGGAACATAGATGTTTTCAATCTGATAATGTTTTTCGCAGCGACAAGCCATGTGCGCACTGCACGCATTATCTCATCATACAGATGTTCTGCATGATTTACGCCTGTTGGTCATACAACAATAAATTCTGAGGAACATATCCTCGGGATAGGTCAGTTGTTCTGAAAAATGTGCACATGTCTCCCGTTTTTAAGGGAGTCCTGATTAGTGTATCATTTTTACCTTTAGAGGGTGCTGTAATATTTTCCTCATATCTACTTTTTTTTTAAACAATTTACGTTTAGAGATTTGATACCCATTAGATATTGCCCATGTCATTTATATTGGTTTTATTGTATTGCACCAGCCACAACATTGATTCCTTGGATTGCTCCTCTAAAATGCCAACCACAGAATCCTGTGATAATGGTTTAAAATGAGGTTCCAAGAAGGCTTGACCAGCCGTCTCCAAACGACTACTCTCAGCATGTTCAATTGTGGCCTAGTACATGTTAATTGTTGGCCGTAAAAGAAGTTCAACAAGTTAAACATTACATCTTGTATGTGGGTATGGGTGCAGCAGGCCACATACTGTTGAGATGGCGTGAATATCCGCACTGGTTTTGGCCCTTGAATGAGTATTCCTCTTCTGACGCTGGACAGCTCCAACAGGCAAACAATGTTTTTCCAATACATTACCATTAGCCCTTTACAAGTTTTGGCCCATCGTGGCATTTAAATAGGATGTTCAGTAGGAATCGCACTATTCACATAGATGCTTGTGTTCATTGTGTAAACTCATAATTTTGGTGTATGGAGCCACTCCGTATATATCTTGTATATACACGGCTGGTTACACCTAATATCAATGAGGTAATTCTGAAATGTTTAACTTAAATGATCTAATTGTGTTGTTTTTTTACTTTCAAAAACAGTACTGTGGACAGTCTGGAACCCTCGGACGAATCGGAATCGTCAGGAAGTGAAACTCCGGCAATGTTTTCGCCGGAAACAAGTCCCGCACCGACGCCGACAGGGGATCCAGAGGAATCTTCACAGGCCCAGGCCCCACAACCACTCTCCAGTCCACCCCGGGTCATACAGCCGCAGCCAAGACAGTCGCCGCCAAGTCCCTCCCTCCACCTCTGTGCCAGAGAGTCGTGAGGTTATTGACGCACGCGTCATTGATTTTCTGGCCCAGAGGCGGAGTGATGGAGTTGAGGAAAAGATGCTCAGGGGATTAGGGCCACTAATGAAGAAGATCCCAGAAAATGAGCAAAATGAATGTGTTGCTTCCATTGCGGTGGTGATGAAAATGTGTGCGCTGCCAAATCATGGGGACATTCTAGCCAAATTAAACGCATGGAAGAATGAACTTGAAAATGCCGGCCAGCCTCCAAGACCTGGACACTTTCCCATTCCAAGTCAACCAACCCATGCGCCTTCTTTTGCCCCACACCCCCAGTACGGCCCACCCCATGGCCAAATACAAGGGGTGGCTCAGGCCATTTACCTGGGCAGTTTGCAACCTGTCCCACCACAGAAGGCCTAGGGAAGGCCACGGTCCTCCTTTGCTGCGGGGTCATTTACCCAGGACCTTCTAGATCTTTGATTTGTGTGTTAGCTTATTGTTTTTATGTTTTAAAATTGTTTGGTGCTTAATGGGCAAAGCATTGTCCTAACTTACCGTTGGTTTGGCAAAATATTTTGCTTAAAATACTTTCTTGCACCAAAAATGTGTCTGTTTTTTATTTGCTACATTGCACAATTCTTTTACCTTTAATAATTGTATTCTAAGAAAAAAAACACACACACAGTATCTCCCAAAGCAACACTTTATTATGAGGCTCCACACCTTTAATTTTCAGTACTTGGAGGAGGAGGTATTAGAAAATGTTGTGGACAATAGACTAGAAATATAAAGATGTTTGAGTCTATTTACATTTAGACAAAGGCATCATTTATATTGTTGTTATAACCGTAAAAAATATGTGATGTCCACAAAATCTCAGCCCGCAAGCCCACGTCAAGGGTCCTCATTATCTTGCGAGTCCCTACACTCAACTACCACAATAATTTAAAGTAATCTATCTACAAAATAAAAAAAAACTAAAGAGCCCAGAAGATTTCAAAAACTGCCACGAATAGCGTCCCTCTGGGCTGTGAAAGTAGTCTGCATAGAGTTCCCGAAGTGCAATGCCTGCAGTCCCTGGTCGTCTATGCAGGGTCCTTTCCAAACCCAAATCTGAAGACGTTGAAAGATCTTCAAAGTCTACAGAAGAGGAAGCCTCGTGAATCCTGGTGCATTGCCCCAATGCAGTTTGGGAACTGCGCAGAATTTTGGAAGCCCTCAGCGATCGTCCACCTTGGGCTGCGGCATCACCGTCTCTCGGAGTTGCTGCCACAAGACATAGGCAAGTGTGTCGTACAATTCTCAAGATCGTCGAGGTTCCTAAAAGAAACTCAAAATGCAGGGATGCAAAAGAGCTCCCAGTGGCAAGGAATCTGTTGAGAAAAAAACAAAACAAATGTAAGGGAACAACCGAATCAGGATTCTTGTATAATGTTGTATACACTACCTGATTGTAAACACCCTATGTGTAGTGGTGTGTAACCTATGGGACAGGTGCCAGAGGCGGCACTCCAGGCCCTCTGTGTGCGCCCACACCCATTGTAAAGTCGAGGGTTAACAAATATAGACCCTAGACTTTACAGAGCATTCATCAGCACTGCACGCCATCCCCTGAAGAAGCCGTTGATACGGCGAAACATGTAGGGATGCAGGAGTAACACTGGTTTTAGTTCAGAATTGGAGAGAAGGGAACCCCAACAGGGGAGATAGTATACACAGCGAAATAAATAGTTGGTATAGAAAACAGTTTGACTTGAAAGTAGTAGGATACATGAAAAGAAGGGGGATAGTCCTGAGGAGATATCAGGCACCCCAGTAGGGAACAAATTCATGTATCAGTATTAGATATAATTCCCATCTCTCCAAGTTCTGAGGAATTTTAAATCTTAGGAATTTAGAGTGAAAATAAATATTTTAAAATGAATCATTAAAATGTATGTTTTATCAAAATAATCAGTCAGTGAGGTGACAAAAAGCCACACTCTGGTCCCAGTGACCGCTGAATCTCATATATTCATCAGCAGAAGGCACACTATGAAAACTACAGGCAGCATGGAATTTAAACATTCATTTGGATCAAAATGATTTTAACCAAAAAGGTCCAACTATATTGTACTACAGTATTCATGCAAAATTGACTTGTGGGCATTTGGCATTAAAATTGACGGATGTGGGTTGATCAGTCGCAACTCTGTCTGAAAACGGCTCGCCATCACTGCAACATGTCCATGGTTGAATAAACTTAATAAAATATAAAACGGGAATACACAGCAAACTAAAACAGCAATTGGGGTGGGGTCAGTACTACCACAACTATTTTACATCAACTGTGTTTAGACCCTTTAAAATGCAGATAGTCCTGTGCAAGGTTAAAACTATGAGAGCAATAGGCATAAGGAGGACGTTAGATGGAAATCTCAGGGGTTGGCAGCAGCACAATCCGACAGAATAGTGAACAAACTGGGATATAGACTTCTAATAGGGTGGTACACGCCGATAGAGATCCTGACAGAGTGACCCAATTCTTTCACACACTCCAAAAAGCAACCGCAGACACCTGTAATTGAGGAAAATTCCCCCCAAAAAACAGTCAGACAGGCAGGTTACAGCCTGCTGTAACATGGCTGACTGACTGACTAAAAACAACATTTTCTACAAACTACCGGCGACTGCAGAGGAATCATGGAGTGTCTGGAGCCCGTTAGCTGAACACACGTTTCAAACAAGCCCATAAAATTTATTTAAAAACAAAAAAGGAGTCATATGTTGCAGGTATTGAAGGGGTAAAACAGAAAGCAACACAACCAAAAAAAAAATAAGGCAAAACTAAGGTTAATTCAGCAAACAGTAGCACATGTCTCACAGCAGCCATTTTCTAGCACATGTTCCTCCTGACACAAGCACTGCACATTACAGTTTAAACTTTACAAGTACTATACTGCTTACCTCAACGTGACGATGAGCCTTTCCTCAGGAGTAATGCTGCGCCTCATATTGGTGTCCATGAAGGTAAGGACAGTACGTAGAGACGACAGCAAGCGATCAAATGTAGTGACTGACATCTGACAGAAGGAATAGAACTTCTCTGGATGCAGCCGCAGATCTTGGTATAGGGTATGGAAGTGTCCTTTCCGGTAGTATTGTGAAACAATCGGATGGACCCAAAATCGTCGCCTTCTACTCGGTTCCTCATTCAACAAAGGAGGGCGCGGACCCCATTGCCGAGAAACGAGCCAATGCACCAAGACCTCTTCCTCTGAATCCGACATGGTGATACAGCAAAGAGAAGCAGCCAAAATAACCTCTGTACTCTGGAAAGACTACAGAAAATGGCCACAAAAGCATACTCAGGTGCCCTTCATTTATACCAGTATCCTGGGTGGAGATATTAAAATGAAATTTTTTTAACCATTCCAGGATTTCTGACGGGCCGCAAAAAAAACAGGAACACGGACACACGGAAGCACAACGGAAGCAAAAACGGCCACGGATCACGGAACAACGGAACCACGTTTTGCGGGACGTTAAAAAATACTGTCGTGTGCATGAGGCCTAAGTGAGAGGAGGGACAGTGTAGCTGCTGCTGATTTAATAGGGAAATCGATAGCTAGGCAAGTGTATTCCAGTGTCCTGAAAGACTCATCTGATCTCTGCTGTAAGGACAGCACCCCAAAAAGCCCTTTTTAGGGCTAGTACATCAGTCTGCTTTTTTTTTTTTTTTTCCTGTGTAATCTAATTGCAGTTGCCTGCCAGCGTGTGTTGCCTGTTCAGGCTCACAGCGTATACTGTGCCAACTTTCCCAGTGCCACCACTCATATATAAAAAAAAAACCCTTTTTGGACTGTAATAGAATAGCAGTCAGTTGCCTACAAGCGTGTGTGTTTCAGGCCCTGCAAGTGCAGAGTGTCACCAGTGCAACTTCCATCTGGTGTCAGAGTATATTACATAAAAAAATAAAAAATAAAATTTTGACTTTAATAGAATAGCAGTTAGTGGTCTGCAAGCGTGTGTGTCAGGCCTACAGCGTCTACTTTGCCAACTTCTGCCAGTGCACAGTGCCACTCATATCTGGTGTCACAGTAGCATGCACGCATAGTACAACTAAACTAATAAAAAAAAAAAGACAGGCAGAGGCAGGCCACCCCGCAGGGGCCGTCATGGTGCTGTGATTCCCTTTGGCCCTAGAATAATGCCCAGTGTTCAGAGGCCACGTACCCTGAACTCAAAAAGTTCTGAGGACATGAAGAGGGAATTGGCTTATGTTCGGCCCCTTATACTTATACTTTACCTGACTCGTTCCCCACTTCCCCTAAATAAACACACGACACTACTGCTCAGATTTAATCGGCCACAGCAGCCGTTTATTGAATAAATACATAACATAATTAACTTAACAATAAATTAACCAATGACGAGGGAGGTCCTAGAAGCCCCAATAGCCTCATAAACACCGGGGAAAAAACTGCGACTCTATCTTGCCCCCAGCCGTTGAACCCAGCTGGGAGGCAGCAACTGATGGACGCCTAGTTCGTTAATCCCAGCTCCTCCATGAGAGTCCAGCCCCTCCCGCGGTGCCCTCCCATCCTCAGATACCACCATATTTTTCTACTTCAAGGACCTCCCCCGCCTCCAAGAACGCGCAGATTGACTTCCTCAAGCCTGCGCGTCCCTCCACATCCGTAACGCTATCTCCACTCCATTCTGGATCCCCAATGACCACAAATCCGCCCCCACCGCATTCAGATGCACCCCATCCATTCTCCAAAATGCACCAACTCCCTTCTCCAACTCTTCATGCCGCACCGCCACAGCCCCATTCTTTGCCATAAACCGGCCCACTGCCCTATTCACCTTCATCCGGGCCTTATTAATGCTCTCCACAGACCTTGCCTCCCTCCATGACTTACGCGGCACGATGTCCAACCAAACCGTAACCACACCGGGGAACAACGCCCAGATCCTCAACAGGTCAAACTTCACATCCTGTATCAACTCCCTAAATGGACGCCTCCCCAAGTCATTGCCCCCAACATGGAGCACCAACACATCCGGAGGCCGATTCAACCGAGCAAACCGCTGCACCTCCCGCAACACACCCTCCCCATAACATCCCTCTAACCCCTAACCACCTAACCGTAGCCACCTCAGAACTCAACCCAAGCTGGCGACCATTCGGCCTCACATCTGCTCTGAGCGCCCCCCAAAAAACATAGGAATGTCCTAAAATCCACACCAAGGCTGCCGGAAAACCTGCAAACAAACAAAAAACACAATTAACACAACCCCTACCCACTGCACCACAACTACAAAAAGCCCAGCCTAACATAAGATCTAAATCGTACCGACTCCCAACGCCCGATCCTCATAATTACCTCATCACTGACCCCTAATCTGGTCGCTTCAGTCGCAGCACCAATCCTAACCGAATGTCCGGAATACTCCTTATCCTGAACCCCCAAAGCCTTCAAACATTTCTTAAAAACAGCCAAGAATTGAAATCTGGACAAAAACTAACCATCCTCATGTCGAAAAATGGCAAAGAATCCCTCCCAATACCCAACCGATACCTCCCCACACACTGAACTGGGCACATACCACACTCAGGAACAGAAAACAATGTAAACTGTTGCCCTCTGCCCTCCTGATCAGTTTTCGACCTACGAATCCGAACCATAATCTTATCCTCGCCTAACTCCACATCCTCACTCGTCAACCCCCCCCCCGCACGGTTGACACTGCCGCTCACTAACTCCCCCAATCTGAATGCCCCAAAAAACGCTAAGGCAAATGCCGCCCTAAACAACCCTAACTCCCATCCAGAGCTACAGACAACGCTCAACTTCTCACCCATCTGAACCAATAAATCAAAAGACACCGGCCAGCCTTTTAAAACCTGCCGCACAAAAAAAACTCAAAAACCTGTCAAATCCACCAATACCTGCAGCCTGAACCCAAAAGCCACACCTGCAATGAAACGATTCACCCACATTCCCACTGTGAACGAGAAAGAGAATCCGCCACAGAATTAGACACTCCAGCGACATGCTCTGCCACCAACCACACGTTCATTGACAAGCAACGCAATACCAGAAACTGCAAAAGCCTAACCACTGGAGGAGAAGATGCAGATAAACTGTTGATAGCCTGAACTACCCCCAAATTATCACAATGAAAACGCACCTTCCTATTTTCAAACCTCCCCCACAACACAACCGCCATGACAATGGGAAACAACTCTAACAATGCAATATTCTTCACCCAACCCCATACCACCCACGACTCCGGCCACCCGCCCGCACACCATTGCCCTTGACAATAAGCGCCAAAACCCACTCCCCCAGACGCGTCCGTATGCAACTCAAAATCTGCAGTATCACAAACCTCCCCCATAACCAATGTCCGCCCATTATATTGACCCAAAAACTCCGCCCAAACCCTTAAATCCCCTTTTAACTCCTTCCGCAACCTAATGAAGTGATAAGGCGCAGACACTCCAGATGTAGCGGCGGCCAACCTTCTACAGAAAATTCTACCCATCGGCATAATCTGACATGCGAAATTAAGCTTCCCTAACAACGACTGTAGATCCCTCAACCTAATCTTATCCCGCACTATGGCCCTATCAATTTCCTGCCGCAAATTCAGTAACTTGTCCTCCGGAAGCCTACACTCCATCCTCTCAGTGTCTATCACGATCCCCAGGAAACACAATTCCGTCACTGGACCCACCGTCTTCTCCCTCGCTAACGGCACCCCAAAACACGCAAAAACCGACTGCACCGTGTACAACAACAAAGAACAGACCCGAGAATTCGCAGGCCCCAGACTGAATAACCGAAGAACAACCCGAAACTTCCACCACCACCCACTCCAAAAATGAGCTAAAAGTCTCAAAGTACGCACACGAGAGAGAACACCCCATTGGTAAACACCTATCCACAAAATACTCCCCCCAACAACAACCCAACAAACCCATGCTCTCCACGTGAATTGGAAGCAGCCGAAAAGCCGCCTCAACATCAACTTTTGCCAACAACGCCCCCCGCCCACACCGTTGTACCCACTTAACAGCCGCATCAAATGACGTATACACTACCGAACAAAGTTCGGGATCTATACCATCATTGACCGACGCCCCTTTCGGGTAAGACAAATGATGAATGAGCCGAAACTTGTTCGGCTCCTTCTTTGGCACCACCCCCAGCGGAGACACTTTAAGGTTCGGAAGCGGTGGCGCCCTGAATGGGCCCGCCATCCACCCAATTCTGCCTCCTTCATTAACTTTTCAGTCACCACCACTGCATGATCAAGCGCAGACTTAAGATTTTCATGAACCATAGGCCCTGCCATTACCACCGAAGGAATGCGAAAACCAAACCGAAAACCATCCCCCAACAACCTGGCCGCCGCCCAGTCCGGGTACCTATCTAGAAACTCCTGCATCTCTTCCACCCGCACCGGTGTCGGACCCTTTTCCAACGCCATCACCGCCCCTCTGTCTTCCCCCCTTAAAGCACCGGCTAGCTCCATGGGACCCCCCACACACTGTACATTCGTGCTTGAATTTGCACTTAGCACCGAATCTGCAGCTTCCCTCATTAAAGAGGAAACACAACCCCTTTGCCGATGCTGCCGCCAATGCTCCCCGAGACGACCCCCCGGGCTCACCCCGAAAGGACTGCCCCGCCCTAGGCGGTGCCGTCACCTTCAACCACAACCCGATGTCCTTGTGGTCCCACCGTATATATCTGACCTAACCGCCTTACGCTGCCGAAACTGCTCGTCGTAGCAAAGCCACCCCACACCGCCATACACCCGATACACCTCCCCTATAGCATCCTGGTAACAGAACAACGCTGAACAACATTTTGGGGACCTTTCCCCAATGACACTTGCTAATATGGCAAACACCTGTAGCCAATTTGCAAATGAGCGGGGAATCAACCTATGCCGCCGCTTCTCCTCCTCCTCTTTTTTTCCCCTCTTCCTTCTTGCCCCTATCCAAATTAAACCGTTCCAAGGGGAGCAGTGAAAATATCTCCACATACTTCCCTTTCCAGATCTTCTCCTTAACCTCCTGCTTCAAATGGGCCCCCAAAGGGCCCTCAAAGCACACATACACTTCCCCACGCGCTCTGTCATCCAACCTCTGCACCTCCTCCTCCCCCCCAACCTGAGTCTCCACCGACACCGACCCTCCGCACAACCCGGCTATCGGTCCTGGCAGCACCCCCCACGCCGGCAATGGTGACACACCTACTGACCCCAGACTAGACAACCAAGCCGCCAATCCCCCCAACAACTGCCCCAACCCTTTTCCTAACTCACCCATGGCCACCCCCCCAGCACTTCCCGCCGGGAAGCCCTGCGCTAACAAGGGACCCCAAGTAGTCTCACCAGGCACCACGGGCTCTGTGACTCCCGCTGCCGCTGATCCTGACTCCCGCTGCACGGACTCTCCTTCGGCGCTGCTCCTGGACGTCGACAGTACCTCCTCCCGGATGACTTGCACAGCCCTCTGGATGATGCTGGCAGGCCTCTGGCACGCTGACACGGCTCCACCTCTGCCTGGAACTTCACTGGGCCTGCACAGCTCTTCTCCCCCACTCTGTGCAGCCCGAAGCACATGGATCTCATCACACAGCTGAGTAGACCGCCCGCTGGGACTTGGACTGGGCCGATCCACCGTTCCTGGTCCTGCGTCCCCAAGACTGGCAGCAGAGAGCGGGGGAAGGGGCGTCCCGCTCTGCTCTGGGCCCCGCCGTGTAGTGGGATTCCTCCTGCGATGAGAGAGCCCTGCAGAAGACTGAGCAGACCCTCTCCGCCGCGGAGGGTCCCTTGAGGGGCTCCCTACTCGGACCCTGGGGGTGCTTTCAGGGCTAAGGCGCGCCGGTGGGACACCCCGCCGCGGCCGGACAGCCCGTACAGTGGGGGTAGCTGCAGGAGCAGGAGCTATAACATACACACCAACCTGCTCCTGAACCAGCCAGGCCCCCGCACCTCCGCCTCCCTGTGCAGCCCCTCCAACATCTCCTCCACAGACCAAGCCGGCGCCGCCATAATCCTGCTCGTTTGCTTCCTCCTGGCCGAATGCCACTGACCCCACCTCCGCTCTGACCCATAGCCACCCCCCCCCCCCCCCGTTCGCATGGCGACACGTGTCCTTTCCTGAATCCCTCCTCCGTGCCTTAACCCCTACCTCACCTGTCCCTTCACATCCAAAACCCTCTTCATGAGCAGCCTCCCCTTACCGCTCCGCTTCTTGTCCGGCCTAACTTAGTTGACTGGCTAACACAGGACACCCAATCTTCTACAGCTTCCGCTTGGAACCTTGACTCACCATCCTCCTCCAGCTCAGCTTCGGGCACCTCTCAAGTTACCACTCGCCCGCCTGCCGCTACCACCAACACTAGCACCACAGCTGCTACTTGATCTGTCAGAGGAGTTATTTACACATCAGTTGGAAGAAATGAGTGATGCGCAACCATTATTTCCAGAGGATGTAGATAACAGGGATATGTCTCAATCAGGCAGCATTACACACATGGATGTACGGTGTGATAATGATGATGATGTACCCGCTGCTGCTTCCTTTGCTGAGTTGTCAGATACAAGTGAAGCGGTTGATGATGATGATGTGTCTGTGGATGTCACGTGGGGGCCCGCTCTAAGAGAAGAAGAACAGGGGGAAAGTTCAGATGGGGAGACAGAGAGGAGGAGGAGACGAGTTGGAAGCAGGGGGTGGTCGTCGCAAGGAGCTAGTGGCACAGTCAGACAGCATGTATCAGCACTCGGGGTCAGCCAGACAGCACGCCAATCAACGCATGCTGTTGCCACCACCATAATGCCGTCATTGCAAAGAACAGCAGTGTGGCATTTTTTTTGTGTGTCTGCCTCTGATAACAGCGATGCCATTTGCAACCTGTGCCAAAAGAAACTGAGTCGTGGGAAGTCCAACACCCACCTAGGTACAACTGCTTTGCGATGGCACATGATCTCACATCACAAACGCCTATGGGATCAACACATGAGTACAAGCAGCACACAAACTCAAAGCCACCATCCTCCTCCTGGTCCAGCATCTTCAGCCACGTCAACCACTGCTGTCCTCCTTGCCCCCTCTCAACCACCCGCCACTTCGCCTCTCGCCTTGAGCAGTTCCTGCTCATCTGCCCACAGTCAGGTGTCTGTCAAGGACATGTTTGAGCGTAAGAAGCCAATGTCATAGAGTCACCCCATTGCCCGGCGTCTGACAGCTGGCTTGTCGGAAATCTTAGCCTGCCAGCTTTTACCATACAAGCTGGTGGAGTCTGAGGCCTTCAAAAAATTTGTAGCTATTGGGACACCGCAGTGGAAGGTACCCGGCCGAAATTTATTTTCACAAAAGGCAATCCCCAATCTGTACTGTGCAAAAGGAAGTCATGGCATGTCTGGCACACAGTGTTGCGGCAAGGGTCCATCTGACCACTGATACCTGGTCTGCAAAGCATGGTCAGGGCAGGTATATCACCTACACTGCGCATTGGGTAAACCTGCTGACGACTGCCAAGCATGGAATTTGTGGCTCTGCAGAGGAGTTGGTGACACAGCCACGACTTGCAGGCAGGCCTGCTGCCACCTCCTCTACTCCTCCTACTCCACCCTCTTCGCTAACCTCCTCGGCTGAGTCCTCTTCTGCTGCTGCGTCTTTCTCCACATCAACTGCACACCCCCAGATCCCCAGGGGCTATTCCACATCCCGGATACGACAGTGTCACGCCATCTTGGGGTTGACTTGCCTGAAAGCAGAGAGTCACACCGGACCAGCACTCCTGTCCGCCCTGAACGCACAGGTGGATCATTTGCTGACTCCGCACCAACTGGAGATCGGCAAAGTGGTGTGTGACAACGGAAGCAATTTGTTGGCGGAATTAAATTTGGGCAAGTTGATACATGTGCCATGCATGGTACATGTGTTGAATCTGATCGTACAACGCTTTGTGCATAAGTACCCAGGCTTACAGCACGTCATCAAGCAGGCCAGGAAGGTGTGTGGCCATTTCAAGCGTTCCTACACGGCCATGGCACACTTTTCAGATATTCAGCGGTGAAACAACATGCCAGTGAGGCGCTTGATTTACAACAGCCCGACACGTTTGAATTCAACACTCCTAATGTTCGACCGCCTGCTCCAACAAGAAAAAGCCGTCAACGAGTATTTGTATGACCGGGGTGCTAGGACAGCCTCTGCAGAGCTGGGAATTTTTTTGCAACGTTACTGGACGCTCATGCGCAATGCCTGTAGGCTCATGCATCCTTTTGAGGAGGTGACAAACCTAGTCAGTCGCACCAAAGGCCCCATCAGCGACATCATCCCATTTGTTTTCTTCCTGGAGCGTGCCCTGCGAAGAGTGCTGGATCAGGCCGTAGATGAGCGTTAAGAGGAAGAGTTGTGGTCACCATCATCACCACCAGAAACAGCCTTATAAGCATCGCTTGCTGGACCTGCGGCAACACTGGAAGAGGAGTCTGAGGAAGAGGAGTCAGAGTAGGTATGTGGCTTTGAGGAGGAGGAAGACCAACCACAGCAGGGTTGGACCAACCCAGGGTGCTTGTTGTCACCTATCTGGTACCCGTGGTGTTGTTTGTGGCTGGGGGGAAGAACAGACCTTCAGTGAGATCAGTGAGGACGAGGAACGGGACATGAGTAGCTCGGCATCCAACCTTGTGAAAATGGGGTCTTTCATGCTGTCGTGCCTGTTGAGGGACCCTCGTATAAAAAGGCTGAAGGAGAACGACCTGTACTGGGTGGCCATGCTACTAGACCCCCGGTATATGCAGAAAGTGCCTGAAATCTTACCGTATTATCGGAAAGGATGCAGCAGTTCCAAAATAAATTAAAAAGTATGCTTTACACAGCGTATAAGGGTAATGTCACAGCACAACGAGAATCTAACAGGGGAAGAGGTGAAAGTAGTCCTCCTCCTACCATGACCACACCGGCAAGGACAGGACGCTTTACAGACGTGTTGTTGATGGAGGACATGCAGAGCTTTGCATCGCCACAGCCCTCTACCCTCAGAGAATGACTCGACCGACAGGTAGCAGACTACCTCGCCTTAACTGCAGATATCGACACTCTTAGGAGCGATGAACCCCTTGACTACTGGGTGTGCAGGCTTGACCTGTGGCCTGAGCTATCCCAATAGAACTTCTGGCCTGCCCCGCTTCAAGTGTCCTGTCAGAAAGGACCTTCAGTGCAGCAGGAGGTATTGTCATTGAGAAGAGAAGTCGCCTAGGTCAAAAAAATCTAGATGACCTCACCGTTATTAAGATGAATGAGGGATGGATCCCGAAGGGACTGACAGTGGGCGATACATTCGACTAAAGAATGCCTGATGAGATGAGCTGACTTGTGACTTATCCGCCACCAACTAGAGTTCAAGCCGCAATGTTTTAGGGCACTTTCTGCCTGGAAAACATCACTTTTCTGTCCGCTGCTACAGCGGCTGAACAATACCAGATTTTTCAGGCATGTATACATGCCTAATTTCTCTGGCCTCTTTTGCTGCACTGTGGCTGCAAATGCTAAACAAAAAAAAAGGCACATACATGTGTCAATTCCCCTTCGTGATCGTTACCTTGTTATGGTGAAGGGGCTTGCATATCACAATGAAGCGACCACCTCTATGAGTGTGTTGGCAATGGCAATGTTGGCACACCCCAGATGATAAGGTCGTTGCTTCATTGTGAACAGACCAAAAGCGATCGGCTGGATAATTTTGCATAGAAAAAACATTAATTTTCTTTGTGATCATCTAAGGCAGGCATGTCCAAACTGCGGCCCTCCAGCTGTTGCAAAACTACAACTCCCAGCATGCCTGGATAGCTTATAGCTATTAGGGCATGCTGGGAATTGTAGTTTTGCAACAGCTGGAGGGCCGCAGTTTGGACATGCTTGATCTAAGGTGATCATTAAAGCCTACTAGGCCAACAATGGGCCCAAACTGAAGAATCATTGTTTTCTGGGTCACTTAACTGTTACTGAACTACCTTAGCACGACCATAGGCTTTGAAAAAAAAAACATTGCCTGCAATCTCCCAAACATGCGCACGAGCACAGTCATCACTACACCAAGATTGACGCATAGAGGAATAAAATTATTGACAACTATTGACAACTCTTTGCGGTTGTCTAAAATCTATTCCATACACGTCCCCTGATAGGGGACGTAACAGGGATTAAACTGATAGGAATAGTACTACTTAACACACCACTCAGATCTGGTGGCACAGTACATTGCACGGCGCACGCGCAGTGCCCCAAATTGGAAGTAGGAGTACCGACCAAGCATCTTTTCCATCTCCCGGTTCCTAAAATTTATTCCATAAACCGGACCCTGATAGGGGATGTAACAGGGATTAAACTGATAGGAATAGTACTACTTAACACACCACTCATATTGGGATTGCACAGTACATTACACGGCGCACGCGCAGTGCCCCAATTTGGAAGTAAGAGGACCGACCAAGCATCTTTTTCCATCTCCTGGTTCCTAAAATCTATTCCATACACGTCCCCTGATAGAGGATGTAACAGGGATTAAACTGGTAAGAACTGATTTTTTTAATTTAAAAAAAAAAGAGGACAGCCTCTGTGGAGCTGGGTATTTTTTGGCCGCGTTACTGAACGCTCATGCACAATGGCTGTAGGCTCATGCATCCTTTTGCGGAGGTGACAAACCTGGTCAGTCAAACCCAAGGCAACATCATCGACCTCATCCCATATGCGTTTTTTTCTGGAAGAGTGCTGGATCAGGCCATAGATGAGCATGAAGAGGAAGAGTTGTGGTCACCATCACCACCAGAAGCAGCCTTGTCGTCATCGATTGCTGAACCTGCGGCAATGCAGAGAGAGGAGTCTGAGGAGGAAGGTGGATTTGAGGAGGTGGAAGACCAACCGCAGCAGGCGTCCCAGGGGGCTTGTTGTCACCTTTCGGGGACCCTTGGTGTTGTACGTGGCTGGGTGGAGGAAGAGACCTTCAATGACATCAGTGAGGACAAGGAACGGGACATGGCTAGCTTGGTATCCAACCTTGTGCAAATGGGGAGTTTGCAGTTGTGCAAATGGACTGTTTGCGGTTGTTTGCGCTGCGTTAAACGGGGAGTTTGGTCTGTCATAGTTTGGTCTGTCGCTGTGAAGCGGGCGTAACCCTTACACTACCTGATCGATACAACATCATACCTGATGTTTTAAAGCACGTTATTCCAAACAATTTAGGAATGTTAGGTGATTTATGCCCTTTATCGATTAAAACACGACTCTTCGTCAACTACGTAATTTTCCATGGGAGTTTTTCCATGGATCCCCCTCCGGCATGCCACAGTCCAGGTGTTAGTCCCCTTGAAACAACTTTTCCATCACTATTGTGGCCAGAAAGAGTCCCTGTGGATTTTAAAATTCGCCTGTCTTTTGAAGTCAATGGCGGTTCGCCCAGTTCACCCGTTCGCGAACATTTGCGGAAATTCGCGTTTGCCGTTCGTGAACGGAAAATTTTATGTTCGCGACATCTCTAAACTGCATATCCACAAAATACGGATACCTGCCGGACATAACTCTGCTGGTCTGTGAAGGAGGAGCAGTGCAGGCCGGGAATCAGCCTCTTTTTCTCTTACACAGCAGCACGATGTGTGACAGTATCCTGCTACTGCTGTGGGAGCCGTGATCATTGGAGAAACTACAGTAAGTGAATATTTACTGTTGTTTTTTTTTTTTTTACTTTCTCTGAAGGGGCACATATCTGGCATAACTACTGTGAACCGGCACATATCTGGCATAATGACTGTGAGGGGGCACATATCTGGCATAACTGCTGGGAGGGGCATATGTGGGCTGTGAAGGGGGTACATGTGAGCATAAGGGTACTTTCAAATTAGCGTTAAAGTTTTCCGGTATTGAGTTCCACCCTAGGGGCTCTATACCGGGAAAAAAAATGCAGCAGTTTTGTCCTAATGCATTCTGAATGAATGCAGTCTTCAGTTCAGTCCCTCTTACGGTATTTGGCCGGAGAAAATACTGCGGCATGATGCAGTATTTTCTCTGGCCAAAATTCCGGAACACTTGTTGGAATGCCGCATCCGGCATTAATTTCCATTGAAATGTAGCAAGTGTTCCGGTAAAACTGATCCGTTTTCCCGGTCTGTGCATGCACAGACCTTTGAAAATTATGAAAAAACTAAATACCGGATCTGTTTTTCCAGATGACACCGGAGATCCGGATCCGGTATTTCAATGCATTTGTCAGACGGATCCGGAAACAAATGACATCCGTTTGCACGCGGATTTCCAGATCCAGCAGGCAGTTCCGGAATCCAGCAATGCTAGTGTGAGACTAGCCTAACTCCTGTAAAGGGGGCGCAATGTGGGCACAACTACTGTGAGGGGAAAAAATTGGGGATAACTACTGTGAAGGGGGCACAATGTGGACATTACTACTGTGAAGGTGTCACCTGGTGCGGCCTGCACCCCCCTTGCAACGCCACTGCCAGCATGCCTCAGGGTAATTTATGTCAGAATCACCTTACGGTTCCACATGCAGAGGCCGGTTTTGGGGTGGTCCATGCTGAGTCCCCCGTACACTGGCAAGTTGTCACCATGTGTAGCTGCTTGTTGGAAGGGATGGTAAGTAGTGATGTCGCGAACGGCGAACGTGAATTTCCACAAATGTTCACGAACGGGCGGACTTCAATAGGCAGACGAATTTTAAAACCCACAGGGACTCTTTCTGGCCACAATAGTGATGGAAAAGTTGTTTCAAGGGGACTAACACCTGGACTGTGGCATGCCGGAGGGGGATCCATGGCAAAACTCCCATGGAAAATTACGTAGTTGACGCAGAGTGTGGTAAGTTGAATTCACAAAGCGATTAATATAACCTGCATTAATCGCATTGAGATTACAACTTAGAACTTAGGTAGAACCTATGACATACGCGATTTTATAAACTGCCGTAGCAAGGGGGTCGTGTACCTGGCCCAGTGTACTTGTCCCAAGGATTATGTGGGAAAAACGTTCAGGGAATTCCGTAGACGAATCCTGGAGCACATGAACAATATTAAAAACAAGAAAGACGCGCCCATAGCTAATCATATGTGGGAAGTCCACAATGGGGACTCCCAACTAATCAAATTCTCTGCCTTGGAATTGATTAGAACCTCCCCTAGGAGGGGCGACTGGGACCGGAGGATCCTCCAGAAAGAGACGGAGTGGATTTCCCGGCTCCGCTCGCAGTCCCCGGGGGGTCTAAATGAACAGTTGACGTTCTCAAGTTTTCTATGAAACACTCGGCAATCCTGTCGGAACCACTCTTAAACTTCCTTCCTACGTGACGGAACTGGATATCGACACGCGAAGTATCAATTTTATTATCGTTAGGACCTTTCCAATGATTAAGGTCATTCGTTGGTATCATATATATCTATTACATATAGCACCACCGATTTCCCTAGCCCCAGGTTGTAGGGCAATAACTCCCTAGCTCTAACCCACGGGTTGCCAAATTGACACCCCTGGGGAAAGGAGATGCTTTATGCGGGGCATCAATTAATAATTATAAAACTTGATGTCTATTTTGTATCTGCATGCATGGTTATTTAGGTTTCCCCACCACCCAATTGCAGGGTAAAAAGAGTATATAGCCCCACGTTCACCAAGTAAGATGTGCATATGGAGAAGTGACCTGCCCATTCATATATGGATGTAGTGACCTGTGATGTGATCTGTCAATTCATCATTCTATTTAGTTTGGGGAAAATTAGTTGTTTCTTCTATTATCTGCGAAAGTACAAAATAACTCTGGGGAATCTATTACTATTAGTATTATTATTATGTCTCTTCCCCCCGCTATTCCCCATAATGAATACTATGGCTCTTTGGAACACTTTTCCATTCCTCCACCTGCTCCTGTCGATCGGAACGGAGGCCCCAAACCAGTGGAGCGCATAACCACGCCGACGGGATGCCGCGCTGGAACGCAAACACACATGTGATCCAGTCGCCGCAGCCCTGTGATGACTAGGACGGCCTGGATTGGCCGTTTCATGGTGGAACGCACGGCCTTCTTCAACTCCCGGAGTGCGTTCCACCTGGTTGAGCGGAAGCCACAGGTGGACTGGTGAGATCGCTGGCCTATATTTCATACCGCGGGGGGTAAATGGAACAGTAATATGCGAATATTGTATATTAAAGGGAACCTGTCATCTGGATTTTGTGTATAGAGTTGAGGACATGGGTTGCTAGATGGCCGCTAGCACATCCGCAATACCCAGTCCCCATAGCTCTGTGTGCTTTTATTGTGTAAAAAAACCGATTTATATGCAAATTAACCTGAGATGAGTCCTGTCCCTGACTCATCTCACATACAGGACTCATCTCAGGGTAATTTGCATATGTATCAAATCGTTTTTTTTACACAATAAAAGCACACAGAGCTATGGGGACTGGATATTGCGGATGTGCTAGCGGCCATCTAGCAACCCATGTCCTCAGCTCTATACCCAAAATCCCGGTGACAGGTTCCCTTTAATGTGTAAAATATATCCATATTACACATCCAATTAACCCATGCACCCTTTCAACTTTAGGGGATGGGTGGGGACCAGGTCACATGATGCCCCTGAAACCACCGCGATTGGTGGCAAGTTACTAGGGACTGCCCTACCTGGGGGTTTAAATATTCTAGGGATTAGTACACAAATTGGAGCTGTATTTTCAGTGCCCCCCTGGAGCACCCCAAGCCGCAGATCGCTGCTCAGGACTAATACAGCAACAGATGAGTATTGATTTAATTTAAGCTATCTTTTCACTCCGGACCTGTTGTAATCTATTGTAGTGCACCATTGTTGTGAAATCCTTGGCAGCCATATACTGCCGTGGGGGTGCTCCAGTTATTTTCTTTGTTTTGATTTGGTTTATTTCTGTTAAACCGTTGGTGTGTGGTCACTAAGTATTGATCGTGGCTTACTGGATTATCCTCTTTGTCTCCTGATGAACCTGTTATTAAAGGGGAAACGCGTCGAGACCAGAATTATATAACCAACAGTATTTATCTAGCGCATTGAATGACCCAGGCATAGTAACGCCACTGTAACCATTAGGAACCCAGCTCTAAGTTGAATTCGCAATGTGATTAATATAACCTGCATTAATCGCATTGCGATTACAACTTAATCAAATTTGTTACACTGCAGCTTCAGAATGAATCTAAGATGGATGCTGTACCTAAGATGGATGCTGTCTTGCTATTTGATAGGAGGTGGGAGGGTCTGGGAGGGAGGGTCTGCTGCTGATTGGCTGGAATGTGTCTGCTGACTGTGAGGTACAGGGTCAAAGTTTTCTCAATGATGACGTATAGGGGGCGGACCGAACATCGCATATGTTTGCCCACCGCGGTGAACGCGAACAAGCTATGTTCACCGGTAACTATTCGCCGGCGAATAGTTCGCCTTACCATTAGAGATGTCCCGAGGTGCACCCAATGGGAATTAAGTCCAGAGAGTCAGGGTCTGCATTAAACCAGTGTGCTTCTTTATTAGAAGAATTTAAGTGCCAAACAACACAGGCAAGGCACTGAGATGGCTTCTCTAATCTCATCCCTGGCAGAGGAAGGTTCTTTGCTGAGGAAAGGCCTGAGCTAGCTTTCCCTCTCGCTCTTGGGCGGCTGGTATCCTGGTCAAAGGCTGGTGATCCAGAGTCTGCGGCAAAGTATCCCCCATCTCAGCATCTTCTTCTGGTCACTCAGTAGTCTGGCAGAGTCTCCTCTTCTAAGCACTGGTCCCTAACTGCAGAACACTAAGGGCTCTGACTGCTCTCCTGATATACAGTTTCTGGCTGAACTAGAACCTTCTAGTGGGAGGGGTGGAGTGGAGAAACTCAGCACAGATACAAAGTTACAACTTTCTGTCTGTCATAGGCTACTTTCAAACTAGCGGCAGGACGGATCCAACTCACTAAGGGGTTCACCCTGTCGGATCCGTCCTGCCGCTATTTCGCCGTGCCACCGGACTGCCTCTCCGTCCTCATTGACTATAATGGGGACGGGGCGGAGCTCCGACGCAGCAAGGCAGTGCACGGTGAAAGGCCGCCAGACTAAAAGTACTGCATACTGTGTGATGAAGTCAGGCGGCATAGCGTACTGGTTAAGGGGTGCTCGGTTTGTGTGGACGTAATCCCAAAATCAGAAAAATGAAAGAAAA
This sequence comes from Bufo gargarizans, assembly GCF_014858855.1. Classification (NCBI taxonomy): domain Eukaryota; kingdom Metazoa; phylum Chordata; class Amphibia; order Anura; family Bufonidae; genus Bufo; species Bufo gargarizans. Next base: position 308,959,450 of record NC_058085.1, on the reverse strand, counting down.
CAGGCACTCCCAAAAATCTTTGCTGGTGATAGATTTATTGGTCACTCATATTAGGGTGACGCGCGGCGTTTCAGCACTCACACTCACAGGTGCCTTTTTCAAACGAGAAGTAAGCAGCAGTATGAGTGGAAGAACATACACACAAAACAGGTTTAAGAACCCACTCCTGGTCATGTGATGATGACATTACGTTGCCGGGGAGACACATAAACAACAATGTGAGTGGACGCCTCCTGTTGAGTCTTCACAGAGGTCACACCCTGGAAAGTAAATTTCAGTTGCACTGTGAAGAGAAACATTATTGCAAGTGTGCATGGAACTATCTTGTTTGAAAGCTGGCATTCCAGGCTTTTCATACAAGACCGAAATTACAGTATTAGTCCAAGCCAAACCAGAGATATTACTGTTAGGCCTCTTTCACACGGGCGTCCCAGATTTGCTCCGGATGCGTCCCGGATGCATTGCGGAAAACCCGCGAGAGTAGGTAGGAAGTTTTGACTGCGATTGCGTTCCGTTGTTCAGTTTTTATCGCGCTGGTGCAATATGTTTTGCACGCCCGTGATAAAAAACTGAATGTGGTACCCAAACCCGAACTCCTTCACTGAAGTTCAGGTTTGGGTTCAAGGTTGTGTAGATTGTATTATTTTCCCTTAAAAGATGGTTATAGAGGGAAAATAATAGCATTCTTAATACAGAATGCATAGTATAATAGGGCTGGAGGGGTTAAAAAAAAATCTAAATTATTTACCTCACCTTAATCCACTTGTTTGCGCAGCCCGGCTTCTCTTCTGCCTTCATCTGTGAGGAAAAGGACCTGTGGTGACATCACTGCCCTCATCACATGGTCCATCACATGATCCATCAAACAAGTGGATTAAGGTGAGTTAAATTATTATTATTTATTTTTTTAACCCATCCAGCCCTATTGTACTATGCATTCTGTATTAGGAATGCTATTATTTTCCCTTATAACCATGTTATAAGGGAAAATAATAATGATCGGGTCCCCATCCCGATCGTCTCCTAGCAACCGTGCGTGAAAATCGCACCACATACGCACTTGCTTGGGGATGCTTGGGATTTTCACGCAGCAATATTCACTTCTATGTGGCCTGCGTTGCGTGGAAAATGCACAAAGAGGAGCGTGCTGCGATTTTCACACAATGCACAAGTGATGCGTGAAAATCACTGCTCATCTGCACAGCCCCATAGAAATGAAAGGGTCCGGATTCAGTGCGGGTGCAATGCGTTCACCTCACGCATCGCACACGCACGGAAATCTCGCCAGTCTGAAAGAGGCCTTAGAAATAGAGAAATCGCAGGTAAAACATTCACAACTCACTTTCACCTACATTCTCTGCATCTTGATTTTTAACAGTGATATCTTTCCCATTACATGAAGATAATGCTGTCAGAGTTGACAGGCTTCAGGAGGAAAGGAAAAATAGTAAAAGTATATAGAAAAGTGACATTATTATCAATATACAGAGCCACATAAAAAAATTATGATAGTTATACCACACAGTGAACGCCGTAAATAAACTCCACAAAATAATGTAAAAACTGCTGTTTATTACATTATTAAGTTAAGGCTGCAAAGGGAGGAAATATTATTAGTCCTTAAGGTTAAAATTACTTATCTCACTCACTAAGGGGTTAAAAATGCAATAGTGTCCCTTACTGCAGACACATATTAAAAATCTACAATAAAAAAGTTAAATTTTTCGGAGGGTTTTTCCAATTTTAGCATGACTGTTAGAAGGTTAACGCTTTCCACAGTGCTGTGCAAATATAGTGCAAATGAACAGGTTATATATGACAACAAAAATATAATATGCAGTTACACCGTATTAAACATTATAAGTTAGTGCAAGTTAACCCTTTAAAGTGAAACCTTTATAACTTTGCATAGGGGAAATAGAGGAAAATGTCCACCAACGTCCAGACTTCAAAGTACCCCAGCTCAAGGCCATCACACACATTCTGCTCAACATCACTGACTTGTGTTAAGGCCGATTCATTGGCCTGTATTTGTGGGAGGGGCACGGTTGCCTATATCATGGCACCTCTGCCCCTCCTTCAATGAACGTTGTGTCAAACGCTGGTCTCGTTCCATGTGTGAAGTTGCGTCTGGTCCTAGAAGTTCGTTTCTACGCAAAGCAAGCTACTAGATCAGGTAAGTGACTGTCACATTGCAGTCTCAGCTCACAAGTCCGGCCGGCAGTGCCGGCTCCCTAGGTAAGAGGGGGCCACACTGCACCGGAGCGTCTGCCAGGAGCTCCGACTCCCACGTGGCATGAATCGTAGGGTGCAGGGATCAGCGCGATCCCGATTCGTACGTCTCTCCTCCCTTAATGTCTGGCACGGGCCGCTGTGCCATTAGCTAGGTAGGGCTCACGGCAGCAGTAGTTTTGTTCTTCTCCCCTCATGCCCCTCATGCCCCTCATGCCCCCCATGCCCGTACTGGCCCTGGTCATGTCGGCCACACACTCACCTCAGCGTCCTGCTGCTCCTCCGCTGTCTGCCCGTGCTGCAGGTGGCCGTCACTGTGTGGGCTCCCCCTGGTGGCTGCTGGAGTCAATGCAGTCCATGGAGCAGTGTTGGATGTCACAGGCTCCCTCCGGTGGTGACTGCCGGCAGTGCAGTCCATGGTTCTGTGCCCTGTGTTGGCTCCATCTAGTGGCCACCAGTGGTTACGACCACAAAAAAAAAAGGGTTTAAAAAATGGTGAAATAAATAAATAAGAAAAAAAAAAAAAAGAGAAAAGGAAATAATTATAAGAGTGTAACTCATGCTTGATTGGTGGAGTTTAGGGAACGGGCGATATACTTGTTCAGTGCTAGTTAGAGGATATCTGTATTGTTGGTCGCACGCCTCTACGATTGGCGCCATGACGTACGCAAGGATCTTACATGTGATTTTATTCCAGGATTTGTCTCGTCCTTCTTCATACACATTCTGCACGTTATTCAACCATCAGGGTACAGTATGTTAGTAGCTATGTCGTGGTACTATTCCATTCTCTCCTTCTGGTAATGGGTCAGTTGTGCCACGGTCAGACTCACCATTCACTGGGGTGTTCTAGGTCCAGCTATCGCTTCTCCTTGGCTCAGGTTCTCTCGTCCTTTTTCACTCGTTTTCTTCACAGTTGCATGGGTCTCGGCCTACTCACAGCCACGTCACATCGTCCCAGTGTCGGTTGACAGTCAGGAGTTGATTTATGCATACTGTATCCACAGGGTATGTCACATTCTTCAGACGTAGTGGAGGCTTCGGTCGACGAGAACCCCGCCAGGATGTCAGAAGGGGGCAGTTTGTCGTCTCTTCGCACCTGGACCGTCCCTAGGCTGATGTCGGAGTTGTCCAGACGGGGTATTGCATATCCCGCTGCTGCTAGGAAGGCTGAGTTATACCAGTTATTGGTCGTTAACTCAGGCCCTCAGCAGCAGGAAGAAGTCTCCCCAGTCACTGTTCAGAACTCTCTGACACAAATCTATCTGTTGCTGAATAACTTGACTTCGTCCGTCACGGATGTGCAAACCAGGTTGCAAGCAGTCGAGTCTCGTTGTTTTGCCACTACTCTGCATACCATCGATGCCGCTGTTCCTTCCACTTCTACGGCGACAGGGGCAGGTATCCCTGTGACTGCGCCCAGTATTATGCCGGCACATTTTGTTCCTGCCAATCTAAAGAAGGACATCTTGAAAGGTAGAGATATCAATCTAGCATCCTTACTGGTCGCTACCCGGGATCTGTCTGATAGTAGGGTAATTGCCTGTGGGGATGTGTCAGTGATCCTGAAAGGCCGAGACCATAGGCTGAACCGCAAGCTCACGGTACCTGAATTTGTGCTCGCATTTAGTTTGTACAGAGACGTAATCTGTTCAGTTCGTCCCGAGAGAAGGGAAGAACTTGACTTGTACTTGGAGTTGGGGTACAAGTATGGTGGCAGTTCCTTCTACGACTACCATTGTTCTTTCTCGGCCAAGGCAGCTGCTACCTTAAGTCAGTTCCAGTTTCTTACTAACTGGGCCAACATTGATACAGAGATTTTTTGTAGGCATTTTGCCGGGCTTAAGGCACCTTCATGCTCCCTGTGCCAATCAATTGACCATTCCACGGCGTGGTGTCATAAGGCCGCTCAGAGTGAGGGGTCTAGTTCTACAGGTCCTGTTCCCGTCCCGTCCGATTCACTCAGATCCTCTGGTTTAGTTGACAAGCTGGGCAGACCCATCAAATTACTCGGCAGGCAGGGCCGGACTGGCCATAGGGCAGACCGGGCATTTGCCCGGTGGGCCGGGCCGGGCCGCCTCAGGGCTCAAGTGGGTGTGCTGAGTATGCCCTAATCACACTCCTGTGCTCCGCCTCCTGCCAGCCCCGGCCGCACAGCTTAATAATCATCATGACTGTCTGATCAGGGCCGGACCGGCCATAGTGCGGGAGTGGGTGTGCCGGTAAGGCCTAATCACACCCCTCCCTGTGCTCCACCTCCTGCCAGCCCCGGCCGCACAGCTTAATCATCACACAAAGACACAGACATAGATACTGACTGTGAGTCCACCCCCACTGCTCCGCCTCCTGTGCTCCGCCTTCGTGACTCCCTCTTCCGGCGGCCGGCAGCGTAACGTCGCTCACTCCGACATCACGCGCCTGCTCCGCCTTCATTAATAAAGTGGGAGGAGCATGCACGTGCGGCGTTACGTAGTGAGTGACGTCACGTCACGTTACGCTGCCGCCGGCCGCCTTTTTTGAATGTTGAAGAGCGGGACTGGAGCCACCAGCTTCTGCCTGCCCGCCCCAGTAGTGCCCAACTGGCTGTGGCTGCCGCCTGCCCATGCCCACTGACTGTCCAAGGCAGTAAGTTAGTGATAGAATATTAGACAGTAACTTATGTAAGTGAGCTATTGAGCTTGTAAATAAACTTGTGCAAAGTATATGAGTAGTTAGTAACTAAACATATACTTTGCACAAGTTTATTTACAAGCTCAATAGCTCACTTACATAAGGAACAGCGGGGTCTGTCTTACAATAGGGAGGGACACTGTTATGGGGGGGGGGGATATCTGTGGATCATGTGGATGATGAGATGACACATATATATAGCACAAGATGCTTGCGCTGCCATAACAGTGTCATCCACAGATGCCGCCATAACAGTGCCATGCAATCCACAGATATCCCCTTAACAGTCTATTAAGGGGATATCTGTGGATGACACTGTTATGGGGTGGGGTCTGTGGATGACGCACTGTTAATAACAGTGCATCATCCACAGATGGCCCCATAACTGTGTGTCCTCCACAGATGCCCATAACAGTGCGTCATCCACAGATGCCCCATTTATAGTGTCATTCACAGATCCCCCATAACAGTGCGTCATCCACAGATGTCCCCATAACCGTGTGTCATCCACTGATGCCCCCATAATAGTGTCATCCACAGATGCCCCATTTATAGTGTCATTCACAGATCCCCCATAACAGTGCGTCATCCACAGATGCCCCCATAACCGTGTGTCATCCACTGATGCCCCCATAATAGTGTCATCCACAGATGCCCCATTAATGGTGTCATTCACAGGTCCCCCATAACAGTACGTCATCCACAGATGCCCCCATAACTGTGTGTCATCCACTGATGCCCATAACAGTGTGTCATCCACAGGTCCCCCCCATAACAGTGTGTCATCCACAGATCCCCCCATAACAGTGCATCATCCACAGATCCCCCATAACAGTGTGTCATCCACAGGTCCCCCATAACAGTGTGTTATCCACAGGTCCCCCATAACAGTGTGTCATCCACAGGTCCCCCATAACAGTGTGTCATCCACAGATCCCCCCATACCAGTGCGTCACCCACAGATCCCCCATAACAGTGTGTCATCCACAGGTCCCCCATAACAGTGCGTCACCCACAGATCCCCCATAACAGTGTGTCATCCACAGATCCCCCATAACAGTGCGTCATCCACAGGTCCCCCATAACAGTGCGTCATCCACAGATCCCCCATAACAGTGCGTCATCCACAGATCCCCCCCATCAGGGCCGGACTGGCATAGGGCAGACCGGGCATTTGCCCGGTGGGCCGGGCCGGGCCGCCTCAGGGCTCAAGTGGGTGTGCTGAGTATGCCCTAATCACACTCCTGTGCTCCGCCTCCTGCCAGCCCCGGCCGCACAGCTTAATAATCATCATGACTGTCTGATCAGGGCCGGACCGGCCATAGTGCGGGAGTGGGTGTGCCGGTATGGCCTAATCACACCCCTCCCTGTGCTCCACCTCCTGCCAGCCCCGGCCGCACAGCTTAATCATCACACAAAGACACAGACATAGATACTGACTGTGAGTCCACCCCCACTGCTCCGCCTCCTGTGCTCCGCCTTCGTGACTCCCTCTTCCGGCGGCCGGCAGCGTAACGTCGCTCACTCCGACGTCACGCGCCTGCTCCGCCTTCATTAATAAAGTGGGAGGAGCATGCACGTGCGGCGTTACGTAGTGAGTGACGTCACGTCACGTTACGCTGCCGCCGGCCGCCTTTTTTGAATGTTGAAGAGCGGGACTGGAGCCACCAGCTTCTGCCTGCCCGCCCCAGTAGTGCCCAACTGGCTGTGGCTGCCGCCTGCCCATGCCCACTGACTGTCCAAGGCAGTAAGTTAGTGATAGAATATTAGACAGTAACTTATGTAAGTGAGCTATTGAGCTTGTAAATAAACTTGTGCAAAGTATATGAGTAGTTAGTAACTACTCATATACTTTGCACAAGTTTATTTACAAGCTCAATAGCTCACTTACATAAGGAACAGCGGGGTCTGTCTTACAATAGGGAGGACACTGTTATGGGGGGGGGGAGATATCTGTGGATCATGTGGATGATGAGATGACACATATACAGACGTGGACAAAATTGTTGGTACCCTTTGGTCAATGAAAGAAAAAGTCACAATGGTCACAGAAATAACTTTAATCTGACAAAAGTAATAATAAATTAAAATTCTATAAATGTTAACCAATGAAAGTCAGACATTGTTTTTCAACCATGCTTCAACAGAATTATGTAAAAAAATAAACTCATGAAACAGGCATGGACAAAAATGATGGTACCCCTAGAAAACACAGAACATAATGTGACCAAAGGGACATGTTAATTCAAGGTGTGTCCACTAATTAGCATCACAGGTGTCTACAACCTTGTAATCAGCCATTGGGCCTATATATATGGCTCCAGGTAATCACTGTGTTGTTTGGTGATATGGTGTGTACCACACTCGACATGGACCAGAGGAAGCAAAGGAAAGAGCTGTCTCAAGAGATCAGAAAGAAAATTATAGACAAGCATGTTAAAGGTAAAGGCTATAAGACCATCTCCAAGCAACTAGATGTTCCTGTGAGTACAGTTGCACATATTATTCATAAGTTTAAGATCCATGGGACTGTAGCCAACCTCCCTGGACGTGGCCGCAGGAGGAAAATTGATGACAAATCTAAGAGACGGATAATCCGAATGGTAACAAAAGAGCCTAGAAAGACTTCTAAAGAGATTCAAGGTGAACTTCATGCTCAAGGAACATCAGTGTCAGATCGCACCATCCGTCGTTGTTTGAGCCAAAGTGGACTACATGGGAGACGACCAAGGAGGACACCATTGTTGAAAACGAATCATAAAAAAGCAAGACTGGAATATGCCAAACTACATGTTGACAAGCCACAAAGCTTCTGGGAGAATGTCCTGTGGACAGATGAGACAAAAATCGAAGTTTTTGCCAAGGCACATCAGCTGTATGTTCACAGACGAAAAAATGAAGCATATCAAGAAAAGAACACTGTCCCTACTGTGAAACATGGAGGAGGCTCTGTTATGTTCTGGGGCTGCTTTGCTGCGTCTGGCACAGGGTGTCTTGAATCTGTGCAGGGTACAATGAAATCTCAAGACTATCAAGGAATTCTAGAGAGAAATGTACTAGCCAGTGTCAGAAAGCTTGGTCTCAGTCGCAGGTCATGGGTCTTGCAACAGGACAATGACCCAAAACACACCGCTAAAAACACCCAAGAATGGCTAAGAGGAAAAAATTGGACTATTCTAAAGTGGCCTTCTATGAGCCCTGACCTCAATCCTATTGAGCATCTTTGGAAGGAGCTGAAACATGCAGTCTGGAAAAGGCACCCTTCAAACCGGACACAACTGGAGCAGTTTGCTCATGAGGAGTGGGCCAAAATACCTGCTGAGAGGTGCAGATGTCTCATTGACAGTTACAGGAAGCGTTTGATTGCAGTGATTGCCTCAAAAGGTTGCGCAACAAAATATTAAGTTAGGGGTACCATCATTTTTGTCCATGCCTGTTTCATGAGTTTATTTTTTTACATAATTCTGTTGAAGCATGGTTGAAAAACAATGTCTGACTTTCATTGGTTAACATTTATAGAATTTTAATTTATTATTACTTTTGTCAGATTAAAGTTATTTCTGTGACCATTGTGACTTTTTCTTTCATTGACCAAAGGGTACCAACAATTTTGTCCACGTCTGTATATAGCACAAGATGCTTGCGCTGCCATAACAGTGTCATCCACAGATGCCGCCATAACAGTGCCATGCAATCCACAGATATCCCCTTAACAGTCTATTAAGGGGATATCTGTGGATGACACTGTTATGGGGTGGGGTCTGTGGATGACGCACTGTTAATAACAGTGCATCATCCACAGATGGCCCCATAACTGTGTGTCCTCCACAGATGCCCATAACAGTGCGTCATGCACAGATGCCCCATTTATAGTGTCATTCACAGATCCCCCATAACAGTGCGTCATCCACAGATGCCCCCATAACCGTGTGTCATCCACTGATGCCCCCATAATAGTGTCATTCACAGGTCCCCCATAACAGTACGTCATCCACAGATGCCCCCATAACTGTGTGTCATCCACTGATGCCCATAACAGTGTGTCATCCACAGATGTCCCCATAACCGTGTGTCATCCACTGATGCCCCCATAATAGTGTCATCCACAGATGCCCCATTTATAGTGTCATTCACAGATCCCCCATAACAGTGCGTCATCCACAGATGTCCCCATAACCGTGTGTCATCCACTGATGCCCCCATAATAGTGTCATCCACAGATGCCCCATTTATAGTGTCATTCACAGATCCCCCATAACAGTGCGTCATCCACAGATGCCCCCATAACCGTGTGTCATCCACTGATGCCCCCATAATAGTGTCATCCACAGATGCCCCATTAATGGTGTCATTCACAGGTCCCCCATAACAGTACGTCATCCACAGATGCCCCCATAACTGTGTGTCATCCACTGATGCCCATAACAGTGTGTCATCCACAGGTCCCCCCCATAACAGTGTGTCATCCACAGATCCCCCCATAACAGTGCATCATCCACAGATCCCCCATAACAGTGTGTCATCCACAGGTCCCCCATAACAGTGTGTTATCCACAGGTCCCCCATAACAGTGTGTCATCCACAGGTCCCCCATAACAGTGTGTCATCCACAGATCCCCCCATAACAGTGCGTCACCCACAGATCCCCCATAACAGTGTGTCATCCACAGGTCCCCCATAACAGTGCGTCACCCACAGATCCCCCATAACAGTGTGTCATCCACAGATCCCCCATAACAGTGCGTCATCCACAGGTCCCCCATAACAGTGCGTCATCCACAGATCCCCCATAACAGTGCGTCATCCACAGATCCCCCCCATAACAGTGCGTCATCCACAGATCCCCATAACAGTGTGTCATCCACAGATCCCCCCATAACAGTGTGTCATCCACAGATCCCCCATAACAGTGTGTCATCCACAGATCCCCATAACAGTGTGTCATCCACAGATCCCCCCATAACAGTGCGTCATCCACAGATCCCCCATAACAGTGCGTCACCCACAGATCCCCCATAACAGTGTTCGTCATCCACAGATCCCCCATAACAGTGCGTCATCCATAGATCCCCCATAACAGTGTTCGTCATCCACAGATCCCCCCATAACAGTGTGTCAGCCACAGATCCCCCATAACAGTGCGTCATCCACAGATCCCCCATAACAGTGTGTCACCCACAGATCCCCCATAACAGTGTGTCATCCACAGATCCCCCATAACAGTGTGTCATCCACAGATCCCCCATAACAGTGCGTCACCCACAGATCCCCCATAACAGTGCGTCATCCACAGATGCCCCATAACAGTGCGTCATCCACAGATCCCCCATAACAGTGTGTCATCCACAGATCCCCCATAACAGTGTGTCATCCACAGATCCCCCATAACAGTGCGTCATCCACAGATCCCTTATAACAGTGCGTCACCCACAGATCCCCCCCATAACAGTGTGTCATCCACAGATCCCCCATAACAGTGTGTCATCCACAGGTCCCCCATAACAGTGTGTCATCCACAGATCCCCCATAACAGTGCGTCATCCACAGATCCCTTATAACAGTGCGTCACCCACAGATCCCCCCATAACAGTGTGTCATCCACAGATCCCCCATAACAGTGTGTCATCCACAGATCCCCCATAACAGTGTGTCATCCACAGATCCCCCATAACAGTGCGTCATCCACAGATCCCCATAACAGTGCGTCACCCAGATCCCCCCATAACAGTGTGTCACCCACAGATCCCCCATAACAGTGTGTCATCCACAGATCCCCCATAACAGTGTGTCATCCACAGATCCCCCATAACAGTGCGTCATCCACAGATCCCCCATAACAGTGTCATCCACAGATCCCCATAACAGTGCGTCATCCACAGATCCCCCATAACAGTGCGTCATCCACAGATCCCCCATAACAGTGTGTCATCCACAGATCCCCCATAACAGTGTGTTATCCACAGATCCCCCATAACAGTGTGTCATCCACAGATCCCCCATAACAGTGTTCGTCATCCACAGATCCCCCTAACAGTGTGTCATCCACAGATCCCCCATAACAGTGCGTCATCCACAGATCCCCCATAACAGTGTGTCACCCACAGATTCCCCCATAACAGTGTGTCATCCACAGATCCCCCATAACAGTGTGTCATCCACAGATCCCCCATAACAGTGCGTCACCACAGATCCCCCATAACAGTGCGTCATCCACAGATGCCCCATAACAGTGCGTCATCCACAGATCCCCCATAACAGTGTGTCATCCACAGATCCCCCATAACAGTGTGTCATCCACAGATCCCCCATAACAGTGCGTCATCCACAGATCCCTTATAACAGTGCGTCACCCACAGATCCCCCCCATAACAGTGTGTCATCCACAGATCCCCCATAACAGTGTGTCATCCACAGGTCCCCCATAACAGTGTGTCATCCACAGATCCCCCATAACAGTGCGTCATCCACAGATCCCTTATAACAGTGCGTCACCCACAGATCCCCCCCATAACAGTGTGTCATCCACAGATCCCCCATAACAGTGTGTCATCCACAGGTCCCCCATAACAGTGTGTCATCCACAGATCCCCCATAACAGTGCGTCATCCACAGATCCCTTATAACAGTGCGTCACCCACAGATCCCCCCCATAACAGTGTGTCACCACAGATCCCCATAACAGTGTGTCATCCACAGGTCCCCCATAACAGTGTGTCATCCACAGATCCCCCATAACAGTGCGTCATCCACAGATCCCTCCATAACAGTGCGTCATCCACAGATCCTCCATAACAGTGCGTCATCCACAGATCCTCCCATAACAGTGCGTCATCCACAGATCCCCCATAACAGTGTGTCATCCACAGGTCCCCCATAACAGTGTGTTATCCACAGGTCCCCCATAACAGTGTGTCATCCACAGGTCCCCCATAACAGTGTGTCATCCACAGATCCCCCCATAACAGTGCGTCCCCACAGATCCCCCATAACAGTGTGTCATCCACAGGTCCCCCATAACAGTGCGTCACCCACAGATCCCCCATAACAGTGTGTCATCCACAGAGTCCCCCATAACAGTGCGTCATCCACAGGTCCCCCATAACAGTGCGTCATCCACAGATCCCCCATAACAGTGCGTCATCCACAGATCCCCCCCATAACAGTGCGTCATCCACAGATCCCCATAACAGTGTGTCATCCACAGATCCCCCCATAACAGTGTGTCATCCACAGATCCCCCATAACAGTGTGTCATCCACAGATCCCCATAACAGTGTGTCATCCACAGATCCCCCATAACAGTGCGTCACTCCACAGATCCCCCATAACAGTGCGTCACCCACAGATCCCCCATAACAGTGTTCGTCATCCACAGATCCCCCATAACAGTGCGTCATCCATAGATCCCCCATAACAGTGGTTCGTCATCCACAGATCCCCCCATAACAGTGTGTCAGCCACAGATCCCCCATAACAGTGCGTCATCCACAGATCCCCCATAACAGTGCGTCATCCACAGATCCCCCATAACAGTGTGTCACCCACAGATCCCCCATAACAGTGTGTCATCCACAGATCCCCATAACAGTGTGTCATCCACAGATCCCCCATAACAGTGCGTCACCCACAGATCCCCCATAACAGTGCGTCATCCACAGATGCCCCATAACAGTGCGTCATCCACAGATCCCCCATAACAGTGTGTCATCCACAGATCCCCCATAACAGTGTGTCATCCACAGATCCCCCATAACAGTGCGTCATCCACAGATCCCTTATAACAGTGCGTCACCCACAGATCCCCCCCATAACAGTGTGTCATCCACAGATCCCCCATAACAGTGTGTCATCCACAGGTCCCCCATAACAGTGTGTCATCCACAGATCCCCCATAACAGTGCGTCATCCACAGATCCCTTATAACAGTGCGTCACCCACAGATCCCCCCCATAACAGTGTGTCATCCACAGATCCCCCATAACAGTGTGTCATCCACAGGTCCCCCATAACAGTGTGTCATCCACAGATCCCCCATAACAGTGCGTCATCCACAGATCCCTTATAACAGTGCGTCACCCACAGATCCCCCCCATAACAGTGTGTCACCCACAGATCCCCCATAACAGTGTGTCATCCACAGGTCCCCCATAACAGTGTGTCATCCACAGATCCCCATAACAGTGCATCATCCACAGATCCCTCCATAACAGTGCGTCATCCACAGATCCTCCATAACAGTGCGTCATCCACAGATCCGCCCATAACAGTGCGTCATCCACAGATCCCCCCATAACAGTGCGTCATCCACAGATCCTCCCATAACAGTGCGTCATCCACAGATCCCCCCATAACAGTGCGTCATCCACAGATCCCCCCATAACAGTGTGTCACCCACAGATCCCCCCATAACAGTGTGTCATCCACAGATCCCCCCATAACAGTGCGTCATCCACAGATCCCCCATAACAGTGCGTCATCCACAGATCCCCCATAACAGTGTGTCATACTGTCATCCACAGATCCCCCATAACAGTGCGCCTGCGCACTGAGGAGAGACAGAAAGGAGGGCACATAATCAGTGGAAGCAAGCGGAGGACGGCACAGCAGACGACTGAATCGCTTCTTTTGTAAGTAAATAGTTTTATTATAAATGTAGTTTAATGTTTTTGTCTTTTATTATATTCTGGCTTTTGCTTGGTTATGTATGATGCTTTTTGATAATAAGTAAATGTAGTGGCGCTGTAATGTGGCCCCCAGGCCTCTCTGATGTCCTGCAGGCTGGTGCTATAATGTGGCCCCCAGGCCTCTCTGATGTCCTGCAGGCTGGGCTGGCGCTGTGGCAGCATACGGTCGGTCAGGCAGCAGAAAGGCTCTGGGGCTGTCATTGTGCTCTGGTACTTTTCCCTTCACAGCCGCTGCTATCTCTCTCTCGTACAGTGCAGACTCTGCAAGAGGCTTTCCATTTGCTCTCCGTCCTCTTAAAAGTCTATGGGAATCAAAACTGATCCATCTGGTTCCTGTTATGCAAGACGGAAAACAAAGTCCTGTCGACAGGGACCCAGACGGATCGGTTAGGCTTTCTCATAAACTTCTATTAGGACAGAGCAAAACGGAATGTCTCTTAGGGTCCATTCACACGTCCGTTGTTTCTTTCCTGATCTGTTCCGTTTTTTGCGGAACAGATCTGGACCAGATCTGTACCCATTCATTTTCAATTGGTCCTGAAAAAAAAAAATCGGACAGCTCAATGTCTGATTTTTTTTCAGGACCCATTGAAAATTAATGGGTACAGAACTGGTCCAGATCTGTTCCGCAAAAAACGGAACAGATCAGGAAAGAAACAACGGACGTGTGAATGGACCCTTAAAGGTTTCCGTTTTGCATTCCATCTGGCCATTCCATTATATTCCGTTTGAAACTGAACCTATAACGGGATGGCATAACGCAGATGTAAACCCACCCTGTACGGAATAGGTGGTATTTGCCAGAGTTGCTGGAGAACTGTGAGTGCAATTTCGGGGGCACTGACCTGTACAGGGTGTGGAGGATGGGGAGGTTGAGATCCACTGAGGATATTATAAGACTTTTCTGTAGCTTCCTATATTGTTGCAAAGCTTGTGTGTTGGCTGAAGCCTTCCTATCTTACTGGTGGCTGGCCCTGCCCCTCAATTGTGCTTCCGGGTTTGGCTCCGCCCCTAGACTGCAAGGGGGTGGGGCCTGTTGGAGGTCATGTGATTGGGCTGCTCAGTCAAAAATGCCCGGGCCTATTTTTTGTCCCAGTCCGGCCCTGTCGGCAGGTCACAGATCTGTAACAATTTCAACTATGCATCCTGTAACTTCAGTCAGTGCCGCTTGCTTCACATATGTACTAACTGCTTCAGAGCCCACCCTAAAGTAGTTTGTTCATTAAAAGCAGAAAATAATTACATGTGTGTTGTTAATATAGTTCGGTTGCAGCAGTTCCTATGCAGGTACCCTGACCCAGGCTTCGTGGAGTTCCTTAGTACAGGATTCACGTTCGGTTTTCACACTGGGATGGTGGCCCTTCCAGATTCCACACACGAATGCAGGAACCTACAGTCCGCTGACCAACACCCTGATGTCTCCGATAGGTTAATAGCAGCGGAGTTAGTCAAAGGTTTCCTGATAGGTCCTTTTTCATCATCGCCCTTTGATAGGTGGAGAATCAGCCCGATAGGAGTCGTGTTTGGCAAATTTAGTAACAAAGAGAGGTTGATTATCGACCTGTCCGCCCCGCATGGTACCCCTACACCTAGCATCAACTCTCTCATTCCATCAGAAGAGGTTAGCATGAGATATGCCACCATAGTTTAAGCCATCGCTCTTATCTTACAGTTAGGTCCCAGCACAATCCTTTCTAAAGCCGATATTGCAGACGCCTTCAAATTACTACCGATCAAACCGTCCCTCTGGCAATGGTATGGCATTAAATGGAGGGGCCTTTATTATTTTGCTTCCAATCTCACATTCGGGTCTAAGAGTAGCCTGTGGTTATTTGACCAATTAGCCAAGGCTCTCCACTGGATTTTAGTCCATGAATTCTACTGTAGCAATGTTATTCACTATCTGGATGATTTTTTAATTGTTGAGCGTCCTGACGCTCCCCCCAAAGACCTTCATTTGCTACTGGAGTGTTTCAGACAACTAGGGGTTCCTGTCTCTCCCAAGAAAGTGGAAGGTCCCTCCGCAGTCATCACATTCCTTGGTATAGTCTTGGACACCCAGAACATGGTTGCCAGGTTGCCAAGGGACAAATTACAGAGAATCAGGGAAGCCGTTCATAATTTCACATCTACTAGAGTGGTCAAAAAAGTTCAGCTACAGTCCCTGTTAGGTATGCTGAACTTTGCGATGTGCATAATTCCGCAAGGTAGGGCATTTGTATCTTGTTTACTTTCTCTCCTTCCTACAGCCCCTTCCCAGGATAGCAGCATAGGTCTGGACGATATGGTCATGGCTGACTTAAACATGTGGGATCAATTTCTCACGCAATGGAATGGCATCTCGCTCTTTGTTCCCACAATATCCGACAACTCCCCTGTAATTTTGTCCGCCGCCGCCGCCAATACTGGTTTCGCAGCTATTTTTGGCAACCATTGGTTAGCAGACAGATGGCCAATCGAAGTTAGTTCCATTCCTGGGTTTTTCTGTACCTCAGCAGTTTTTGAACTCTACCCCTTAGTGGCAGCATCCTATACCTGGGGTCAAAGCTGGTCAGGTCAGACTGTGTCCTTCGTGTCCGATAATGCAGCCGTCATCCAGATTCTCAATAGTGGGTCTTCTAAGGCTACTTTCACACTGTTCAGTACGGATCCGTCTGCATTAATAACTTAGAAAAAGTGCGAAAGTAGCCTGAGCGGATCCGTTCAGACTTTCAATGTAAAGTCAATGGGGGACGGATCCGCTTGAAGATTGAGCCATATGGTGTCATCTTCAAGCGGATCCGTTCCCATTGACTTACATTGTAAGTCTGGACGGATCCGCACGCCTCCGCACGGCCAGGCGGACAGCTGAACGCTGCAAGCAGCGTTCAGCTGTCCGCCTGGCCGTGCGGAGGCGAGCGGAGCGGAGGCTGAACGCCGCCAGACTGATGCAGTCTGAGCGGATCCGCATCCATTCAGACTGCATCAGGGCTGGACGGAAGCGTTCTGCTCCGCTCGTGAGCTCCTTCAAACGGAGCTCACGAGCGGACAGCAGAACGCTAGTGTGAAAGTAGCCTTAGTCTCCATATGTCATGTTATTTCTTAGGCGCTTGGTCCTTCTGTCATTACAACACCAGTTTCGTTACATAGCTTCACATATAGCCGGTAACCACAACGCAGCAGCCGACGCGTTATCTCGTTTTAATTTTACCCTCTTTTCACAGATCTGTCCAGAAGCAGATGCCATCGGGAGCCCAGTCCCTCCATACGCTGCTCTAATCCTTCCATAGACGCTCATCTCGCCACCGCTCGGTCACTGTTACTCAAGTCCCTCTCACCCAATACAGCCAGAGCCTACCAGACAGGTTGGAGAGCCTTCCAGAGATTTCAGGACTCTCATCCGCAAGGTGACACCGAGTTCGTTCCATACATCCTGGCGTTCATAGGTTACTGTCACACCAATCTGAAACTATCCCACTCCACGGTCAAGTCCTACCTCGCAGGGGTGCAACATTTTAGAGCCATGAGTTTCACCCAGCCAGGTTCATTGTTTTCTATCCATGCCATTAAAGCCACTCTGAGGGGTTTCGAGAAAAGCGACTGTGAGTCACGCACTCGCCGGCTACCCGTCACTGGCCAACTTTTCCACGACCTTTCCAACTTGTTAGACAAAAAAACATGCGGTGCCCTGCATAGTTTGATAATAAAAGCTGCCATGTACCTGGCCTTTTACGGGTTTTTGAGACCGGCCGAGTTTACTTCCCCAGCTAACAGCAGAAGGTACGTCACTCTCGGTCAGCTCTCGGCTTCCAGAGATGGTTTCATACTCTCTCTACTCACCTCCAAGACCTCTCAGGTAGGCCCCCCGACCCAGGTGTTTTTCTTCCCGACCTCTCATCATTGGTGCCCCGTGCGCGTGCTACAACAGCTTCTGTCCTCTCTGCCAAACAAGCCGCCCGGCAGTCCTTTGCTACCATTCAATAATACTCACCTTACCTGTCCCCAATTCATAACTCATATTCGTGTTTTACTGACTAATCTGTCAGTAGACCCGTCCTAAATATCCAGGCATTCGTTTCGCATAGGGGCGGCATCCGCCGCGTCAAGGAATCGGGTTCCAGCACACATAATCAAAAGACTAGGTCGCTGGCGTTCGTCCTGTTTCAGCCGCTACATTGCTTGCCCGTACACTGAAATAAATCTTGCTTGTCAGAATTTGGTGTTATAAATAAATGTTTGTAGCCTTCCGATATGGTAGAAATTGTTGTTCTTTTTGGCCTCCTTCAGCTATCCCTTCAACGTCACGGTTTCGGCATAACTCTAACCGTTTTAGCTAGCCAGCAGGTAGGAGTCCTTCTTCGTGAGTGCCCGACCACAACTATTGTCAGTACCACAATTCACATCATGGACTACTTGTGTCACAGGGCTGCAGCCCACATTACTAACTGCTGAAGGAGTCGCAGATCTCAGCAGTGTGCTTCTGTTATGTTATTGACCTAGACACTTATCCTCACAACCAGCCTTTCAAATAGCAGAGGAATCGTTAATTTCTAACGATAATTTGTTTTCCCTTAGTCCTAACAGCAGCACAGATGGGGGTTAACTACCCCCCTTGGACTGGTAGGACCGGCAGAATTTTAATGAGCCCAAGAACCAATAACAAAGCTTTACACCCCTACAAAAGGAGGGAACACCCCCCCAGCCTACTGTGTCTATAGCAAGAATAACTTACTAGGGTGGGAAATTTGTGTGCTGCTGTTAAGACTAAGGGAAATTAACGATTCCCTTACATCCTACTAGCAGCACAGATGGGGAGATAGCAAGAAGTACCCCTAGGGAGGGCCCTCATGCCTGGCAGAGCTAAGAATAGCCTGCCCAAAGGCCGAAAACTCCGCTACCCTGGCGTCTAGTCTGTAGTGGGAGATGAAAGTGGATTCAGAGCTCCAGGAGGCAGCTTTACAAATCATCTCCAGAGGAAGGAGACTTCTTACAGCAAAGGAAGTAGAGATGGCCCTTGTGGAATGGGCCTTCACAAACTCTGGAGGATCCAAAGCCTGAGAAACAAAGGATTCTCTAATGGCCTCCTTAATCCAGCGACTAATCGACGCCTTGGATGCCTTGCGGCCTTTGGACTTACCAGCAAACAGGATGAAGAGATTCTCATCTATCCTGAACTCCTTGGATCTATCCACATAGATCTGGAGGCATCTCGAGATATCCAACAGATGCTTGACAGGATCCCTGGAGGAGGTAGAAGGAGAAAATAAAACTGGCAAAGAAATCACCTGATTTATGTTCTGAAATGAAGGGACCTTAGGCCTGAAATATGGAAGGAATCTCAGGAGAACCCGGTCTTGAAGAAAGATAGTATAGGGTTCTGAGGCCGAGAAGGCTTGAAGCTCTGAGATTCTCTTGGCCGAGGTTACCGCCAGTAAGAAGACCGACTTCAGAGTCACGAACTTTAAATCCACCTTCTTCAAAGGCTCAAAGGGGGGAGATGCTAAACCCCTGATCACGACTGATAAGTCCTACTGGGGGATGGGCCTTAGTACTGTAGGCTTTAATCTTTTGGCTCCTTTAAGGAAGCGTTTGATGAGCGGGTCCCGAGATAATGGTCTGTTCAGACAGGCCGAGATGGCAGAAATCTGGATCCTCAGAGTAGATGGAGCAAGGCCTCTGTATAGGCCGTCCTGTAGGAATTGAAGTATCGTAGAGAGGGGCGGATCTGCAGACGCCACCTGGTTTGAAGCACACCATGACGAGAAGATGCTTATGATTCTGGAGTAAGCTTTCTTAGTAGATTCTGCTCTTGAATGTGACAATGTTCTCAGGACCGACTCTGAAAGCCCTTCTATTCTGGGAAGGGACTGATCAACCTCCAGGCTGTCAGGTTGAACCTGTGCAGATCTGGGCAGAGGTGAGTGTCCCATGACACCAGGGTCTGCCGTGGGAGGAGCCTCCAATAATGTCCCCGACTCATCTGAATGAGCTGGGTAAACCAGGATCTCTTGGGCCAAAACGGTATGATGGCTATTACCGAGGCCTGATCCTGACGAATTTTCATCAATACCCTCGGTATCATGGAAAAGAGAGGGAAGATGTGTAGTGTCCCACTGGGTAAAGGTGGGCACTACACAAAAGGGGTTAATGTGTCCTATTGCATTGAATGTCATGTGCATGTATTTTTCTGTGTTAACTGGGCGTTAGAGGGAGCTAGAGAGCCCTAGTTATATATAGGACGGCCCAGACAGGAGAAAGGCAGTGTATTCCAGAGGACTAGAGGAGTCACCTAGTCAGCCTGAAGCTCCTGAGGCTAAGGATAGCTCAGTTGAGATAACCCAGTAGTAGGACAGCACCTCCTGGGAGAAACCTGCAGCCACCTTTCCCATCCAGCAGTGAGACAGCTAGGAAGCAAAGGTACTGTAACCTTAAGCAAGTGCCAATACTGGAGAAAGGAATTTATACCAAGGATTTAAGCCAGCAATTAGGCATCCGGGCCTTGGGATCCAGCCAGCTAGAATAGCTGTGGGGATAGAGCAGCATTGCACTGCAAAGCATTAACTATATACCCTCCAAGTATCTTGCAAGATTGAAACCTGCTGTGATATAAACCTGCTGTGCATTTGGAACTGTAAAGGACTGCATTAACATCTTCTGTAACTGCATGTACAAAGTTGGACTGTTTTCACCAAGTAAAGAAACGTTTGGTTCAACAACTGCGTACTCATTTAATCCTCCTGCAAACCGGTGTGCCACCGTTACAGGCACTGGCGTCACGATCCTTAAAGGGCACTCAAAACACCTATAGCATCCAGGGCACCTCACATACCATCAGGCCGGGTCCCTATCTACAGAGTGTGCCCCAGAGGAACTAGTGTCTGCCTCTCTTTCACTGTCGCCATACCCACCTAGCAACGCCATGTCCGCACCTGAGGAAATCGGACAGGCGGTGTCACGGACGGTGTACAGGAAACAAGGCAAAGCAAAATGCATAAATGACTCGCTGGATCCAAAAGCTAAGGAACAAAAGGGAGACCCCTGCAGAAGACCTGGCACTTTCCCTGGCTGCTCAGCCTATGCAAAGATCCGAATGGTGGAGGTTTGCATATCCACGTACCTTGACTATATAACCCCTGAGCACCCTACAATAGTGAGGGGACACGACCACCGGCTCCCTACACAAGATACGGAGGGAGTCAGGGTCACCTGGGATCCAGCAAACAGAAAATAGCAGATAAATGTTCAACACTTAGCTTTGTAGCAGAGAGGAGAACAAGACCAGCATGCACACACACTCCAGGAAGAAGTATAAGCCGCCCAGAAAAGCATTCTGGGGAGGAATTTAAAGGGAAGCAATTAGTCCAACACATGACAGCTGAGAGAGGCTAACGAGATGAGTAACTGAATACCACAACAAAGAAAGTCAAGGGGGAGGATCTGAAAGGCCTCTGTCAGAGCTTCTCAGCTGTCTGGTTGTGACAGTACCCCTCCCTCTACGAGTGGACTCCGGACACTCAGAACCCACCTTCTCAGGATGGGACCTATGGAAAGCCCTGATGAGACGAGAGGCCTTAATGTCCGTCACTGGGACCCACATCCTCTCCTCAGGACCATACCCCTCCCAATGAACAAGGTACTGAAGAGAACCGCGGACAAGACGAGAATCCACAATCCTAGAGACCTGAAATTCAAGATTCCCATCAACCATAATCGGAGGAGGAGGCAAAGGCGAGGGTACAATGGGTTGAACATAAGGTTTCAATAAGGACTTATGAAAAACATTATGGATCTTCCAAGTCTGAGGAAGATCAAGACGGTATGCAACAGGATTGATGACAGACAGGATTTTGTAAGGCCCAATAAACCTAGGACCCAACTTCCAGGAGGGAACCTTCAATTTGATATTCTTGGTGGACAACCACACCAGATCACCAACATTCAGGTCCGGACCAAGCACACGTCTCTTATCTGCCACACGCTTATATCTCTCACTCATGCTCTTTAGATTATCCTGAATCTTTTGCCAAATAGATGACAAAGACGAGGAGAATCTGTCCTCATCAGGTAAACCAGAAGACCCCTCTCCCGAGAAAGTCCCAAACTGCGGATGAAACCCATATGCACCAAAAAATGGTGACTTATCAGAGGACTCCTGACGACGGTTATTTAAAGCAAACTCAGCAAGGGACAAAAAAGAACACCAATCCTCTTGATTCTCCGCCACAAAACAGCGCAGATATGTCTCCAGATTCTGATTGACGCGCTCTGTCTGGCCATTCGACTGCGGGTGGAAAGCAGAAGAGAATGACAACCGAACCCCCAAGCGAGAACAGAAAGCCTTCCAGAATCTGGAAACAAACTGCGTGCCCCTATCAGAGACTATGTCTGAAGGAATACCGTGCAATTTGACAATGTGATCAATAAATGCCTGCGCCAGCGTCTTAGCATTGGGCAAACCAGGAAAAGGGATGAAATGCACCATTTTGCTAAAACGGTCCACCACCACCAGAATCACAGTCTTCCCCGAGGAACGAGGCAGGTCCGTTATGAAGTCCATGGACAGATGTGTCCAAGGACGGGAAGGAATGGGTAAGGGAAGGAGAGGACCTGATGGCCGTGAATGAGGGACTTTGGCACGAGCGCAAGTCTCGCAGGCTGCCACAAAACCCTCAACCGACTTACGAAGCGCAGGCCACCAGAATCTCCGAGCGATGAGATCCAGTGTGGCTCTTACCCCCGGGTGCCCAGCAAGGACCGTATCGTGGTGTTCTTTAAAAATCTTGTGTCTTAAAGCGAGAGGCACAAACAACCTCCCAGGAGGACAAAGATCAGGAGCCTCTGACTGGGCTGCCTGCACCTCTGCCTCCAATTCAGGAAAAAGAGCCGAGACCACCACACCTTCAGCCAAAATGGGACCCGGGTCTTCAAAATTCCCGCCTCCCGGAAAACAACGTGACAGGGCATCTGCCTTCACATTCTTAACTCCAGGGCGGAACGTGACAACAAAATTAAACCTAGAAAAGAACAAAGACCATCTGGCCTGTCTCGGGTTCAGACGCTTGGCTGACTCCAAGTAGGCCAGATTTTTATGGTCAGTAAATACGGTAATAGGGTGTCTGGCTCCCTCTAGCCAATGGCGCCATTCCTCAAAAGCCAACTTGATGGCCAACAATTCCCTATCTCCCACATCGTAATTTCTCTCTGCGGAGGAGAGTTTTCTTGAGAAAAAGGCACACGGTCGCCAATTGGCAGGAGAGGAACCCTGAGACAAGACCGCCCCCACACCCACCTCAGAAGCATCAACCTCAACTATGAAGGGTAAAGAAACATCAGGTTGCACCAAGATGGGAGCGGAAGCAAAACTCTCCTTGATATCAGAAAAAGCCTTACGCGCCTCTACTGACCAAGAAGAAAAATCTACCCCCTTTCTGGTCATATCAGTGAGTGGTTTAACAATAGAAGAATAATTCAAAATGAACTTCCTGTAATAATTGGCAAAGCCCAAAAAACGCATCAGCGCCTTCTGATTCTCAGGAAGCTCCCACTCAAGCACAGCGCGGACCTTCTCGGGGTCCATGCGAAAACCAGAAGCGGAGAGAAGAAACCCCAGAAATTGAATTTCTGGAACCGCAAACACACATTTTTCCAGTTTCGCATATAATTTATTCTCCCGCAGGATGAGCAAGACCTGACGTAAATGTTCCTTATGAGTTTTGAAATCGGGAGAAAAAATCAAAATGTCATCCAAATACACCAATACAAATTTTCCCATCAAATGATAAAAAATGCTGTTCACGAAATGCTGAAAAACGGCTGGGGCATTCATCAAACCAAAAGGCATAACCAAATTTTCAAAATGGCCCTCAGGGGTATTGAAGGCCGTCTTCCATTCGTCCCCTTCTCTGACCCTGACCAGGTTGTATGCCCCTCTTAGATCTAATTTGGAAAAGACTTTAGCCCCAACAACCTGGTTAAACAGGTCCGGGATCAGAGGAAGCGGATAAGGGTCACGAATTGTGATACTGTTCAGCTCCCTGAAATCCAGACAAGGTCTTAAAGAACCATCTTTTTTCTTAACAAAGAAAAAACCAGCGGCAACAGGTGACTTCGAGGGTCGTATGTGTCCTTTTCTCAGACTGTCAGAGATATAAGCACGCATAGCGATCCTCTCAGGTTGGGAAAGATTGTATAAACGAGATTTAGGCAGCTTGGCGTCTGGGATGAGATTAATAGGGCAATCGTACTCCCTGTGCGGGGGCAAATCCTGAACTCCACTCTCAGAGAAGACATCCGAAAATTCAGAGAGAAAAGATGGTACAGTCTTAGTAGCAACCTCAGAAACAGATGTCATGAGGCAATTCTCTCTGCAAAAGTCACTCCAACCATTTATTTGCCTCGCTTGCCAATCAATGGTGGGGTTATGCTTAGTGAGCCAGGGCAGCCCCAACACCAGAGGGGTAGGCAAACCGCTAAGGACGAAACATGACACATCCTCAACATGAGCATCACTCACAATTAAACGGATATTGTGAACTATGCCCTTTAATGATTTCTGAGAAAGTGGAGCGGAATCGATAGCAAAAACAGGAATATCCTTTCCCAAAGTGCGCACCTGGAAACCATGAGTTATCGCAAATTGATTATCAATGAGATTGACCGCTGCTCCACTATCCACAAAAATCTCACAAAAAATGTTCTTGCTCTCTAGCGCCACCCTAGCCGGCAGGACAAAACGGGAACTACAAGCAAACGGAAAACCTTCAATTTCCGCCTCAACCCTGCCAATAGTAACAGACGGAACATTTTTAAAAGATTTTTTCCTGTTTGTTTCTTTATTACTCCCAGAAAACTGCCTGAATCTCCTAGAGGGACAAATATTTGCCAAATGATTTATACCTCCACAACAAAAACAAACCCTCCCATGCGAGCTGAATCTTCTATTGTCAGAAGCAATCAACCCCAGCTGCATGGGCTCCTGCTCAGAAGGGGCTGACAGCGACTGAGACCCCTGCGCACAGAATGGGACCGCTGCACTGTCCTGGAACTGAGTATGACAGGAAGGGGACATCTCTCCTCTCTCTCTAAGACGCCTGTCAATACGAACGGCCTGAGACATAGCAGAGTCCAAAGAAATAGGCCTCTCATGAAAGGCAAATGCATCTTTCAATCCCTCTGAAAGACCATGGCAAAATTGACTTCGGAGTGCAGCATCATTCCAACCAGTATCAACTGCCCATCTCCGAAATTCTGAGCAGTATATTTCTGCGGATTGTTTACCCTGGCATAATAGACGTAGTCTAGACTCAGCCAGAGCAATACGATCCGGATCATCATATATCTGACCCAGGGCTACAAAGAATTCATCCACTGAACGGAGAGGCCGTGCCCCCTCCGGCAGCGAAAAGGCCCAGGACTGAGCGTTACCTCTGAGCAGCGATATAATGATCCCCACCCTCCGTTCCTCATCACCAGAGGAATGGGGAAGAAGGCGAAAATGGAGTTTGCAAGCCTCTCTAAAACGCACAAAATTCTCACTACCCCCGGAGAACGTATCCGGGAGCGAGATCTTAGGCTCAGAACAAAGTCCATGAACGCCAGCTGAACCGGTCACTTGAAGCTGAGAAAAAGTCCTGCGGAGATCAGCTACCTCCAATGAAAGACCCTGAAGGCGTTCAGCCAAAAGTGAAACCGGATCCATTCTTGAGACGGTTTCGGCGGCTTATAATGTCACGGACGGTGTACAGGAAACAAGGCAAAGCAACATGCATAAATGACTCGCTGGATCCAAAAGCTAAGGAACAAAAGGGAGACCCCTGCAGAAGACCTGGCACTTTCCCTGGCTGCTCAGCCTATGCAAAGATCCGAATGGTGGAGGTTTGCATATCCACGTACCTTGACTATATAACCCCTGAGCACCCTACAATAGTGAGGGGACACGACCACCGGCTCCCTACACAAGATACGGAGGGAGTCAGGGTCACCTGGGATCCAGCAAACAGAAAATAGCAGATAAATGTTCAACACTTAGCTTTGTAGCAGAGAGGAGAACAAGACCAGCATGCACACATACTCCAGGAAGAAGTATAAGCCGCCCAGAAAAGCATTCTGGGGAGGAATTTAAAGGGAAGCAATTAGTCCAACACATGACAGCTGAGAGAGGCTAACGAGATGAGTAACTGAACACCACAACAAGGAAAGTCAAGGGGGAGGATCTGAAAGGCCTCTGTCAGAGCTTCTCAGCTGTCTGGTTGTGACAGGCAGCCCCAGTCGTGCCCTCTGAAGTACCTACAGCCGACTCTAGGGCCCCTGCCTCCGCGGCACCGCCAAGCCTGATGCCGCTAACCATGCCGTATTATTTTGGGGCCCCCTGGTTCCCCCGTTATTCAGGGGAAGCCCACAAGCTAAAGGACTTTAGGGAGCAGATACTGGCCTTGTTCCGGCTTTATCCCATAACTGCTGAACAACAAATGGAGATCCTCCTAGCTCAGTTAGAAGGAGCCGCCCGCAGGGAAGTCATGTCCTGGCCCCGTTCTGAGAAGAGTAGCCTGGAACACATTTTTGATCGCTTGGGCACCACATTTGAGGCCAGAACGGTGTCAGAAGTTAAAATGCGTTTCTTCAGCAGAAAGCAGCAGCCTGGAGAGTCGCTCCGCGATTTTGCCCTGTCCTTACAAGAGACGCTGAGAGCTGTACAGTTGTGGCCAAAAGTGTTGAGAATTACATAAATATTGGAAATTGGAAAAGTTGCTGCTTAAGTTTTTATAATAGCAATTTGCATATACTCCAGAATGTTATGAAGAGTGATAAGATGAATTGCATAGTCCTTCTTTGCCATGAAAATTAACTTTCCACTACATTTCATTGCTGTCATTAAAGGACCTGCTGAGATCATTTCAGTAATCGTCTTGTTAACTCAGGTGAGAATGTTGACGAGCACAAGGCTGGAGATCATTATGTCAGGCTGATTGGGTTAAAATGGCAGACTTGACCTGTTAAAAGGAGGGTGATGCTTGAAATCATTGTTCTTCCATTGTTAACCATGGTGACCTGCAAAGAAACGCGTGCAGCCATCATTGCGTTGCATAAAAATGGCTTCACAGGCAAGGATATTGTGGCTACTAAGATTGCACCTCAATCAACAATTTATAGGATCATCAACAACTTCAAGGAAAGAGGTTAAATTCTTGTTAAGAAGGCTTCAGGGCGTCCAAGAAAGTCCAGCAAGCGCCAGGATCGTCTCCTAAAGAGGATTCAGCTGCGGGATCGGAGTGCCACCAGTGCGGAGCTTGCTCAGGAATGGCAGCAGGCAGGTGTGAGCGCATCTGCACGCACAGTGAGGCGAAGACTTTTGGAACATGGCCTGGTGTCAAGAAGGACAGCAAAGAAGCCACTTCTCTCCAAAAAAAAACCCATCAGGGACAGATTGATCTTCTGCAGAAAATATGGTGAATGGACTGCTGAGGACTGGGGCAAAGTCATATTCTCTGATGAAGCCTCTTTCCGATTGTTTGGGGCATCAGGCAAAAGGCTTGTTCGGAGACGAAAGGTGAGCGTTACCATCAGTCTTGTGTCATGCCAACAGTAAAGCATCCTGAGACCATTCATGTGTGGGGTTGCTTCTCATCCAAGGGAGTGGGCTCACTCACAATTTTGCCCCAAAACACAGCCATTAATAAAGAATGGTACCAAAACACCCTCCAACAGCACCTTCTTCCAACAATCCAACAACAGTTTGGTGAAGAACAATGCATTTTCCAGCACGATGGAGCACCGTGCCATAAGGCAAAAGTGATAACTAAGTGACTCGGGGACCAAAACGTTGACATTTTGGGTCCATGGCCTGGAAACTCCCCAGATCTTAATCCCATTGAGAACTTGTGGTCAATCTTCAAGAGGTGGGTGGACAAACAAAAACCCACAAATTCTGACAAACTCCAAGAAGTGATTATGAAAGAATGGGTTGCTATCAGTCAGGAATTGGCCCAGAAGTTGATTGAGAGCATGCCCAGTCGAATTGCAGAGGTCCTGAAAAAGAAGGGCCAACACTGCAAATACTGACTCTTTGCATAAATGTCATGTAATTGTCGATAAAAGCCTTTGAAACATATGAAGTGCGTGTAATTATATTTCACTACATCACAGAAACAACTGAAACAAAGATCTAAAAGCAGTTGAGCAGCAAACTTTGTGAAAACTAATATCTGTGTCATTCTCAAAAATTTTGGCCACGACTGTAGTCCAAGTGGATCCTAAAGAAGCTGAGGACCAGGACCAGACTCTTAGAGAGCAATTCATTGCGGGCATAAATACTGAGCATATAAAGGGCCAGCTACGGATGTTGTCAGCTCAACACCCTCACTGTACATTTTTGGATTTTAAGGAATTGGCCATCAGTATACTAGGCCAGAACCCTGCCCCAGGGCCAGCAGCCTTCCCTGAACCTCAGGCTTGTCAGCCAAAGACTGTTAATGTGGGGCCTGCAGGAGTCAGTCAGGCCACCCAGGCTCCAGTCACAGATGTGGTGGCAGCATTAATGGAGCAAGTGAACCATCTTACTCTAAGCTTGGAGAAGGTGTGTAAGAAAATAGAGGAGTGGGAGAGACCACTGTTACTGGAAGATGAAGGCCCTTTTCCTCCAAGACTCCCACCTGCCTATAGGGATGTATATCCAAAAGAACCTGATGGGCGACCAAGTTACCGGCCCAGAAGTAGAAAACAGCCTGTCTGCCACCACTGCAAGAAATATGGACATACTGAATCAATGTGCTGGCAGTTACAACGGGCAACCCCTGAGGCAGAGGACCGCCCCTCGGGAGGTAGAACAGTAGGTCCAAAGGATCCAAGCTGGATGCCTAAGTATGTAGGATCCCGTCCAAAAATTTATATATGTATCAACGGGATACCTTTTGAAGCCCTGTTGGACACTGGGTCACAGGTCACCACCATTCAACGGCCTGCCTTTGACAAGTTCTGGGATCCAAGTCTCCTCACCCAGCCACCAGAGTCCTGGCTAGATATTATTGCCAGCAACGGTAAGCCAGTGAAAGTGCATGGGTATTGGGAACCTACCCTTCAGGTGGGAGACGCCACCCTGCCACAGCAAGGCGTAATTGTGGTACAAGCAGGAGATAAAGGAGGACACCCTGTGATCTTAGGGACTAACGTTCTAAAAAATTGTTACTCCGAAGTGCTTGACGCATTAAATCAAACTATATCTTCAGCTCCACCTGCTTCCAGAAGAGTTATTCAAAAGACTATTAGTGTGCTGTGTGCTCAACAAAGGTTCGCCAACAAGAAAGGAGAAATTTGTACTGTCCGGATCCGGGATAACCGGCCGGTAATACTGCCTCCAAATTCCCAGATCATCCTGTGGTGTCGTGCTGTGTTAGGCATCCAGGGCCAGGACTATCAAGGGAACCTATTCCCATTGAGAATCATCCCTTCATACGGACAGCCAAGAGCCTGGTGACCGTGTCTCAAGGAAAAGTGCCTATCCGTTTAATTAACTTTGGTGATCACCCAATTACTCTCCTTAAGCATTGCCCTGTTGCTCAGCTTTTCCAAGTGTCTTTCCAGGATGTGATCCGTCTGCCTGCCACGGAGGCGTTCCAGACCACACAGAGCAGCAGCACCCCTACAACATCATGGTGGGAAGAACTACATGTGGGGAACGAATCCACTCCAAAGGAGCAAATAGAGGGAGTCTTGAAGCTGGTGAAGGAGCCCCACCAGGCTTTCAGCAAACACTCCACGGACTACGGAGAGGTTAGTGTAATCAAACACACCATACCCACTGGCTCTCATCCTCCTATTAAGGAGAGACACAGACCCATACCACCTACTACCTATCAGTCTGTGAAAGAAATGATACAAGAGATGAAAGACTCTAATATAATCCGGGACAGTCATAGTCCCTGGGCTGCGCCCCTAGTACTTGTCCGTAAAAAAGATGGCAGCATAAGGTTCTGCGTGGACTACAGGAAAATTAATCAAATCACCCACAAAGATGCATATCCCTTGCCACGCATTGAAGAGTCCTTGACTGCCCTGGGGTCATCAGCCTATTTCTCCACCTTGGACTTAACCAGTGGGTACTGGCAAGTACCCATGGCCCCAGAAGATCGAGAAAAGACTGCTTTCACTACACCTATAGGCCTGTTTGAATTCAATTATATGCCGTTTGGACTGTGTAACGCTCCAGGAACGTTCCAGAGGCTAATGGAACGTTGTTTAGGCCATAGGAATTTTGAGACTGTACTATTATACCTGGATGACGTCATTATATACTCCAAGACGTATGAGGACCATTTAAAGCACCTGGGTGAGGTGTTTCAAGTTCTTACTAAATATGGCCTCAAAATCAAGCCATCCAAGTGCCATCTGCTGAAACCAGCGGTCAAATATCTCGGGCACGTTGTCAGTGCCGAAGGAGTATGATCCTGATAAACTTGCTGCTGTCCGCAACTCCTACGACCGTGAAAGAGGTGAGAAGCTTTCTCAGTTTTGCAGGGTATTACAGGCGTTTCATCCCACATTTCGCACAAATTGCGGATCCCATCCAGGAACTCCTGAGGGAGCATCCAAAGAAGAGCCCAAAAACTCCTATTCCTGTTGAATGGAATGAAGAACGGGAAATCGCCTTTCAACTCCTAAAGAAGAAGTTGACTGAACCCCCTGTTCTGGGTTACCCAGATTATCAGAAGCCATTCCACCTCTACACAGATGCCAGTAAAAGAGGCCTGGGGGCCGTGTTGGCTCAAGTGCAAGATAACAAAGAAAGGGTAATTGCCTACTCCAGCAGATCCCTGAAGGGAGCTGAAAAGAACGACCAGAATTACAGTTCTTTCAAGCTGGAGTTTCTTGCCTTAGTGTGGGCTGTGACCGAAAAGTTTAAAGACTATCTCGCCGCCACACCATTTGTTGCCTTCACGGACAATAACCCCTTGGCGCATCTGAATACGGCCAAATTAGGGGCATTGGAGCAAAGATGGGCCTCCCGCCTTGCCAACTATGACTTTACTGTGACATACCGGGCAGGCCGCTCCAACGATAACGCAGATGCCCTGTCGCGGCTTCCCACAACAGAGGCCCCAGATGAACCAAAAGATGCCTGGAAAGAGGTGGAAATGCCAGCGTTCTACAATAAATTTACCCAGCAGGATAATATCCGTACTGAAGATCTCCCTGCTGCTGATCCTCCCTCATCAGATGGTCCTGAGTCCAGAGGCGATCAAGAAAGATGGATTAAGCTCCAGTCCGAAAGTAGATTCCTCGGTGAACTGCTCGACTTCCTTACCAGTGGGAAAATCCCTGCGAGAATCCGCAGGAAGAGTGCAGACCCAGAACTAACGAGACTGTGGAGACATCGCCACCAACTATTCCTTCAAAGAGGCCTGTTGCTCAGAAGGAGTCTGGATCCAGTGTCCTGTGATAGAGTGTACCAAATTCTCCTGCCACGTCGGGATGCCATCCTGGTGCTGGATATGCATCACAACCAGTCCGGACACTTCGGTGTGCAAAAGACTGAGGCTACCATTCGCAGAAGATTCTATTGGATTGGGATGAGAGAAGATATTGAGAAATGGTGCCGAGAATGCACTGCCTGTGCTGTGGGGCGAACTGAACGCCATGACCAGAGGGCGCCTCTCCATCCTATTGTAAGTAAAGCTCCTTTAGAACTTGTCGCTATTGACCATGTGAAGTTGGAGCCGAGTCGCTCAGGGTATACGTATGCCATGACTATTATTGATCACTTCACCAAGTTTGTAGTAGCAGTGCCTGTGAGAGACCTGACAGCCAAGACTACAGCGGAGGCGTTCTGGAAGCATTTCCTGCTGCCCTACGGCTGCCTAGAAAGGATCCTCACCGACCAAGGGTCTGCGTTTGAGTCGCAGCTGTTCCATGAGATGTGCCTGCTGAATAACTGCCAGAAAGTCCCGACCACCGCCTATCATCCGCAAGGTAACGGACTCTGTGAAAAAATGATTAAGACTCTCATTGAAATGTTGAGAGCAGTACCCCTCTGTTGCCACAGCTCATGTACACTTACAACAACACCATCCATTGTTCCACCGGTTACACCCGTTCTATTTAAAGTTTGGCCGACACGGGAGATTGCCTGCGGACCACTCCCTGGGTGTACAAGCACCGGATGTGATCAACCCACTGCCCAGGACTGATTGGGTAGTGGAACACCAAAGGCGTCTCCTCAATGCTAAGGAGATCGTCCAGGAACGTATGGAGATTGTTCGAGAGAGGCAGCAAAAAGACTATGACCAGGCTGCCCATGCGGAACCCCTGGCTCTTGGAGACAAGGTGTGGTTAAAAAACAACCACCGGACCAGCAAGTTGGACAGCAAATGGGAAAGGATTCCCTATATCATTACTGCCATCCACAATGCTGCAGCACACATCTATCAAGTCTCCAGAGAAGGAAAAGGTTCCCAAGTCGTCCACAGGAACTGCCTCACACCTTGTATAGAAGGAGAACCAGCGGCAGAGTATATGGAATTTGAGCCTTCTGAAGAGGAGTTGCCGGCTCCACCTATGGACCCTATGCAGGCTGTGGAGAACTTGATCCATGATAAAGAGCCGCTCCACTGGGCCCTCACGCCCTGGTTGAATTTGACGGTTCCTGCTCCCGTTCCTGTCCGCCCTCAGCCTCAGGACACCTTACCCCAGAGAGTTCCTGAAGAAGTTCCAGAGGCGATGGGCTCCTCTGACCTTCCTGAATCCAGGCAGGAAGACCCTCTGCCAGTAAGGAGGTCCACCCGTTCTACCAGGGGGCACCCACCTGTGAGGTTTGGGGACTACATTATGGGCCCAGGTAGCCCCTCACAGGAAACCCCTGTTTAACCCTTTGCAAGCCTGGGTACAGACTCATGTGATCCTGTGAGCCTCCAAGGACTTATGGTTGTTTGCGTTGTTGTGGACTGTTTACATTTAAAGTTTATAATGGACTATCCTGGTTTATTGATACGCTGCACCAGGTCAGCGCCCCTGTTCCCTTACATTATCCTGAGAGAAGAGAACGACGCCCCTTGTCACCACTCCTTTCAGTGACACTATTTGTCAAATTTCATATTGTTAATGTGGTGATTGCTGTATATGCATGTTCTCATCTGTCTTTCAGGTTGCCGCTTCCAGATGGGCGGACCCTCCATGTTGCGCCGAGGACGGGCAACGTCATAGCGTGGGGGTATGTAGTGTCCCACTAGGTAAAGGTGGGCACTACACAAAAGGGGTTAATGTGTCCTATTGCATTGAATGTCATGTGCATGTATTTTTCTGTGTTAACTGGGTGTCAGGCCTGTCAGGGTGCAGTTTAGCCTCCCAGGCGTTAGAGGGAGCTAGAGAGCCCTAGTTATATATAGGACGGCCCAGACAGGAGATAGGCAGTGTATTCCAGGGGACTAGAGGAGTCACCTAGTCAGCCTGAAGCTCCTGAGGCTAAGGATAGCTCAGTTGAGATACCCCAGTAGTAGGACCGCACCTCCTGGGAGGAACCTGCAGCCACCTTTCCATCCAGCAGTGAGACAGCTAGGAAACAAAGGTACTGTAACCTTAAGCAAGTGCCAATACTGGAGGAAGGAATTTATACCAAGGATTTAAGCCAGCAATTAGGCATCCGGGCCTTGGGATCCAGCCAGCTAGAATAGCTGTGGGGATAGAGCAGCATTGCACTGCAAAGCATTATCTATATACCCTCCAAGTATCTTGCAAGATTGAAACCTGCTGTGATATAAACCTGCTGTGCATTTGGAACTGTAAAGGACTGCATTAACATCTTCTGTAACTGCATGTACAAAGTTGGACTGTTTTCACCAAGTAAAGCAACGTTTGGTTCAACAACTGCGTACTCATTTATTCCTCCTGCAAACCGGTGTGCAACCGTTACAGGCACTGGCTTCACGATCCTTAAAGGGCACTCAAAACACCTGTAACATCCAGGGCACCTCACATACCATCAGGCCGGGTCCCTATCTACAGAGTGTGCCCCAGAGGAACTAGTGTCTGCCTCTCTTTCACTGTCGCATGCCTGCCCAGGGTTCTCCTCAGGAAAGTGAGTAACCCTTGATTGCCCATACCGTGACCTCACTGTCGCTATACCCTGCAGGTCTGGTGTGCTGCAGATGTAAGCCAGCCTGAACCTCCACGGTATCGACAGAGCATCTATCGCCAGGGGGTTGTCCTCCCTGTAAAGGGAGAAGAACCTCTCCACCTTGGCATTGAATCTTGTTGCCATGAGATCTACCTCTGGCAAACCCCACCTGAGGATTATCTGCCTGAATATCTCCGGATGCAGGGACAATTCCATTGTCGGCAGACCGCGACTCAGACGAACCGCGATTATATTGCAGGAACCACGGATGTGAATGGCAGACAGGTGGGAAAGGTTCAACTCTGCCCACCGAAGAATTACCCCGATCTCTGAAAGGAGGGGTAGAGATCTTGTGCGTCCCTGCTTGTTAATGTACAGGACTGCAGTCATGTTGTCTGACTGTACTCTTACTGCTAAGCCCCGGATTCGGGGGGCAAAGTGAAGGAGGGCTAGCCGGATGGCTCAAATCTCGTGGAGATTGGAGGAAAGTAGCCGCTCCTGAGAAGACCAAGTCCCTTGGACATGGGAACCATCTAGGTGAGCGCCCCAGCCTACTTGGGACGCATCCGTAATCAATATGACCCAGGGTGGCAGGGTTATAGACTTCTCCCCCAGGAGATGGAGCCACCATCTCAGGGAGGTTCGAGTCTGACAAGACAGGGAACACAGGGAATTTAGCCCGGCGGGGCTGCCATCCCATTTGGCAAGGACCTGCGATTGTAAAGGGCGGAGGTGCCACAAAGCCCAAGGGACTGCCTCCGCAACCGCTGACATTAACCCCAACATCTTCATGAGAGTCCTAATGGAAACTTGACGAGGAACAGATAGGAATCTTGCCAGGTCCAGAATCTGAGTTCTTCTTTCTGGAGTCAACTGGAGGGACATCCCAACGGAGTTTACTATGAAGCCAAGATAGGTTACTGAAGTCGACAGGCTCACGTTCGACTTCTGCCAGTTGAGGATCCACCCTAGGCGGAGCAGAAACGACATAGCCACATGAACTGGAACCGAGGAGACTTTTAGGAGTCAATCGTCCAGGTAAGGAATTATGGTCAGCCCTTGAAGCCTCAGAGCTGTCACCACCGAAACTACCTCCTTGGTGAAGGTGATAGGAGCAGAGGAAACTCCGAATGGTAAGGCAACAAATTGAAGGTGCCTGAGGACCCCCGAGACCTGGCCGCGATCCTGAGTTACCTCTGGGAAGCAGGATGGATGGTGATGTGAAGATAGGCATCCTTGAGGTCCAGGGTAGCCATCACGTCTCCAGGATTGAGAATGTGGATCACTGACCTGATAGTTTCCATGCAAAACTTTGCCTTCCTTATAAATCGATTGAAAAATCTAAAATCGATAATCATCGGAGGTCTCCGGATTTCTTGGGAACTAGAAAAAACTGAGAATAGATCCCCATGCCCCGCTCTCCTGCCGGAACCTCCTTCAGAGCAGCCGTGAGGATATAGTTCTGGATATAGGCCTCCAGAATCTCCTGCCTGGCGGGCGGTAGGCGCTGGTTGATGACAAATCTGTCCGGAGCAGGCAACTTGAGGTTTATTAAGTAGCCCTCGGAAATGACCTCTAGGACCCAAGGGTCCGGAATCTCCTGAGCCCAGACATCCCCGAACTGGGCGAGACACCCCCCCGACAGGCACAAGGGGATAAGGAATGGGAAAATCTTCCGGAAGGATGGCAGGAGTAGCGGAGGTTAACCAAGAGCCTGCGAGAGGCCCATAGTGAGGAGGGCTTAGCCTCCTTAGCTCCTCTGTGAGGGCACTTCGAAAATTTTCGTTGCGCCCTCCAGTCTCTACGCAATCTATTTTGCGCTTGTTGGCCGGATCTACCGCCACGCTCTTGTCTGCCTTGTCCCCAAAAGGGCTGCTGGGGAAGACTTTTCCCCTTCTTATCGGCGAGATCCTCCATAATCTTGTCTAATTGTGAGCCGAACAAGCGGTCAGGTTCAAAGGGGAGACCGCACAAATTATATTTCGATGCGTTATCCGTGACCCATGGTTTGAGCCATAAGGGCCTGCCGGCTGCAGAGACCAGGGCCATGGACTTAGCTGTCAATTTTAGCTGTAACTGTGCCATGTCGCACAGAAAGTTCGTCGCCAGATTGATGGCCTTAAATGCGGCCAGGATGTCGTCCCGGGACACCCTCTGGTCCACATCCGTCTGGATTTGATTCCGGCAGGAATGGAGTAAGGAAGAAACTTCCGTAGCCACGATAGCGGTCGAAGCAGAGGCTGCAGCGGCCGAGTAGCCTCTTCTTAATGTGCACTTTGCCCTCCTATCAAGGGGGTCTTGCAGACTAGACCCAAAGTGCGTCTGGACAGTTTGGCGATGGCCATGTCCACCTTGGGAATGGAACCCCACGATTCCACCAAGGAGTTTGCCATGGGAAACATGGTCCTGAATTTCTTAGTCAGGACTGGACCTTTCTCAGGTTTTATCCATTCCATCCGCATAACGGAAAGAAGGGTCTCATCCCCCTTGAAGACACGCTGTGTCCGACCGGCGGGATCGGAGGACTTCCCGGTGTCAACATCATGGTCCCCCGACCTGATGGACTTTAGCAATTTCTGAGTTTTCTCTGGTGGAAAAAAGCATGATGTTAACTCCTCTTCATCAAAAGAGGAGGAGACCAAAGAAATTGCGGCAGGTCTTTCCACAAGCGCGGAGGTATCCATGGGAGCTTGAGTAGCGGCAGGACGCCTCTCGTCCAGCAGGTTAACCACGCCCTTGATGGAATCATCCACATATCCCTTGACCCACTGGTACATTTCCTGCATTGTGGGTTCCGTGGCTGACTGGGATCTACGGCAAGCCTCACACCTCGAAAAAAGACAATTGTCATCCAGCAGCGTACTGCAGTCAAAGCAGACCAGATGCTTCCTCTTTGAGACCGATTTACGGGTCTCCGGGTCCTTAGGTGAAGCCATCACTGCAAAGAAAAAGGAATTAATAATTCTGACAATTTGACAACCATCAGGAGAAAAAGGCATAGCAGAGGCCCACCGAAGTAGCGCAGCAGAAAAAACTGCAATGCGAATAATAGAATAAGCACTAGGTACTTATGGGCTCTGGGAGCTAGCTTAGAAAACGTGTGCTGCCAGAGAATGATTGAGAGAGAAAAGGAGCTTTAAATAGGTTGAGCTCCCGCCTTTAGGAGGATCTTAACTAGATCCTAACAGAATAAGCCTATTAAAATTAGAAAAATAGGCTAAACTACTCCCCCTCCCCTAGCGCAGCCAGAATACAGCCAGTGCCTCCAAAAAATTTGGCCAAAAAAAAGGAATATACTCTGCCAAACCCGAAGTGACGTCAGCCCAAACCGGAAGTGACGTTGGGAAGGGTCCGACGTCACTTCCGGTGACGGACGGAGAAGAGGGGAGGTAAGAAAGGAGAAGCCCCGAAACTAAGTAAAGGGGGAAAAAGAGAAAAAAATACAAAAGTAGGCGGAAAGAAACCGCCAAACACAAAAAAACACTTCCCCCAAAAAAACTGAGGGGAACCACTAGTCCACCTGTCCGGAGGACAGAAAAGAACACAGTGGGCTGGGGGGTGTTCCCTACTTTTGTAGGGGTGTAAAGCTTTGTTATTGGTTCTTGGGCTCATTAAAATTCCGCCGGTCCTACCAGTCCACGGGCGTAGTTAACCCCCATCTGTGCTGCTGGTAAGTAAGGGAACACTGTGTTTGCTATTTCTGCCATTTGCTGACTAATTGCAGATTGCTATCTGAAAAAGTGAGGCTGGCTGTGAAGATGAGATGAAGAGCAATGGAGCGGGGCGCAGCCATAGTGAAGTGCAGCTTGACTTAGGAGGATGCCAGAAGGCAGGAAAGGATGAAGGTTTTTGAAGCAAGGGTGAGGGATTCTGATTGGTAGAAGAGGTGGTGGTTTTCAGTTAGGAGTTTGGCGGCTGTATATAAACTAAAGAGGGGCTGTGTCTCATCAGTGGCCGTGAGGTACTGGTGAAAGGCTTCTTTGGATGAGCTGATGGCGGCGGTTAGTACTGCAGCAGAACAACATAGGTCTGAGTGGCTGCTAACGAATTTTCAGGTAGCGTTAGGAGTGCCTTATGTGCCCCAAGTAACCCCTAATAGTAGGACAATAGTCAGGAGGTCTGTTCATCCTGAGCGTTTGAGCCCAGACGTGAACCCCCCCCCCCAGGGTCGGCAACGCTTGAGGGCCCCCTTCCTGTTTCTCCTACTTGCTGGGGGGGTCATGTAGGAGAGGCCTGCCGTGAGGAGCGAGCCGTCAGTGAGTCCTTACCGATGTTTGCAGCAGGAGGAGGGCAGGCCAGGCGTCCTTCTTTGGATGCGGCCCCTGTGAGGGCGGGAGGGGACTTTTCAGGTGGGGAGGCATCAGGGAGTGAGCTGGCTGCGCCGTGGCCTATGACCGAGGGCCGGCGGCTGCCTATGCATGCGCCGGCTGTGGAAGCGGTCTTGGCGCCACCCATTGTGCGGGTGATTACGGGGGACACAGAAAATATTAGGGATGCGGCTCATGGCCGCTTGGTCGTGGAGCAGGAGTAATATATGAGAAGTCAGGGAGAAGGTGAAGGAGAAGCACACGGTCGGCGGTCACCTTGCGGGAGGCATGCTCCTGGAGTGTCTTCAGTGATCCCCCCTGGAGCATAGGGGAGGATCACCGGCGGTCCAGTCCGTGGAGGAAAGAGAATGCTATTATTTTCCGTTTTAACCATGTTATAACCATGTTATAACCATATTTTAACGGAAAATAATAAAATCACCTGAACACCGAACCCGAACTTCAGTTAAAAAGTCCGGGTTCGTGTCCGGGTACCTGAACTCGCAAAGTTCGGTACGAACCCGTCCTTTCCAGTTCGGGTTTGCTCAACCCTAATACCGGGTTTATGTTGGGGTTGCTTGGCTTCGGTACAATGAGCAGTTTCAGCAGAGAAAAGCAGTTAGGTCTATTATTCGGTAGGACCATAAAGACATTAGTCTTCGGATGTGGCTGATGGCTGCACCAAAAGGGGGAACTCAGTCCTTTCGTGGAGCAGCCGAGAGTTCCTCGGCAATGGATTCAGCTAGCGAGAACAGAAAGTGCTGCTGTTGGCAATACAACAAAGGGTACTGCCAGTTCCTTTCCAATTGCCGTTACAAGCATGAGTGCTCCAGTTGTGGAGGCGCCCACAAGATTCACGTTGTCACGTTGTTTTAAGCGTGGAAAAGAGAAGGAACATGAGGCTGCGCAGAAAAAGGGTGACTCCGTTGAGGGTGGACGAGATGGAGCTGTTTCTAAGGAGATATCCAAATAGGGAGGTGGCTGAGTTGTTGTTAGTTGGTTTTACGGAGGGTTTTAAGATTCTGTGTTGTTCCGTTGGTTCCAGGGTTGTAGCCCGTAACTTGATTTCTACGTTGCAATGGCCTGAGGTTGTGTCGGAAAATATTGTTAAGGAGGTGCAGGCGAGTCAGATAGTGGGCCCTTTTCCAGAGAGTCCTTTGCCGGATTTGTGGGTTTCTTGGTTGTTTCGCCGGGGCTGGTGCCAAAGAACGAGCCGAATTAAAGTCATTTATAACCTTTCACATCCTGTGGGGAGCTCAGTAAATGATGGCATTGATGACGATTTTTGCTCTGTTTCGCATATGTCATTTGATGCGGTGGTTAGGTGGGTTCGTCGTTTAAGGCAGGGAGCGTTGTTGGCGAAAATGGATATTGCGGCAGCGTTCCGTTTGCTGCCAATTCATTCAGATAGTTTTCATTTACTTCGTTTTAAATGGGAGGTTCAGTTTTACGTCGATTGTTGTGCGATTTCTTGTTCTTTGTTTGAGACGTTTAGTTCCTTCCTGGAATGGGTGGTGAAACAGGAGGCTGGTGGAACTCTGTGTTACATTATCTTGACGACTTCTTGTTCTTGGGGCTGGTGGGGCCCCGGGATTGGATGGCGGCGAGTTTTGGGGTTCCTTTGACCCCAGAAAAGACTGAGGGGCCTGCCATGTCTGTGAAGTTTTTGGGGATAGTGATAGATAGTGTGGCCATGGAATATAGGTTTCCAGAAGATAAGGTGGCCGATTTGTGTTGGGAGGTGGCTTTTCCTCACAGGGTTAAGGAATTGCAGCTCCAACGAGTGCAGTCAGTTTTGGGGAAGCCTAATTTAGCTTGTCGTATTTTGCCAATGGGACGTGTGTTTTGTCGGCGTTTGGCCATGGCTACAGTGGGGATGGTGACTTGGTTAAATTTTTTGAGCTTGTCGGCTGAAGTGCGGGCAAATTTGGGAGCAATTTATAAGTGAATTTAATGGTTATTTGGTGTGGATGGAGGCGCCAATTACTAGTTTGAATTTGGAGCTTTATACGGAAGCGTTGGGTTCTTGTGGTAACAGCGTTTTTTGTCGGGGCATTGGAGCACGGGTCCCTGGCCAGATGAGTGGCGATCTGCAGGTTTCCTTAGCAATTTAGCTTTGTTAGAGCTGTTCCCTATTGTTCTGGCGACAGAGTTGTAGGGGGATTGGTTGAGGAATATACCTGTGTGTTTTTGCTGTGATAATCCGGGTTTAGTTCATGCAATTAATAGACAGTCGGCAAGTTCACCTCCGGTGTGTTTGCTTCGTCATTTAGTTCTTAAGGGTCTGAGGTTGAATGTTTGTTTTGTGGCGGTACTCTGGAGCGTGGCCTTGAGGTCGCATCGGATTTGATTAGGCGGTCCGTGAGTCTCAGTGGGGAGGTTGGTGGATCAGGTAGAGGGATGTGATTCTGTGGAGGATTTTCAGATGTTATTGGTTTATTTTGTGGGTATTTCTTTCAGTTTGGGTGTGTCCATTTCGGTTGCGTCTAAAAGGGCTGTGGCTGTGGCTTTTTATTTGTGTCTCCCCGGTTTGGTCGATCTGTCCAAGAGTTTTCTGGTCCATCAGGCGTTGAAGGGGACACTCATCGCCCAGTTTCATTTTTGGTGTTGCAAATGTTGTGGGAACAAAAGGGGATTGTGTGCGCGTCTAGGTATGAGGTATGCTTGTTTAGAGCTGCTTTTTTCGTTAGCATTCTTCTGAGCGTTTCAGGTTTTGGATCTGATGGCAACTATTGCGCAAGGCGGGGTTTGCTGTGGGAGGATGTATGCTTTGGCGAGGACGGTTTGTGGTGTGTATTACAGAGGTCAAAAACTGATCCAGAGGGCAGAGGTGTCTGTATTATATTGCACCCATTGGTCGGGTCAGTGCTCTGCCTGATTCATTATTTAGAAGAGTTTTTGAGTCTTCGTTTGGACGTTACGGCTTCTTTGTTAGCGCATCAGGACGGTACGGTCTTGTCTCGCTTTCAGTTTGTAGCAGTTTTTAGGAAGTGTGATTAGCTGCAAATGAGTTTGCATCACACTCGTTCTGAATTAGTGCAGCAACAGAGGCTGCCAGGTGTGGTTTAGGGGATGACGCAATTAAGCGTATTGGCCGTTGGGAGTTGGCGTGATTCCGTTCATATATTCGTCCTCATCTCGTCCTCAGTTTTCTGGGTTCAGAGGAGGTTCATCCCACCCTCTTTTTTTTCTGGTTGATGTCGGTGCATGTTTTTGAGGCCAAGATTGTTTTTTGTTTGCTTTCAGGGTCTTCTTCGTGTTTGGCGTGGATTTTCAGACATCCTACGTATACTTGGGGGCTTTGCGAGCTGACATGCGACAGAATGGACGACAATTAGGTTTTCAACATGACGTATTACAGATTCAGTGGATTGGTTTGCGGGGTCTTTTGTGGGGACAAGTGTTACCAGAGATTCATGTGTATGCTTCCTTGGATTGGCCACCCGACATTTTGGTGTTGCACGCAGGTGGTAATGATTTAGGGGTTCGCTGATCCAGGAATGTCATATGCGATGTCAAATTGGATTTATTAAGGTTGGTAACAGAGTTCCCAGATTTGTTTATCATTTGGTCTGAGGTTGTTGCTAGGCGGTCGTTGAGATTTGCGAGGTCAGTAGACCGTCTTAATAAGACTCGGGCCAAATTGAACAAGGAAAAGGGGTGTTTTGTGCAACATCAAAGGGGTTTTGTGGGGGGTTCAGTCCGCACAACCCTATGCAGGTGCACATTGCTATGGCAAAATACAGATACAAACGCAAAAACACAAATGCAATCGCACTCTGCAAACCAGCACTCTGCCCTGCCTTTATACTGGATGTTGAATAAGGCATTGGTGTACATTTTGGCCAAAGCGTAATAAGCCACTCACCACGTCAAGGTCGCCTTCATGAGTGGTCCCTAACACTAGTTCCTACCTGGTATGGGCCACGACAGCCACACAAAGTCCAGGGAGCGCAGGTACAGCATGCACGCCAAGCACACTCTGCTTTTAACACCGTCCGGTGCCATTACAGCTTTCTTCGGATCCAGGGATGCAAGTACCAACATGCATGCTGAGCCCACTATATACTTCTCCTGGAGCCAATTGGCTACTGGTAGGTGCTATATAAGCATACTCAGTTTTATACTGAATTTAAAACCAGCCTCCAGGGCAGACTAACTGGTCAGGTGT
This sequence comes from Bufo gargarizans, assembly GCF_014858855.1. NCBI lineage: Eukaryota > Metazoa > Chordata > Amphibia > Anura > Bufonidae > Bufo > Bufo gargarizans. Next base: position 308,917,306 of record NC_058085.1, on the reverse strand, counting down.
AGCTATGTGAGAAAAGAAAAAGGCGGAGTGGCACTGCAGTAAATTTAAATAGCGACCCTTTTTCTATAGTAGTACGGGCCACGTCAATGAGGGTGAAGTCGAGTGAGACTGCTGTTAGACTTGGAGCGCTGGATGGCGGTGCTCAGTCCTACGTGTAACAAGCAAGTTACATCCAGTGAACATAGGAACATGTAGAAAAAACTGGTCAGGTGTGCAGGACTGCATGGAGATCGCCACGCCTCCAATATATACTACAAAGAAAAAAATGTGGGGGGTTTAGTCCGCACAACCCTATGCAGGTGCACATTGCTATGGCGAAATACAGATACAAACACAAAAACACAAATGCAATCGCACTCTGCAACCAGCACTCTGCCCTGCCTTTATGCTGGATGTTGAATAAGGCATTAGTGTACATTTTGGCCAAAGCGTAATAAGCTACTCGCCTTAATTCTTGCGGGCTGATGGGGTGCACCTTAATGATGTGGGCATGGATTTGTGGGCATTGGGGCTTCAGGAGGGTTTGGAGACAGCCTTTAGGGTATGGCAGGATGTACATAGGTGAGGTGTCACCTATGTTCGCTGGTAGCAGGAAAATGGGGGGATCCTGGGAGGCAATACAGTGTTTAATAGGTGCATGACACATTGGAGCGTGCATCTCATAAGGTTCGGTAAGCTGAAGGCTAGGAGCTCCTGTTTGGGCTAAAAGACCTACAAGGATAAATATATATTTTTGATGATTTGGTGCCCTTGGGTCAGTGAGTGTAGCCAAGGGTAAGATGGCAATACAAGTGGAGGTGGTGAGTAAAGAATGCAGCTTGCTTGGGTTGCCTTCTAGGATCCTTCCACAATTCGGGAGGTTATAACGATGGGTAAGTTTGCCGATGTTGGACTGTAATGTATTTTACTTTATTATGTGTGTTTAAGTTCTTATTATTAAAGATGTTTTATAATTTATTAGATTAATAAATTGGCTGCTACGGCCTTTCACCAAGAAGTAAGTCTCTGAGAGTAATTGAGGGAAGGTTGGATAGCAGCCGGAAAGCATCTTCCATCCTAATAAGTCAGCAGAGCAATGGAGTCAGAAGAAATCACTGTAAAACCTCTAATTAAAGTTTATTGGTAAGCTATCTATAGTCCTGCCTCTAAGACATTTACCAAGAGTGCACATAAAGTGGCCAGTGGCAGAATGGCTAGGTTACTAGGGTAATGGACTAAGCCCAACCCCTGGTTAGTTAGCAGAAGAGTTTAGTCTGGCGGATCTGATGCACTCAAAAACCATGGCGTGTGTATTAAAGCACAAGAAAAGCAATATAACATACATGTCTGTCTTATTCCACGACTATAAAACGAACCCTATAAAGCTTTTGCAGAATTGCGTTTCCTTTCCATTTCCACTCCATTTAGAATTTTTGGTCATTGCAGCTAGTCTCCAGCCACTATAACTGAGAATAACAGTTTATGCACGCGACCGTAGCCATTTTTGTGGTTTGCAAATTACGGATCGGCAAAACACAGATACCGGCCGTATATGTTTCGCGTTTTGTGGAACGGAACATCCTGTTCTCTTTAGAACTGTTCTATCCTTGTCTGCAAAATGGACAAGAATAGGACATGTTAAAAAAAAAATTGCAGGGCCGCGGAACGGACATACAGAAGTGCAGATCGGATTTGATGCGGACAAAAACCACGGACGTGTACGTGAGAGAGAGCCTACAGAAAAGGGAAAACTGCTAAAATGCAGGATAAAAGTCATATGATGACAAGACATATAGTGTTATTGCTCATGTACATACACATGGCAGCTTACTCTGAAAAGTCACTAGAAATGACAATGGCACTTGAAGTAAGTAAAATACAAGTTACTTTCCTACAAAACCATGGGGGAGATTTATCTGAGCCGGTCTTGACATCCTCTGTGCGATATATTAGGTGCATCCTCCAGCAGTAGATTTCTTGCTTCATTTGCACCGGAAAACTGGTCTAAACGAAGATAAATTTAGTCACGGCTGCTGGTCCTGCCCTTCCCACCCTTGCCATGCCCCCTTTCTGAAATGTGACGAAGGCAGCATAAAATTGCCATTTTTTTATAGACACATAGGGGCTCATTTGTGAACTTATATACGTCACTTTTGTGGCGTATATCAGTAGCAGATTTTGGTGCACGCCATATTGCGGGGAAGAGGCCCGTCTCATTCATTATTTCCTACACCAGTGTGTGGCGTAGAAAATGGCTTAAATCTAGGTAAGCAAGGGAGATGGTGTAGATTTAAGTCTGTCGCATGGGCTGCTGGAGGAAGCGTCAAAGTTATGCAGAGACATGCGCCTCCACATAACTATGATGCATCCTTCAGCAGTACAGGAACACTTAAAGGGGTTGTCTCCCTTCAGCAAATAGCATTTATCATGTAGAGAAAGTTAATACAAGCCAATTACTAATGTTTCGTGATTGTCCATATTGCCTCCTTCGCTGTCTAGATTCATTTTTCCATTCCATTATACACGGCTCTTTTCCATGGTTATCACCACCCTGCAATCCAGGCAGTGGTGGTCGTGCTTGCTCAATATAAGAAAAAGTGACAACCTCTCTGGTGGTCGGGACCGTAGGAGCTCACATAGGCTGGTCCTTTTTTTATAGTGTGCAAGCATGACCACCACTGATGGATTGCAGGGTGGTCTGTAACCATGAAACAAGCAGCGTATAATGCGATGGAAAAATTAATCAAGCCAGCAAAGAAGGCAATATGGCTAATAACAATATATTAGTAAGTGTCTTGTTTCTACTTAAATGCCATTTGCTGAAATAACACAACCCCTTTAAAACGACAAAGTTTGTAACTATTTAACACCACTTTTCTGGCGCAGGGAGATAATAAACCTCCCCCTATATGTCTACTCAGCTCCATCTGCAGTAAGCCGGGTTGGAATAATGCACTCTGACGCTATAATATGTGCTATTCCAGTCTAGAAACACTAAACTGACTAAGCCCCTAGTAAACACATTGCTGCCACCTGCTGGTGAACATGGAAATTACAGCAAATACATTTAACAAGGGTTTCAATGCACATTAGTGAGGATGTGATGTTAAATTACACAGGATGACAATGCACATACACTTAACAGGTTGTAGCGGGGTAAAAGAGTTTCGTAACATAACTCTGGGATGTTACACATCTGCTCTAACATTATTACTGCCTTTACATCAGGCAGCATGTTTATCATGCCAAGTTCCCTTTAATGATCCAGAACAGTTAAATAAAGACTAATTTCAAACAGTCAGTGTTTGGTCAGTGTTTGAGCAATGATTTTCATCAGTGATTGTAAACCAAAATCAGGTGCAGGTCACAAACACAACATATGCAAATCTTTTCAGTATAACTTATTTCTGTGTAGGCTTCACTCCTGGTTTTGGCTCGCAATCACTGATGAAAATCACTGATCAAACACTCACGATGGTAAAGCGACTCAACGGTGCTCAGCACAAAAGCCCCACATGACTTACTGTAGAATATATGACAAAGATGCCATTGAACAACATATCCACTAGATGGCAGCCTTATAAAGCAGGAAGAACATAGAGCAGGGATCAGCAACCTCAGCAACCAACTCCCAAGTTCCACCGTTCACTTCTATGGGAGTTACAAGAACAGCCAGGAAAGTGTGCATGCTGGGAATTGTAGTGCACACAGCAGCTGGAGTGCTGAAGGTTGCTGATCCCTGACATAAAGCACAGGGGCTGGAAGGAATAGAAAATGGACACATGATAGTCTGGACAAATGGTTGATTGATCTGCCAGTAATTATTTCTTCTGATGTTGATACTGAATAGACATATATACAGTGTTGGACTGGGGTGCCTAGGGCCCCAGTAAAATTTATTTTGGGGGCCCACCGTACTAATACATTCAAATATAACCTGCTCACACAATAGGGTTGCCACCTTTTCTTCAAGCCAAACCCGAACAGAAGGGAGGGAGGGCCCCCTTCCAGGCCCCACCCATGTCCCGTCTCCAGCCACGCCCATGCCCCGCCTCCATCCACACCCATGTCCCGCCTCCACCTCTGGTCGCTGTCACACCGCGATCGTTACGCCCCTGAAGAGGCTCATTAGCATATTATAAGTCTTTATTTTAAGTGAACGGCGGCAGCGGCAGGGAGTTATAAAACACACTGGTATGTACTGCTGACATCAGCCCATCACTAATGTCAGTCAGCTACATAACGTAACGTATTTTCTGATGATTGACAGATTCAGAAACCTGTTTAAAGGGCTTCTACCACTAGAAATACCGTTATGTAGCTGACTGATATAGCGATGCGCTAATGTCAGCACTACATAACAGTATGTTTCTAACATTAGTCCGTGCAGCCGTTTTTGCTAAAAAAAACACTTTTATTATATGCTAATGAGCCTCTAGGTGCTATGTGGGTGTAAAATCAGCACCTAGAGGCTCCGTCCACTCACCCATTATCCCGCCCAGGTCCAGTGTTCTGCCCGCCCAGATCCTCTTGATTGATGCCACTGTTCCCTGCATCGATGGCAAAATCCCGCGCCTGCGCCTGCGCCGTTCACTTCTGTCTTCGGCGCAGGCGCAGTGAGTGAATGATGTGACCCTGGTGTCGGATTCCTCACTGCGCTTGCGCCGACTACGTCACAGTGAGGAAGTCGGCACCAGGAGAGCGGCCCTCACTCACTGCGCCTGCGCTGAAGACATAGTGAACGGCACAGGCGCAGGATTTTGTCAACGCTGCTGCGAACCGTCACATCAATCAAGAGGATCTGGGCGGGCAGAACAGGGGACCTGGGCGGCATAATGGGTGAGTGGACGGAGCCTCTAGGTGCTGATTTTACACCCACATAGCACCTAGAGGCTCATTAGCATATAATAAAAGTGTTTTTTTTTAGCAAAAACGGCTGCAGGGACTAATGTTAGAAACATACTGTTATGCAGTGCTGACATGGGCGCATCGCTATATCAGTCAGCTACATAACAGTATTTCTGGTGGTAGAAACCATTTAATAGCTGTTACATTTACACACTTCAAATGTTTTATATACCTTTTTAGAAGTGTCTATCTAGGACAGGTGTCAGGACTGTCTTGGTCACTGCAGGCAGGGCACAGTGGGCACTGGGCTGGGCACTACTTGGGCAGGCTGCTGGAGCTGGACTGGAGTCTGGAGAAGAAGAATGATTTCAATTCTCCCTCCCTGCCTCTCTCTCTGATGTCACTTCCTGTGGACCTGACTTCCTTATCAGAGAGAAGGAGGGAGGGACTGGGAGGCAGAGGAGGAGCGAGGGAGACTGAAGCTGCTGAACGGTGAGTGAACACAGCGCTGCCTGGCATCACTGTAGTGTGTAGACTAGAGGAGGGAGGAGGGACTGGGAGGCAGGGGAGGAGCGAGGAGGAGGGAGGAGACCGGAGACTGAACAGTTAGTGAGCGACTGCACTGCCTGGCATCACTGTAGTGTAGACTAGAGGAGGGAGGCGGGAGGAGGGAGGAGGGGGAGGCTCGGGAGCGCTGCGCTCAGCTGATCACCCGGCCGCCGCAGTGAGTGACTGAATAATCCTGTGCCCGGGTCTGAGAAAGGCTTGTACCCGGGCACAGGATTACAAACCCGGACTGTCCGGGTCAATCCCGGATGGGTGGCAACCCTATCACACAACAGCAAGATGCTACCAGATATATGGGGGTCCCTGCATCAGCTTTGAGAAGGTAGGTCCTGGGGAGAAGAGGACACTGGCAGCTTTCCTCTATACCTAGAAGTCACCTCAGCTCTGATCGTGTCTATAATAATAAACTGGGGAGTTTCTTTAATAATCTATCACATTTTTTCACATGAACATAGGCAGAGGTGTTGTATATTGTATATATGTATGTAGTACAGTAAGTCTACTGTGTTATGTGCCACTTGTGCAGGGCGTGGGAGACTAGGGGCCCCCCTTGCTCAGGGGCCGACCGGGGGATTCACCTGTACCCCTGTGGGCCAGTCCGAGCCTGCAGGTACAGTACAGACCAAAAGTTTGGACACACCTTCTCATTCAAAGAGTTTTCTTTATTTTCATGACTATGAAAATTGTAGATTCACACTGAAGGCATCAAAACTATGAATTAACACATGTGGAATTATATACATAACAAAAAAGTGTGAAACAACTGAAAATATGTCATATTCTAGGTTCTTCAAAGTAGCCACCTTTTGCTTTGATTACTGCTTTGCACACTCTTGGCATTCTCTGTGAATCTGCAATTTTCATAGTCATGAAAATAAAGAAAACTCTTTGAATGATAAGGTGTGTCCAAACTTTTGGTCTGTACTGTATATTATACTCATATTTCTTCCAGCTAAAGTGATCTCTTACAGTTCTACCTCCTGTACTAACCTCTGGCAATGGAAAGGAAGCCCCACGTACATTTACCACAGGGAACAAAGAGGTTGTATTTATTCGGTTGTGATATGTAGGGAGGAGGCATTTTTTGCAGAAGCATTGTGGCCTGTGCTAGTGATAAATGGCTTACACGGGGGCTATGCTACTTATAGTGGCTGAGGGTAATAGCTGCTGTCAGAGGGGGGCATTGTAGCTGGCGCACTTCAGGTGCATATTGTTAATGACACTGGTATCTGTGGTACACTGTGACTAGTGTAAGATGCCCAAGTTAGGGGGGTGGTGGTTTGGCTGTAGGTGAGGGGTCTGGTGGTGACCAAACCGCGGAGGAATGGTGCAATAAGAAAATGTCAGGAGACACTTAATGCAGTTTTATTTTACTCACAAGATGCACTGAAGCTTCACAGTTTCCATACAGAAGGTATGGAAGCTTAACAGTTCCACATGGAGGATATTATAGAGGCTTTGTCGGTCCACGGTACATAGTAACCAATCAGATTGATTCTTTCATTTTCCAGACTAGCTCTGAGAAATTAAATGGGTGATCTGATTGGTTGCTATGCGCCACTGAACCAGTTTTGATAAATCTCCCCCTTAGGCCGGGTTCACATCACTGTTTAATAAAATAAAAAAAACAGACACAGTATTTAAAGCATCTCTTAGGGATCATGAACACGAACATATTTTTTTTGTTTGTTTCCGTTCCAGTTTTTTTACAGGTCCATATGCGGAGCCATATATTTCAATACATGCGCAAAAAAAACTGAAATCACTCCGTGTGCATTCTGTTTCCGTATGGCCGCATGTCCGTTCCACAAAAAAATAGAACATGTCCTATTCTTGTTTGTTTTGCGGACAAGGACAGGCATTGTTACAATGGGTCCGCAAAAAAACGGATGCAACACTGACGTCACACGGATGTCATACATTTTTTTGGCCGGATCCGTGTTTTGTGGACAGCAAAGTACATACGGCCGCATGGATGAGCCCTTTGATTTCCTAAAAAAAAACCACCCGGGGCAAGCCAAGTATTCTGCCCCCCTCCAACCTGTGACAGCGCCCCTTTATACAGATAAGTAGTAGATGTTACCTACAGTCCTATGTAACTCTCTAGGAACAGATAATGTAGTAGATGTCACATGCAGTCCTATGTAACACCACAGATGACACAGTGATAACTCTCTAGGAACAGATAATGTAGTAGATGTCACATGCAGTCCTATGTAACACCACAGATGACACAGTGGGAACTCTCTGAGTACAGATAATGTAGTAGATGTCACCTGCAGTCCTATGTAACACCACAGATGACACAGTGGTAACTCTCTGAGTACAGATAATGTAGTAGATGTCACCTGCAGTCCTATGTAACACCACAGATGACACAGTGGTAACTCTCTGAGTACAGATAATGTAGTAGATGTCACCTGCAGTCCTATGTAACACCACAGATGACACAGTGGTAACTCTCTGAGTACAGATAATGTAGTAGATGTCACCTGCAGTCCTATGTAACACCACAGATGACACAGTGGTAACTCTCTGAGTACAGATAATGTAGTAGATGTCACCTGCAGTCCTATGTAACACCACAGATGACACAGTGGTAACTAGGGTGGCCACTGGCTTCACCCCAGAAAGCCGTGTGACAGGTGGAGCACTATGAAGTGCCTTTTGCTCTGTGGCATTAGAAGAATTTTGATATCTCTGACTTTTTAGTCCACCTAGACTTTGTTACTCTGTAATTTTTCTAGAACCATTCTATGGAAACATTCTTGAAATAACTTCTTTATTAACTTCAACTTTTCTTCATATACAGTCAGGTCCATAAATATTGGGACATCGACACAATCCTAACATTTTTGGCTCTATACATCACCACAATGGATTTGAAATGAAACAAGATGTGCTTTACCTGCAGACCGTCAGCTTTAATTTGAGGGTATTTACATCCAAATCAGGTGAACGGTGTAGGAATTACAACAGTTTGCATATGTGCCGTCACCAGGATTTTGTGTATAGAGCTGAGGACATCGGTTGCTAGATGGCCGCTAGCACATCCGCAATACCCAGTCCTCATAGCTCTGTGTGCTTTTATTGTGTAAAAAAACTGATTCGATACATATGCAAATTAACCTGAGATGAGTCCTGTATGTGAGATGAGTCAGGGACAGGACTCATCTCAGGTTCATTTGCATATATATCAAATAGTTTTTTTGACACAATTAAAGCACACAGAGCTATGGGGACTGGGTATTGTGGATGTGCTAGGGGCCATCTAGCAACTCATGTCCTCAGCTCTAAACACAAAATCCCGGTGACAGGTTCCCTTTAAGGCTGGGTTCACACCTGAGCGTTTTACAGCGCGTTCCTACGCGCTGTAAAACGCTCAACAGGCAAGAACCAATGGGCATTCCCTATGGGCATGGTTCTCACCTGAGCGTCTTACAGCGCATACGAATGCGCTGTAAAACACCCTACGCCCCAAGAAGTACAGGAGCTTCTTTGGGGCGTATTGTCGCGTTCCCGCCCATAGTCTTCAGCGGGAACGCGTGACAATGGGCGTTTCTTGTTTGATCATTTAAAAACGCGCGTACATACGCTTTGTGTGTAAAAAGTATTTTACTACTGTCTGAAACAAGCTCTCTCCTATTGATAAAATGGCCAGCCTCTGTACTCACTTTTATGAATGCACTGCAGCGAGCGGCAGCGAGCGGGCCGGCTGGCGCGTGACTGACGTCACTTAGTAACGCTCCTGCTTCCTGAATTAAGTGGGAGGAGCGTTACTAAGTGACGTCAGTCACGCGCCGGTCGGCCCGCTCGCTGTAGTGCATTCATAGTGAAAGTGAGTACAGAGGCTGGCCATGTTATCAATAGGAGAGAGATTGTTTCAGACAGTAGTAAAATACTTTACACATAAAGCCAGTTATGTGCGCAGTTTAGGACACATGAGGGGACACATAGGGCCATGAGGGGGACCAACATAAGATGCTATATGTGTGTCTTATGCTGGCCCCCCTCATGGCCCTTTGTGTCATAGCACACATCCCCTATAACAGTGCCATCCACAGATCCACCCCATAGCAGCGTCATCCACAGGTCCCCCATAAGTGTCCTCCACAGATCCCCCATAACACTGTCCTCCACAGATCCCCCATAACAGTGTCCTCTACAGATCCCCATAACACTGTCCTCCACAGATCCCCCATAATAGTGTCCTCCACAGATCCCACATAACAGTGTCATCCACAGATCCCCCATAACAGTGTCCTCCACAGATCCCCCATAACAGTGTCCTCCACAGATCCCCCATAACAGTGTCCTCCACAGATCCCCCATAACAGTGTCCTCCACAGATCCCCCATAACAGTGTCCTCCACAGATCCCCCATAACAGTGTCCTCCACAGATCCCCCATAACAGTGTCCTCCACAGATCCCCATAACAGTGTCCTCCACAGATCCCCATAACAGTGTCCTCCACAGATCCCCCATAATAGTGTCCTCCACAGATCCCCCATAATAGTGTCCTCCACAGATCCCCCATAACAGTGTCCTCCACAGATCCCCATAACAGTGTCCTCCACAGATTCCCCATAACACAGTTTTTCATTGGATGCCTCTGTTGTCAATCACACAAATGCGGGTATTACGAGCGTTTCCTAAATACAAAAACGCCCCAAAATACGCCTCAAAATGCCTGTAAAATGCACATACCAAATATGCTCAGGTGTGAACCAAGCCTAAGGGACCAAAAATAATGGGACAGAATAATAATCATAAATCAAACTTTCACTTTTTAATACTTGGTCAGCACATCATCAAGCTTGCCGGCTGCGGTGATGTCATCACCGTGCCTGGCTAGTGCCCTGACACGGTGACATCGCTCAAGTTTTGGCGCATTTTTTTCAATCAAGGTTGCTGCGACGGCCTCTCTGAGATCAGATGGATGAGGTATGTATTTTTTCTTTAACCCCTGAAAGGCTTCAATGTAACTCTCAGATGCCTCGATCAGAGTTGAACGCGGCATCTGAAGGAGTACAGTGAATGGGGGATCGGTGCAATTGCCATTCCCCATCATTGCGTCCACTACATACAATGGGGGGAAGCAGCCAATGGCAGGTGGTGATGGGGGATGAGCCTCCCTAGCACCGTGGGTGACGCTAGGGAGGCTCGTCCCCGTCTGCCATTGGCTGCTCTCCCCCGACAGCGGATGTTTTCATCTGCTCACAGGGAGAAGCAGCAGCGGCGATGCGAAGACCAGGTGTGGCGCGGGGAGCCAGGTAAGTAGAATCAGTGTTAGGGGCCCGGGCATATGGAGGAGCATTTGTTAGTGTCGGATAACCCCTTTAGATCAGGGATTTAGTCTGATCACCAGATTGAGTCAGGAAGGACTAATGTATTTTTCAACGTACAGGCATCCAGACCCTTCTTGAATTTGTACAGTGAATCGGCCATCACAGCCTCCTCTGGCAGAGACTTCCTCACTGCTCTTACAGAAAAGAATCCTGTATGTGTTGTTGAGAAAACCTTTTTTCCTCTAGAAATAGAGAATGTCCCCTCGTCTTGGTTGGAAGTCTAGGTATAAAAAGTTCAGCTTGTGGTGTGAATAGTGATTTGTATAGAGGCAAAACTGCCTTCTTGTCGTGAGCATCTGTACCTCTTATGATGTATTGCATTGTGATATTTGCTTTAGCTGCAGCTGTTTGGCATTGCTCACTAAGTTAAAGGGGTTCTGCACTTTGTTTAAACTGATGATCTATCCTCTGGATAGATCATCAGCATCTGATCGGCGGGGGTCCGACACCCGGGACCCCCGCCGATCAGCTGTTTGAGAAGGCAGCCGCGCTCCAGCAGCGCAGTGGCCTTCTCGCTGTTTACAGCTGGCCGAGTGACGTCACGACTAGTATCACTGGCCTGGGCGCAGCTAAGCTCCATTCCCTTGAATGGAGCATAGCCCCACCAAGGCGAGTTGATACAAGTCCTGACGTCACTCGGCCAGCAGTAAACAGTGAGAAGGCCACTGCGCTGCTGGAGCGCCGCTGCCTTCTCAAACAGCTGTTCGGTGGGGGTCCCGGGTGTCGGACCCCCGCCGATCAGATGCTGATGATCTATCCAGAGGATAGATCATCAGTTTAAACAAAGTGCAGAACCCCTTTAAGTTTGTTGTCCACATTATCCCCTAGCTTTTCTCAGGGCCAGTATTACACAGTGTTAGGGATCATTCAGACAACCGTATGAATGAGTCCGCATTGGGTGTGGACCCATTCATTTCACTGGGGCCGCAAAAGATGTGAACAACACATCGTATGCTGTCCGCATCCGGTGTTCTGTTCCACGGCCCCGCAAAAAAGATAGAGCATGTCCTATTTTTCTCCGCAATTGCAGACAAGAATACACATTTTCTATGATAGAGGCGGCCATGTGCGGTCGTGTGATTTAGCCTTACGCGTATCCATACTGCACTTCATTTGCCATTTCTCCGTCCAAGCCTTTAACTTCCCCAAACCCCTCCGCAATCTTACATCCCCCTCCTCTGCGTTGATTACTTTGCAGAGCTTAATATCATCTGAACATTACTAAAGATTTTAAAAAGAAAAGGGCCCAATACTGACCCCTGTGTCCCCCCCACTGGTGACTGGAACCCAATCCGAGTACCTACCAGTACCAGGTCACTGAACTCCTAATGGGCGTCTAATATAATTTACAGTAGGGGTTAAATCTGCAGTGGACCAGCCTGATGTGGACACACCCTAAAATATACATGTCTCCAAAATGCATAAATCCATCCCTGCTACATTAACCCCTTAACAACCCTAGAATGATGCTTTTTTAGAATCTATTTGAATTTTCTAACCCAGTCACCATATTGCTATATGGTGGCTGGTTTCCACAGCAGCAGTAGAGAGGGGAGAGAAAAGGAGGTAGATACCTACTTTAAAGAGTGCGGCAATAGCCATAGGTTAGTGGATTCCTCTGTGACAACTGATGACCATAGAGATCTGCCAGTGTTACATTCAGTGAACCAAGTAAATTCCAATATATTATTATTAGTCATAAAGTCAACATACAGTATGTCTTCACACATTGTTATTTTAAAAGGGAATTTACCTGGGAAACCCTAAGATTTCACAATAGTCTATTTGCAGCAATATAATCCTAGCTTCCTGCAACTACCACTAGGGGGCGCTTGCTGTATATGAATTCATACAGCACATATTAAACTCAATAGTAAAGTCGTGTACAGAAAGCCCCTGTTCCGTGAGTTTCTTCTTAGTTCAATTATAGGCCCATTCACACTGTATTTTGGAATTTTTTTGTGCCTGAAAAAACATGTTCTCCATAATAGTATCTAGATTTCTGCCTGTAAAACGTGTTTGAGGTGCACTCTAATGCCATACCCTATATATGGGCCATAGAAATCTATGGGTCACAGGGGAATTTTGGACACTTTTTTGGTATAAAAACATACTTTTTATGCAGCCGATTATAGTCATGTGAATGGGGCTATACTCTGTGACCGTATGAGGTAATACAGAGGATTTGGAGCTCTGACCTCTAAAAATTAGAATAGAAAGAATTATTTATTTTCCAGTTTACATGGAGTTTTTTGGCACTGATTTTGGAGCTCAATATCAGCTCCAAAAACACCTCAAAACAGCCTTGCATTCATTTCAATGGGAAGCAGCACTTGTTTCTCATTTCCATGTGTAAAAAAAAGCATGTAAAAAAGTGGCATTGCCCTATCTTGGGGCAGAATCAGCACCGAAACTCCCATTGAAATGAATAGGAAGCAGAAAAAACAGCTCCATGAAAGTCCATGCATTTTTTGGGTGTTTTTCCACACTTTTTGGGGCGCAGATCTTCTTCAAGTCTGTTTCAAAAACCTCAAGCTGAAAATTTTGCGTCATATTGAAGTAAACACCCACTGGTTAAAAAAAGTATAAGAAAAACTTTATCAAAAATGCTTCAAAAACTGCTCGAAATACATGTTTAATTTTGCGCTGAAAAAAACATACAGATTCAACACTGATATATAAAGCATGTTTTTCAAAATCAGTCGTGTGAATTGGCCCAAACAGCGCCACTCTTGTACATGGGCTTTGTTTGGTATTGCAGCTCTACCACATTCAAGTGAACAAACTTTTGAAAAAAATAAATAAATATTTTTTTCCTATGTTAGAGAAGCTCCGTATGTTCCTCGGCACAGCTTTTGGGGGTCTTAGGAAATGAGTATGTGATTTGGAGTTTTGGCTGTCCTTGGAATACAATAGGAGAATCAATGTTCTCTTAAGGCTAGAGAGAGCAGTATAAACATACCTTATCTAGACTTTTAATTAACAGGAGTAGTGTATATAAGAACTTTTATTCTGCCAGATTCTGCTTCTTATGTGCACTGGAGGCAGAAATTCTCTGTGAAGTGCTCTGTATATTGATATGCTTTATAATCCCTCGCCTTTGCCTTGAATGGTGGCTAGTTAGTAGTTATCTCCTGGTTTGAAGCTTCAGCTGGCATGTTGTGACCCAAAAGTTGCTGTGATCGTGACACAAAAGTTACACGAAATCCAGCAGGTGTGCATTTCTTGCTATTATCGTATTGTAGTTGAAGCAACTTTCGGGTCCCAATTGAACCCCATTCTCTGTTACTGGTTGCAATGCAGGCTTTCTTAGACTTTTGAAGCTTTGGCGTGCAATGTGTATTATTGGCAAAATTGACCTTGTAGTCCCAGCCTATGTGTACATACAGTATAATTGAATTATATTATTATAAGTAGCTCCATAGTTCTTATAGGAGGTCAGAGATGTTTTTTCTGAATCATTTCTAATCCCTGAAAACCCAAGTCTTCCTTTAGAATCCTCTACAAGGAGCCAATTATAGAAGGCATTTCACACCTCTTATTTATCTCAATAATACATAGTATGCAAAGAGCTCCCCCTAGTGGCATCAGAAAGATTATTTTATATCTGGCTGAACTGATCGGATGTGGCATAAAGCCTTTAAACCTCCAGCCTTTGTACCTGATACAATGTGTCAGCATCAGTATTATCAGTAATTTTCAGTAGCCAAGAAGATATGAGATAACTCTTGATACTAATAGATATATCTCAGTCTGTATAGCATTATTTTAATGCTAAGAATCTATACAGCTAAAGGCCCTGAGATATTCCAGGAGGAAGGATCCTTCCCCCAGTCTGCCAGTGTAGCGGAGGAGAGATGGCAGGCTGCGAGAGGAGAGGTTTGGATTCACCTTTCCCTGTAAAACAGTACATGACCCCTGGGGTAGGGGGGAGGCAGGATTATATAAGGATTTTTATTTATATTGTTCAACTCCATGATAGGAGCAGAAGAAGGAAAATAATGGAAGTGGCGTTTCAAGTAAAGGAAAAAAACACCTGATGGACCCTATTGACTATGATGGGATCTGGTTTCCATTAGAAAACCTGGCATTTTCCTGAACCAAAAAGCATAGCATGCTTCACTATTTTTAATGGTAGTTTTTTGGCGTATTTTTTATGCATTTTTTTTAGTCAGAACTAGGAGTGGACACAAAAGGAATGGTAGATATAAAGACAGACTTTTATTTCTCCTTCCTGCTGGATCCACTTATATAATAATAATTATAAAATGTATACAGCGCCACCATATTCCGCAGTGCTTTACAATTCAGAGGGTTCATGTACAAAACAAAACACATCACAAAGTTACTGGGTGAGGGCCCTGCTCGCAAGAGCTTACAATCTATGGGGAAGTGGGGGTGACACAAAAGGTAGTTGATACTTACATGAGTGTTTCCAGCCTTAGGGCTCATGGAAACGCAAATTGCACTCCGCAATCCACAGGCACCGACCATAGGGCCGCCGCATTCACTTTAATAGGGTCCGTGGTCCACAGCCGAAGGTCCGCACCGCAAAAAAAGTAGTGGATGCCCTACTATATTGAAGTTCAGAGGCATGGACAGTAACCCCACGGAAGCACTCCATAGTGCTTCTGTGGGGTTCCGTGCCTCCGTTCCGCACCGCACCTTCCAGATTGCGGACCCATTGAAGTAAATGCTGACCACAATACGGGCCCGATGACACAAGGTCATCTGCATGAGCCCTTATACAGTGATTTCTCTGTATTTCCATAAAATTGGTCTGGGTACATGAAACATCCTGTGTTTCTTGAATTACCCGTGTTTTTTTACCTGCTATGGAGCTAATAAAGACTGTAAGTTTGTATGGTTCGTAGAGATCGTTCTACACATTTATCAAACCGATGTAAAGTAGAACTGGCTTAGTTGCCCATAGCAACCAATCAGAATCCACCATTCATTTTTCACAGCCCCTATGGAAAATGAAAGGTGGAATCTGATTGGTTGCTATGGGCAACTAAGCCAGTTCTACTTTATACCAGTTTAATAAATGACCCCTGGAGTGTTTTGAAGTTTCTTCTTTCTTAGGCCCCTTTAACACGAGAGTGACGGATTAGGTCAGGGTGCGTTCAGTGAAACTCGCACCATTTCGCAAGCAAGTTCAGTCAGTTTCATCTGCAATTGCGTTCAGTTGTTCAGTTTTTTTCCGCACGGGTGCAATGCGTTTAGATGCGTTTTTCACTCATGTGATAAAAAACTGAAGGTTTACAAACAACATCTCCTAGAAACCATCAGTGAAAAACGCATTGCATCCGCACTTGCTTCCGGATGCAATGCGTTTTTCACTGAAGACCCATTCACTTCTATGAGGCCAGGGCTGCGTGAAAAACAAGCTGCGTTTTTTCACGAAAGGCAGAACTGATGCGTGAAAAAAAAAATTTATGGGTCAGGATTCAGTGTGGGTGCTATGCGTATACGTCACACATTGCACCTGCGCGGGAAAACTTGCTCGTGTGAAAGGGGCCTTACACTGAACACCATTGGACATTCATTGTGGAACTACCAGTCCCAGCACAGAAACTCTGGACCGATTTCAGATAGTGCCAGCTTGATTCTGTTGTTGGGATTTTTTACATAAAACTGGGAAATGTCTTTAAGGCTCCTTCACACAGTCTTTGACATTTCACATGTACGTTTTTGCATTTTGCTTTACCATTTTTGGTAAATTTTTATGATAAAAACGCCAACTTCAGATGTTACCTGAAGGTCTAGTGGAGATATGAATTATATGACACTCGAGTGTCATAGTTTTTTAGGTGGCGTTTTTGTGTCTTTTGGACTTTTTTAAAAACATGCAGCACTTTTTTCAGGCATTTTCCCATCACTTCTATAGGGGAAAAGCACCAATAAAGAAAACACGAACACACTGGAGGAGATTTATCAAACTGGTGTAAAGTAGAACTGGCTTAGTTTCCCATGGCAACCAATCAGATTCCACCTTTCATTACTCACAGTTCTTTTGGAAAATGAAAGTTGGAATCTGATTGGTTGCTATGGGCAACTAGGCCAGTTCTACTTTACATAAGTTTGATAAATCTCCCCCACTGTTTGTAAAAAATGCCCTGAAAAACACAAAAAATATAAAATAAACTGACAAAATAGGTGGACAAAAAAGCATGAAATTAGTCTAGCGCTTTTACCTCCGACAAAACCCACTAGACAAAATTTGTTGGTGGTGTTTTTATTTAGTCCCATTTTGTACGGTATATGCCATTTTCTTGGTGTTTTTAATGTCTCATAGAAAACCGTATGGGGAAAATGCTAGAACATACTCCATGTTTAAAAAAAAATGCCACAAAAACACCAACAACCAAAGAAGTTATATTTCAAAGTAGATATTATGCTATCGTCAGCAGTCCCATAGTACTTGAACGGAGCGCAGGGGCGTAACTACCATAGCGGCAGACCATGCACCCAGTCTTATTTAGTTGGGATTATCTACTCTTCTACTGGGGGTGAAAACGAACACAGTCCGTGGGGCAGCTGCAGTGGATTGCGGACCCATTCACTTGAACGGGTCCGCGATCCGGCCGTCCCGCAAAAAGATAGGACATGTTCTATCTTTTTGCGGAACGGAAGTACGGGACGAAACCCCACGGGAGCACTCTGTAGTGCTTCCGTAGGGTTCCGTTCCATGCTTCCGTTCCGTACCATTCCGCATCTCCGGATTTGCGGACCCATTCAAGTGAATGGGTCCACATCCGTGATGCGGAATGCCCACGGAACGGCACCCGTGTATTGCGGATCCGCAAATGGGGTCCGCAATACGGCAACGGGAAGCACACGTTCGTGTGCAGGGGGCCTAAAGGAACAATTTTTAGCAAATGAAGCAGTGGAATTAATGGCCCATGGGTCATTGAAAAGGGTTTAGGCAGAAACCCTTCTGTCCTGTGTGGGGGGCCTGGTTTGATCCCTGCTATGGGGCCCTTACGTCTCTATGTACGCCACTGATGGAGCGGCATTGCACATGCTTTACTTCCTCTTGTGCAATAACAGCTTTGCATACAAGAGTGATGTAATTCATAATCTAATCTAGTTTTCACTTATGGATGCGCCCTCTCTATGAAAAATCATATTTCATAACACTGTAAATCTTGACAGCCTTACATTGTATTCTGCCGAGTGTCTGAAAGAGAAAAAAAATCTCTGTGTGACTGCCAGAATTTCCAGCTTTCCAGTAAAGTCAGTTTTTTTGCCAGTGCTGGACTATAATGACTCGCAGAACTCACAGAGCACAGATAAGACATGCTAACCTCAGGCTTATTGAACAAATGATTCATTTGTAACATTGAAGAAATATAAAAATGCCATTGAATTGACTCATCTGTTACACAGAATATGCTATTATTTCATTGTCAGCAAAACTTTCTGAGATTTTGAAATTGATAACCTATCCTCACGATAAGTCTTTAATATCAGATTGTTGGAGGTCCGACCCCCGGAACATCTGCCAATTAGCAGTTTGAAGAGGACGCAACACTACTTGAGCACTGCAGCCTTTTCCTTGGCCAGTCATGTCACATTTATGACCTCAGGATAGGTCATTAGTATCAGAATGTTGGGGCTCCGACTCCCGGCACCCATCATCTGTTTAAAAAGGAAGCGGCACTTCACCAATCGGCTGTTTGAAGAGGACGCAACACTCCTTTGAGCATTGCAGTCTTTTTCTTAGCCAGTGATGTCACGTTCATTGGTCACGTGGCCTAGGTGCATTAAAGTGAATAGGACTGAGCTGCAATACCAAGCACAGCCATTATGCAATGCACGGCGCTGTGCTTGGTATTGTAGCTCAGTCCCATTCACTTTAATGCACTCTAGTCCTCTTCGAACAGCTACAGGTAATTGGCCGATGTTCTGGGAGTCGGACCACCACTAGTCAGATATTGATGACATAGCCTGAAAATAGGCCATCAATATCAAAATCTGGGACAACCCCTTTAAGGCCTCATGCACACGGCCGTGCCGTTTTTTGCGGTCTGCAAACCGCGGATCCGCAAAAAATGGAAGCCGCCTGTGTTGCCTTCAGCAATTTGTGGAACGGAACGGGCGCCGGAAATATAAATGCCTATTCTTGTCCGCAAAGCGCGGACAAGAATAGGACATGTTATATTTTTTTAACGGGGCCGTGGAACGGATCCACGGATGCGGACAGCACACGGAGTGCTGTCCGCATCTTTTGCTGCCCCATTTAAGTGAATAGGTCCGCATCTGAGCCGCCAAAACAGCGGTTTGGATGCTGACCCAAACAACGGTCGTGTGCATGAGGCCTAAGTCTTACATTCTGCACCCAGTAAAGAACATTCTCCCTTAAAGGGTTTTATCATCTCAGACATTGGTGGCATATCACTAGGATATGCCACCATTGTCAGATAGGTGGGAGTTCCAAAAGAGACCCACACCTATCTCCTGAACGGGCCCCTGAAAGTGAAGGAAAGTGCAGTGCGCATGCAGTGCAACCACCGCTGCATTCCCCTCTATGGGACTGCTGGAAATGGCTGAGCCAGCACTCGGTTACTTTCAGAACTCCCATAGAAATGTATGGAGGATGACCATGCATGCGCTGCTGCCCTCCGTTCACTTCAAGGGTCCTGTTCTAGAGATAGGTGCAGGTCTCAGTGGTGGGACCCACAACTAACTGACATTGGTGGCATATCCTAGTGATATGCCACCAATATTTGAGGTGAGACAACTCCTTTAAGGGCACGCCCACTCTGCATTTCTGTGGAAAAAGCCCACATGCCATGTGTCACAGGTTTGTGGTCTTGCTTCAGATTTCATTTTATTTGCTACAAGTGTGAAATCTTCAGAAATAATTTACTTTCTGCACCACACTGCAGGTTAATCTTGAGTGCATATTTTTTTTACATAGTTTGTGGATGAGATTTGGTATTTTGCTGATATTGTAATACACAGATTTTTTACCTTTTTATTTTTTTTTTAACTTTCTGCTCTTCAATGTAACTTCTCATAGTCTTAATAGTTCATAGTTAGGAGCCCATTACTCATTATAATTTACACCTCCACCACTTCAGAACCTCATTTTGAAGAGGAAGAGGAAATTTTGCCCAAATTATTGATTAATTAACACATTGCCTGCCACAGCATGACCCTCAGCATCAGATGGAATGACCCTTCAAATGTGTCTTCCGTGTTATCTATTAGTGGTTAGGGAGGAAACCTTTCTCCTGACAACGGATCATTTAGGCTACTTTCACACTTGCGCTGTTAATTCTGGTAATAAAATCCGGCAGAGGATCTCAATACATACGGGAATTAACCGGATCCATTTAGATTTTGCTCATCAGGATGCATCTGTTCCGTTAGGATGCGGTTGTGTGAAATCAAAACGAAATTTAAAAAAAGGGATCCGTCACTAAATACATCGAAAGTCAATGGGTAACAGATCGTTTTTTTTTTTAGGCTCCTAAAAAACGGATGCGTCACCATTGACTTACATTGTTTTCAGTGAGGGATAGTTTTTTTCAGTTTTTATGACTGAACACAAAACCGCAGCTTGTATCGGTTTTGTGTCCGATGACGAAACGGAATGCTGACAGAACAGAAGACACCCTGATGCATTCTGTACAGATCTCTTTCCATTCAGAATGCACAAGGACTAAACGGATCTCAATACCGGAAAATAACAACGCAAGTGTGAAAATGTGAGAAATGTGTCCTGTGTGTAGAATCTATGTGGAATAAAGCAGAATATTCCACTGCCGATACTGTCACAGCTGCCTCGAAAAGCATAAGGGTACGGCCACACGGTCAGGTTTCCTGATGAAGTTTTGGACGCCAGAATCAGGAGCTGATAAAAGGAGAGAAAGTATACGGATACGGATTTTCTTTTTTTATTCATTCTTAGTTTGGGCTTTAAGAACTGCATCAGGAAACCTGACCATGTGGCCCTGATGGGATCAGAGTCACAGCTCTAACATAGAAATCCTCAGATTAGAAGATCGTCCACTAAAGATGAAGAACATGATGAATTATTCATGACCGATCTGCAACCTCATGTGTAAAAGTTTTGCTTTTAGGACGTCACTGCATTTCATTCCGAAGGAAAGTGATCTGGGATTTCCCTGAATTGAAGCTGATAGGCGTCAGGGAGGAAGTAGGAGGGCTATATATTCTCCACAAGCAGACCTGTGAGCACATTACACAGAATGAACAACAGCATGCAAGTAGAGCTCCCAGACCTCTCCACCTGGAGAGAAAAAGCAGATTCAGGCTCAATACTTCTGCAGCCAATATGGGACTTTGTCACCTCTAAAGAACATGTGATTAGATCGCCTTTCTATCCAGTTATCTTCGCCTTCTCTGTCTACATGTTCTTCTGCCTTCCTTACCTAGCACTGGATGCCCTCTGTCACAAAATACCTGCTCTGAAGAAATATCAAGTACAGCCAAAGTCCAGACCTACCTTGGCTATGGTGCTACACTGCTTGGCACACACCGTTTACAGCCACTTGGTATTCATATTTCCACTGACTGTTGCTTACTGGTACTGGAGACCAGTCGATTTACCACTTGTGGCACCAAAACTGCATCGATTTATACTGGACATCATTGCCTGTCTGCTTCTGTTTGACTTTCAGTATTTTGCATGGCACCTGCTGCACCACAAGATTCCCTGGCTGTATAAAAACTTTCACAAGATGCATCACAAGTACACCTCTACCTTTGTGCTGGCGACACAGTATTCCAGCGCCTGGGAGATGTTGTCTCTTGGATTCTTTGCTAACGTCAGTCCCATCTTGCTGGGTTGTCACCCAATGACTGAAATGGCCGTCTTCATCGTCCATATCTACCTGTCGGTGGAAGATCATTGTGGCTATGACTTGCCATGGTCTATGCACAACTTAGTACCATTCGGGTTATGTGGCGGACCAAATCATCACGATCTCCATCATGAAAAGTTTGTGTCTAATTATGCACCTTACTTCACTCATTGGGACAAGTTGTTTAATACTATAGCACAGAAGAAAGATCAGAAGAAACCTTAAGAACCAAGCAATGGACTGAAGTAATGGTCAGAACTTGACCTTGATTTGCATTTCAGGACCAAGTTGGTAGATGCACCATGTGCTACATCTGTGACTGTGTCTTCAAGGTTGAGTGGTCAGTAAGTGGTACTGAAACAGTGCCTTGTACAGTCTACCTGCTCGTTGTCCATCAAGGCTGAATGGTCCAAACCTGTACCTTGCACCATCTACCTGCTCCTTGTCCATCAAGGCTGAATGGTCCGAACCTGTACCTTGCACCATCTACCTGCTCCTTGTCCATCAAGGCTGAACGGTCCAAACCTGTACCTTGCACCATCTACCTGCTCCTTGTCCATCAAGGCTGAATGGTCCAAACCTGTACCTTGCACCATCTACCTGCTCCTTGTCCATCAAGGATGCATGGTCACTAAATGATAACTGGACATTGAACTTCAACATTGACTAACTATGGACATGCATTTACCTGCACAATGCAGCAAAGTACTGTGCCCTTAGGGGGAAAATGAACTTTATGTCGTACCCCTGAGTATTTATTTATTTATAGTACATTAATGTGACAATAATTGTGTCCGATGCCGTTTAGTGCATACATTCATTTCAGAAGGATAATTTATTTATTATAAATATGTGGAAATATTCAATTTCAGACATCATTATGTGAATAATTGTGATGTAAAGACTAGAGTGATGATACTAAGTGTGTAAAGCTATTGGTTTACCATGACCATAGAACAAATGGTAAAGAATGTGCTTACAGAGGGGTAAAGTAAGTGTTAATAGACAGTTTGTGCATGTGTCATTTGGATTGACAGTATTATAAGTGCAGATGTAGCAGAGCTGAATTTGATCCTTTTTTTTTTTTTTCTTGCACAGTGACCAAAAACACATGTCACACAAATGTCAAACTCATCTTTGCTACATTGCTATATACTGAAAGCTGAAGAAGAGGTATATTTATTGAAGTGAAGGGTTTGGAAAGTGAATTCAGGAATGTATTAAGAAAGTGCTAAAACAGATAGAAAGCAGTTTACGGTTTTGATAAGATGATGAAGAATTAGCTGGATAAATTATTTTATTGAATGGGGAAAATGTGCAGATTTCATGGAATAAAACGTTTGCACTGAACACAGCTGGCTGTGCTCCCAAACAATGCCAGAAAAGTATGTGCTATTTTTTGTACATGTTGTTGTAAATTATAAATGTATTTATTACAGTTTATTAATGTTTTATATTTGTATCAATGAAGAATAATTATAAAATTCAGATTTTTTTAAATAGATATCGTTGTCTTTGATGTCTGTCTGGATGCCCTTATGTGTGAAAGTTTTGGGATGTATGGTATATCCATAAAAAAGAATTCATGAGTGAAAATGATATAACATGCAGATATAACACACAAGTGACCAATAGAAAATGCTTTGACAATGAAAAAAGTAAAGACCGTTTTAGCTCTTAGGCTGGCATGGGAAGAGCATTAAACTAAGGGCAGCAGCTGCCTGGACCTTGTATGTCGCTTGGAGCGACTTTCTCGGTGTACTCTGATCCAGTGCTCCCCAACCTGTGCCTTTCCAGCTGTTTCAAAATTACAACTCCCATCATGCCCTGACAGTATATGGCCTCATGCACATGGCCGTTGTGCGGCCGTTCCGTGCATTGGGGAACGCAATTGCGGTCCCCAATGGATGGGCAACATCTGTGCAGTGGGCCGGACCCATTCAGATTGAATGGGTCCTTGGTATGTCCGCACCGCAAAAAAAGATGACATGTCATATTTTTTTGCAGTGCGGAACCACTGAAAGAAACACCATGGAAGCACTCCGTAGTGCTTCTGATGTTCCTTTCCGTGAATCCGTTCTGCATCTTCAGATTTGCGGATCCATTCAAATGAATAGGTCCGCATCCGTGATATGGGGTGCACGTGGCCTGCAATTGCCGACCCGCCGTTTGCGGGCCGCAATACGGCTACGGGCGCCCAACGCATGAGGCCTATGGGTGTGATGGCTAACCTCCGGAACTCCAGCTGTGGTAAAACTACTTCTCACAAGATGCACACTTGCTTGGCTGTTCTCAGAACTCCATAGAAATGAATGGAGCATGCTGGGAGTCACCACAGCAGGAGTGCCGGAGGGTAGCGATCACTGGTCTATGGCTATAAGGAGTTGCAGCTTTGCAACAGCTGGAGAGCCACAGGTTGGCAATAACTGATGTAAATGATGGGGATTAATAGTAATGAAGCAGAACCTGGATATGAGATAGCTATCAAGCAGCAGAATAGGTGTATGTTTGCATGTTGTTTCCCTAGGAGAGATAAGCACGGTCACCGCTTATCTCTGGGGGAAAACAGAGATGTAGTTGTAATCCAACCTGCCTGGCCCACTTCCCTTTTAGGCCCAAATTTTTGATTTTTGACAGACCATTGTATCTTTCATTTTGCTGGGCACCCCACATATAATGTGCCTTTATTTGCTGTCCCATGTGCACCAATATTCGATATTTTAAATCGCTACCAGTTTTTAGCAATCATTCTTATTAATAGCCCAGGTACTCCTGTCCCAAAATGCCTCTTTTGGAATGTTATGTGACCATACTCGTCCATTGGGGGCCTTCATTTACTGCACACCATACAAAAAAATGGTGCAAGTGTTAGGCCTCATGCACACAACCGCATCCGTTTTGTAGAGGATACACAAATTACGGATGCAGTCATTGTGCGTCCATATTGGACCCATTCATATTGGATTTTGTAAGACAAGTATAAAACATGTTCTTTCTTTTCTGGAACAAGTCAATGGGCACCGTATCGGAACAATCGCCTTGCTCAGTATCCCAGGACGCACTCAAAAACGCTGCTTGCTGCACTTTTGTGTGCGTCGTGGGAACACAACAACAGCTGTTTTGCTGTGGCCAGGCGGCATGTTGTGGACAGTTCCAACCTCGCTTTCACACTCACCTTATATTAGGCTACCAAGGAGTGAAATAACCCCCAAACACATCCATACACTACACTGCTACCATCCATCAGAGCGGCTGACGGAAAGCCATAGTTATGGATGCACAGCACTCACAGGAACACACTGCATTTTAGCATACGACAGGCAAACCTTTAGCAAACTGGACTTCAATGGTAACACAATAAAGAGGGTTTGAGTGCGTTTACAGCAGCCAGGAACGACAGTGCGAACAGGTTGCAAATAGATGACAAAAAAAGAACATACAGACAAGCAAAGAGTACAAAAATAAACTAACGAATCGCATGCCAATTAGATTGGTGAGGGATCCACTCTGGGAGAACAGTGGGAAGTTCGACCAAACCTACAACGAGGTGTATCTCTGGGTATCTGAACCATGTGTGGTGTATAGTATGCAATTTTTAAAGGGTCTTCGCTGGCCCCCCATTCACCTTCTTCTTAGTCATGTGACAGGTGGCTAAATATATGCCAAAAGTGGAAGGTTGTATGTAGTGTTGAGTAAATCGAACTCCACAAAGTAGAATTTGGCCCGAATTTCAGGGAAAATTCGATTCGCTAAGAAGCCGAATTTCCTCGTGCTTCGTGGTAACAAACAGATTTTCCCTGAATGGCGGTACAACATTTAAAAAAATCTAATTTACCTCCTCTGTTTGAGCGTGAAGAGTCGGCCACTGCCATCTTGATTGAAGATCTCATGCGAAACCCTGTACGCGGAAACATATGATTTCTCGCTGGTTCTACAAGATAGCGGCGGCCGGCTCTTCGTGATCAAATACAGTAGATGTATTATAGGGTAAGTATGATTTTATTAATGAAAAAAAAAAAATTTACACTGTAATAGTGATGTCAGATGCCTCGATCAGCTATGAACGCGGCATCTGAGGGGTACAGTGACGGGGAGCGTCACGATCGCTGCTCCCTTTCATTGTACCCACCACTTTGTGACAAAGTAATTCATCACAAAGCAAATTTGTTTGTAAAATTCAGTGAAACAGCCGAATCGAATGTTCCAATACGTCACTCATCACCAGTTGTCTGGCATAATTCTTTTTTGAGCCAAAACTTCTTGAAAGGATCTCTGACAGGGATAATATGACCAACAAGTTTTACAGGATATGTTAACTAAACAATATGGGCAGCACGGTGGCTCAGTGGTTAGCACTGGTTCCTTGCAGCGCTGGTGTCCTAGGTTCGATTCCGACCAAGGAGAACATCTGCATGGAGTTTGTATGTTCTCCCTGTGTTTGCGTGGGTTTCCTCCGGGTTCTCCCACACTCCATAGACATACTGATAGGGAACTTAGATTGTGAGCTCCATTGGGGACAGTTGGTTGCTAATGTCTGTAAAGTGCTGCGGAATAGAGTAGCGCTACATAAGTGCATTAAATAAATAAATCAATAAAACAATAAATACTCCTCACCTCAATCAGCAGCAGGATACTGTGACACATCGTGCTGCTGTGTAGGAGGAGCAGATCAACAGGACGATGTGTGAGGACATTGTGCTGCTGCTGCTGTGGAGTACTGGAGCGGGGAGCAAGTAGTTCCCTGCTTCAGTGGCATGCCTATGGTGTTTGGCACCCGGGGCAGGTACTTTCTCTGGCACCCCCCCCAATACTTAAAAAAAAATGGTACCCTCTCACAGTAGTACAACCTTCACAGTAGTTTTGTACAGAAGTGTGCCCCCTCACAGTAGTTATACCCTCTCTGTGCCCCTTTCACAGTTGTAATGCTCTATGTGTGCCCCTTCATAGTAATAATCCTCATTGTGACCCCATCATAGTAGAAATGCTCATTGTGCCCCCTTCACATTAGTAATACCCACTGTGCCCCCTCTATAGTAATAAAGTCTTTTGTGCCTCCTCCCTAGTAATAAAGACCTTTGTGCCCCCTCCATAGTAATAAAGTCCTCTGTGGCCCCTCTGTATTAAAAACAAAAAAACACAGTAACTACTCACCTTGTCTCGTTCCTGAAGCTCACAGTCCTCTCTTCCCTGCAGGCACAGATCGCGCTGTAGCACTGTGTGGGCGGAGCTTATGCAGATTATCGGATTATATGCTCCACCCACACAGGCCGGCAGCGTGCTCTGTGCCTGCAGGCTGAATGGTGGAGCAGGAAGAAGTCCTCCTGCTTCACCATTCAGAGCGCCGCTGGCCAGAATGAGGGGAGGAGAGCAGGGAGCTGAGCGGTGAGTGACAGGACCACAGCTCCCTGCGCTCCAGCAATGAGCGCTTCTATCTGTATTGATGGCAGCGCTCATCGCTTCTGGCAGCTGTGCTGTGGGCCCCCCGCAGGAGCTGTGGGCCCCGGAACTTCCCTGGGTATGCCGGGTGTTGACGCCAACCTTGAGTGGGATGCCAGCTGGCAAGGACCCTAGGAACTGGAAATTCTTCTGATGATGTCATCCTTTGCAAGGCACATTCTGCTAAAGAACAGGACACTTGGAAAATGGAAGTCAATGACTATGTATCACATTCAGAGTATTCTGTATGGAATAGCTTCTAATAATCAAATATCTGATTTAAAAAACAGGAGACATGAAAAAATTAACATTAATTTTAATCTACAGCGCACCTTAAATGTATGGTGCTAGTACAAGTGTGTGCTTACACAAGTACACATCTTATACTACGCAAGCAACACAGACAAACGGCAGTCCCTGCAGCCATAGATCAGCAACTAGCAGGACCAGGACTGACTGCTGGCAATAGAAAGGGCTCTAAGTGTAGCAATTTAAAGGGGGCAGTGTAGCTGACACTTTTAAAGGATCACCACAGCTGTTACAACATATGGGGACAACATGGCTGGCAACTGTAGGGTTCTTCAAAATGTTTAATCATCTGGGGCAATGTCACGGACGTACCGAGACATACGGATGTCCCCACGACAGTGGGTGACAGAAGATCTGTGAGACTGGCAACACGTGCTTTGATCTGACAGGTTTCCTTGTGGATCAATAGACGTCTGTGTTGCTATTGTGGTCATTTAACTTTCCTTATTTATAGTTGCTTCTCCAATACTGCTGTGCGGTTTATAGCTTCAGTGGTATCTGTGGTCTGCTGGTGTTTGGTTCTCGGATGAGTTCCTGTCGCTGCCATAACTACTGGAAAGTTAAATGACCACAATAGCAACACCTGGAGGTTAGAGGTGTGGCCAGTATCAGAAACAACACAGACGTCTATTGATCCACAAGGAAACCTGTCAGATCAAAGGATGTGTTGCCAGTCTCACAGATCTTCCACTGTTGCGGGGACGTGTGTATGCCTTGGTACGTCCGTGACAGGCAACTCCTTTAAGAAGCTTTGCATTTTGTATGTATTCTGCAGCAGAAAAACAAGCAAGCCATTTTGATGGTTCAGTGTGAAACTCCAGCAAGATACTCTGCAGATAGACTGAAACCTAACCCTATAGAACAAAAACTGTTATTTTTTTTAAATAAAAACCAATTGAAAACAAATAATTTTTAGCCCAAAAGGAGGAAAATGCAATTATATAAAGAAATTTGCACTCCGGGGGTATTCATAGCATTTAAATGAAAACGTGTGTACTGTATGTTTAAGAAGTGGTATGTCATTTAATTCGTTGTGGTTGGGTCATCTCCACAGTGTGATCATGATGCAATAGATTTGCCTGTCATGCAATGTGAAATGTAATTTAACACATTGTTTCTCGGCACAACTCATAATAACTCAAATACAGTAAGTAAATTATTACTAAATTGTCAGATGAAATATAGTATTACATATAATGAAGGTAGAGGACAGATCCCATTCTGTTGCTTATAATGTTAAAAGCTACTTAAAGGCTATGTACACCTTTGGAGGCAATTTTGATTTATTGTTCATATAACCGCCGATTGGTCCCTGGAGTTATACAGGAGTGTATTGACACCCCAGAGAGGATCGCGTCGCCGAGATGGGCGGAGGGGAGGGCGGATGCCTTGAGTCCATGTGACACGCCTACTGCTCTCCTGTTCGCTGGCAGCCACTGGATCTGCCCTTTTGGGGGAGGAGCTTCCCCTGTTTGAGAAGCCATGAGCAGCGGCTGTATCATGGACACCCTAGCGCCGATGCCGTAGCCTCACCACACGAGGCACACGGCGTTCTGTATGTCTGTTTATCTGTCCTGAACTCCAGTTACCTAGCTCCTGATGAGCCTCTATGGCGAAACGTAGAGCAGAGAATAGGGTACAGGTTCAGCGCAACGCTCTGATGTGGGGATAGGGTAGACAGCTGCTATGTTTTTGTAGCCAGGCAATTTAGCTGCTTAACAATAGAGGCAGTGAGAGGACTATACAGCATTGGTGGGGAGGCTAGCAATATGCTACCCACTGAGTATAATTAAATCCCGGCCTTGCAGAATTTATTTGTCTGGCGACTATTTACCTCTGAACCAGCAGTGGCTGGTAATATCCTGAGGATATACTGCGCTACAGCAGCTTCATAAGTATATACCAGCTAGAAAACACTGTATAGTGTTACCCAACTGCATACACTATGGGTTATATCCCTCTAGACAGCCAATAATCCCACTGGTGATACGGAAGGTAATTCTAAGGTTTTTTTGGCTGCCCTCCCTTACAGTTCAGAGGATCGACTTTTTATTGTCGTTTATTTGTATGTTTGTACACATTGAGGTAGGGCCCGCATACCCTCCCCTTTCTTTTTAATGTATTCCTAATAAAAGTTGACATTTTATTTCATCTACAACGTTTCCACCCACTGTGAATACAATTTTGATTTATGATTGAATTTTATTCATTTCTGGCTAAAAATCATGTTTTCAATTGGCCTTTATTAAAAATATTGAGCCATTCTGTCACAAAGGATTAACAGTTTTTTCTAACTGTGTGACTGGTAATTTTATTTTCACTTTGTGCTGGTAATCTAATAACCCTTATCTCTAAACTACTGAGAGGTCATAAACACTTATTTAAGCCACATTCTTATCAGTAAGATAAGAGCTGAGCTATAATGTGTTTATAATGTAAGAGAGAGAGCAGAGATAAGGAGTCGTTCAGCTGCCCAGATGACAGAAAAGACAGAAACCCCACAGGCTGTTACTACAGCATGTCAGCTCTGTACACAAAAAATGATTCTATATCTAATATATAAAGCTGAGTGTATGTGTGTGTATGTCTGCTAAAGGAATCCGCACCTTCGCATTTACAATCATGAAATTTGGCACACATGTACATCAGGTGTCCGGGAAGGTTTTAGACCAGGTCTCAGCTCTCTAGGACGTATCGTTCCTGAGATATTCCCAAAAAATGCATTAGTCAATAGAAGCTTGGTCACATGACCCTTATCAGCCAATAGAAACTTGCAGGCCATTAGCCTCCACATACTAGGTTTTACTCCAGGTTTCCATAACAACCAAGCCATTTATTTTCACTGCTGTAGGTCAGCTTTAAAGGAAATCACCAGGATAATCGCTATTGAGGTAAAGTCATGGCCTAATAGCACTTAGTACCTTATTTCAAGATGTGCCTTTGTTCCAGCAATAGATGTTTTTATCCTCAGAAAATCCTGTTTATTTGGTATGCAAATGAGCCAGTTAGGTGCCCAGAGGGGCGTCACTCTTGCAGGAAGTAGCCCAGACACGCCCCCTGCCACAATGTGTCCACCCTCAAAAGACTTAAAACCCCACCTCTAGGCCCCGATAAGCCACGCCCCCAGGTACCACTAAGCCACATCCATGATCTGGTTAGACCATGCCCCTTCCACTCCTGAGCCAACGGGGATTGAAAAAACTAAGGTAAAAATCAACTTCAGCTGCAGGGGTGGGAGGGAGGGTGACTTTCATCCTGCAGCTCACAATCAGAAAGCACAGTGCTGCTGTCTTAGAGTGAGCTGTTCAAAAGGACACGCCCCCGATCCAGTAAAGGCCACTGTTAAGGGGGCGGGCCCCTGTGGTGGTCACTGTCAAGGGGGTGGTATGCTGTGAAAGTCACAGTTAAGAGGAAGGCTGCTGTAAAGGTCAAAGTTAAGGGGGTAGGCTGCTGTGGAGGTCCAATTTTAAGGGATGGGGAACTATGGGGGGTCAGTGTTAAGGGGTGGCGGGCTGTGGAGGTCATTGTTTTGGGGACGGGGTGCTGTAGATGTCACTGTTATAGTGGATAGTGTTGATATCTTTTAATGACACACAGAAACATTAAATTAAATAGATTAAATATACCCGAACAAAGCCGAGTCCTTCAGCTAGTTTTTAATAAAGAGTAATTGAAAAAAAAGATTTTTAGCTCAAAATAAGTACAATGCAATAATTTAAAAAAATATCCCCAAAGGTGTACATAGCCTTTGAAGTCTGGCTGAGAAAGATAGGCACTTCTCATAACCGTTATTAGGGGCTCTCTCTATACTTACCGTACTAGAGGCAAGCGCCAGGTAAAGCATCTCAGAAATCAATAGATACTCAATTATTTCAACAGGCATCCAGGTAATATACCATTTTCCTTATATTATCTACATTGCAGCCCACCCTGTGATCAAGTGGGGCACACAATGTGAAAGCACTCTGTCCAATGAGGTACAGTACAGCTTAGGGCTCTTTCACACCTGCGTTCTTTTCTTCCGGCATAGAGTTCTGTCGTCGGGGCTCTATGCCGGAAGAATCCTGATCAGTTTTATCCTAATGCATTCTGAATGGAGAGAAATCCGTTCAGGATGCATCAGGATGTCTTCAGTTCCGGACCGGAACGTTTTTTGGTTGGAGAAAATACCGCAGCATGCTGCGCTTTTTGCTCCAGCCCCAAAAAATCCTGAGGACTTGCCGCAAGACCATTGAAAGGCATTAATCCGGATCCGGCCTTAAGCTAAACGTTGTTTCGGCGCATTGCCGGATCCGACGTTTAGCTTTTTCTGAATGGTTACCATGGCTGCCAGGACGCTAAAGTCCTGGCAGCCATGGTAAAGTGTAGTGGGAAGCGGGGGAGCAGTATACTTACTGTCCGTGCGGCTCCCGGGGCGCTCCAGAGTGACGTCAGGGCGCCCCACGCGCATGGATGACGTGATCGCATGGCACGTCATCCATGCGCATGGGGCACTCTGACGTCATTCTGGAGCGCCCCGGGAGCTGCGCGGACTGTAAGTATGCCGCTCCCCCGCTCCCCACTACTACTATGGCAACCAGGACTTTAATAGCGTCCTGGTTGCCATAGTAACACTGAACGCATTTTGAAGACGGATCCGTCTTCAAATGCTTTCAGTTCACTTGCGTTTTTCCGGATCCGGCGTGTAATTCCGGCAAGTGGAGTACACGCCGGATCCGGACAACGCAAGTGTGAAAGAGCCCTTAGGCTGGGTTCACATTACTCTTTTGTCTTATGTTTAACAAATACAAAAGACATATACATCAAATGGATGCCCTCTAACGTATGCCATACAGTGGCTTCCATCACCATAGTGTTTAATTGTAAAAAAAAAAAATTATACGTTACATTTTGTCCTGGGCTCTGCAGAATGGGAAAGCATAGTGTACTGCGGTTTTGTATCCTTTTTTTTAAATGTATATGTTAAACGTAGGATAAAAATATGATCACAGCCTTACTAACCATTTCAGTTCCATTGAAGTTTATTACACATTATGGCAGGAAATCTGTGAGACAGAGAAAGTAATCATTGGATGATCTTTTGAATACCTAATTATTATATATGTACTGTGGTGTTAATAGTTGCTGCATTAGGGTTCATGCACACAAATACATTTTTTGTCCACATCCGATTCACATTTTTTATGGGTCGGATGCAGACCCATTCACTTCAACGATAGGCACTTCTCATAACCCTTATTAGGGGCTCTCTCTATACTTACCGTACTAGAGGCAAGCGCCAGGTTAGGCTACTTTTTACACTTGCGTTCAGAGCGGATCCGTCTGAGACGGATCCGCTCATATAATGCAGACGGTGGATCCGTTCAGAACGGATCCATCTGCATTATATTGTTAAAAAATTTCTAAGTGTGATAGTAGCCTCAGACGGATCCGTCCAGACTTTACATTGAAAGTCAATGGGGGACGGATCCGTTTGAAAATTGCACCATATTGTGTCACCTTCAAACGGATCCGTCCCCATTGACTTCCATTGTAAGTCTGGACGGATCCGTTTGCCTCCGCACGGCCAGGCGGAAATCCGAACGCTGCAAGCAGCATTCAGGTGTCCGCCTGCTGAGCGGATCCCAAACGCTGCCAGACTGATGCATTCTGAGCGGATCCGCGTCCACTCAGAATGCATTAGGGCTGGACGGATGCGTTCGGGGCCGCTTGTGAGAGCCTTCAAACGGAACTCACAAGCGGACACCCGAACGCTAGTGTGAAAGTAGCCTAAAGCATCTCAGAAATCAATAGATACTCAATTATTTCAACAGGCATCCAGATCTATTCAAAAGATATATTCAAAAAGCATTTTGTAAGAAAAGGTAAAAAAAATAAAAAATCTGGGAAAAAAAATACAATTAATAATAGACTTCAACAGGGGCGTAGCTAAAGGCTCATGGGCCCTGGTGCAAGAGTTAGGCTTGGGCCCCCCTTCCCTCAGTGCTTTGTGTGTCTTCTTATGCAGCACATGGGTCTTTGGGCCCCCTCAGGCTCCTGGGCCCGGTAGCGACTGCTACCTCTGCACCCCCTATAGTTACGCCCCTGGACTTCAACGGAAACCACATAAAATTGTAAATTGTGAGTTGTCACTCAGTACCCTGAAAACATAAAAAAGGGAAAATCAAAGAATGCAAAAGCTATTTTCTGCTGGTCTACAGAAGCGCTTAATAAACATTGGATACATTGTTCATGATATCGGAAAATATATTAATAAGAAAGACTAAAAATCCCAACCATTGAGAACACTGGAGATTCCGCACTTGTGTGATGCAATGTTTGTGATTAGGACAATGAGCCGGGATAATAAGTTAAACATCCTCCAAACTGGAAATTCCACTGACGATTTCAGCCCTTGAAGAGGCCCGGCCATGAGATCAGCACGAGTTCACGCTGCCGTACAGGGAATGCAGCTGCCTCATGTGCTGAGTCTACAGTATTGAGCAATCCTCAGATATCAAATCTAAGCCTTTTCAGGCTCTCAGGATTTGTTTTTGTTTTTGCCTCCACATATCCTGATAATTATAACTTATTTTTGTATGGAACTGTACAGTTACATCATCATGCACTGAGGGGTTAAAGAAAAAATCACCAGGACATGAACATCCCAGACTTCTGAATGGCAAATCTGGCAAAATATGCAATGATACATTCTCTGCTCATCTACTGCTGAATGACCAGGTCCATTATATGTGTAGCCCTGTAACATGTGGTGTGGCAATCTGTAAGGAGCTGTAATAGCCACTATATCGGTTGTCTGATCATTTTGATAGAAACAGATACAACTAAGAAATGGCTCAACAAAAACCTTTAATGAATGAATGAATAATGCCTTATTAATGTATCATTTCTGCAAGAATAGAAGCGGCATTTTTTTTACTGGAGATTTATATCTGTGCACTTTTCTTTTTGTTTTCTTTGGCTTCTTTCACAGTTTATATTTTAAGGAAATCAGTATTTGAACAGTTTCTGTATTTATGCATGAGAAAGGTTTTCAAGTTCTCCATATCACTAAAGCTGGTGAGCAAATATAGTTTCTGATGCCCAAAGCAATCAGTAATTTTTAAGTATTTTCATTTTCTTAATTTCCGTAGAACCCCTTTAAAACTTGCTTTTTGGTTTTATGGTATTTTAAATTTCTGGCCATTAATATCTGATCAGCTGGGGTCAAACACCACACAGATGAAGTGAATGGGAGCAGCCCTGCAGTAACCACTTCCATTCACTACACACAACTGAGGACAGGCCACCAGTATAGAGGACTGGAAAACCACTTTAAAATCCAAACCAGGTCCCTTTTTCCAGGGGTTAACATACCTTGGACATATATTTGTTACTTCCTGTATTTACTTCCTTCCTGTACAGTCTGTGCTTTATGACTCTTGCTAATAATGCAAGTCAATTGATAGAGAAATGTTACTGATTATTACAGGAAGTGATTCTGTAAAACTCATCCTTCCCCAAGAGACCACAGAGTCACAGGGCAGATGCATACAGAACTTAATTGGTCTATGTAGCACAACATTTTTCTAGGCCTTTAACAGTATACAGTAAGAGAGCTGTTATTACATTTTCATCCTTTTTTTTTCTCTTCCCCAGCCAACACAGCAAAGTTGACAATTGAGCTACAGAAAACTACAGCTTATTGTTTATTTAAACTAAAATATTCTTTTTTTTTTAGGGTACTTTCACACTAGCGTTTTTCCATTTCCGGCATAGAGTTCCATCCTAGGGGCTCTATACCAGAAAACAACTGATCAGGTATATCCCCATGCATTCTGAATGGAGAGCAATCCGTTCAGGATGCATCAGGATGTCTTCAGTTCAGTCTTTTTGACTGATCAGGCAAAAGCTAAAACCGTATCATGCTACGGTTTTATCTCCGGCGAAAAAAAACGGAAGACTTGCCGGAATGCCGGAATGCCGGATGCGCAGACCTGTAAAAATGTGAAAAAAGATACAAGAAGAATCCGTCTATCCGCATGAAAAGCGGAGAGACGGGTCCGTTCTTGAAATGCATTTGTGAGACGGATCCGCATTCGGATGCGTCTCACAAATGCTTTCAGTCACATCTAGATCGGCGGATCCGGCGGGCAGTTCCAACGACAGAACTGCCCGCCGGATCACACTGCCGCAAGTGTGAAAATAGCGTTAGTTGGCTTGTCACATGAAAATGAATTTCAGAAAATGAAACTTGCTCTTTAAAGGGCTTCTATCAGCCCACTAAACCGTTTTTTTTTTGTTTTTTTTGGTTAATAATAATCCCTACACTGCGAGCTCTGCATACATAAGCTAAATATTCATTTTGGTTCAGTAGAATTTGATAAAAAGCTATTTTTATAATATGTAAATTACCTTGCTACCAGCAAATAGGGCGGCTACTTGCTGGTAGCAGCCGCATCCTCCGATCCTAATGACGCCCCCTCCGCATTGTGAGTGACAGGGCCAGGGAACGGGATCGTTCTCTGCTGGCCCTGTTTGAATTCCAAATCTCGCGCCTGCGCCGTACCTGTCTTTAATCGGCGCAGGCGCACTGAGAGGCGGCCGCTCTCTCGGCCGCTCCATCCTCAATGCGCCAGCACCGATGACGTCACATCTACACCCGGCGCAGGCGCATTGAGGATGGAGCGGCTGAGAGAGCGGCTGCCTCTCGGTGCGCCTGCGCCGATTAAAGACAGGTACGGCGCAGGCGCGAGATTTGGAATTCAAACAGGGCCAGCAGAGAACGATCCCGTTCCCTGGCCCTGTCACTCACAATGCGGAGGGGGTGTCATTAGGATCGGAGGATGCGGCTGCTACCAGCAAGTAGCCGCCCTATTTGCTGGTAGCAAGGTAATTTACATATTATAAAAATAGCTTTTTATCAAATGCTACTGAACCAAAATGAATATTTAGCTTATGTATAGGGAGCTCGCAGTGTAGGGATTATTATTAACAAAAAAAAAAAACGGTTTAGTGGGCTGACTAAAGGCTACGGGAGGTTTTTTCATTCTTGCGTTTTCATTTTTCTTCTCTATATTCCTTGAGCCATAACTTTTTTATATTTATGGTCACATAGCTGTATGAGGGCTTATTTTTTGTTGGATAGGTTGTACTTTCTAATGCCACCATTAAATATGGCATAAAATGTAGTGGGAAGCGGTAATAAAAATTTGAATGGGGTGGAAATAGAAAAAAAAGAGCAATTCCTCCACTGTTTTACGGGTTTTGTTCCCACGGTATTTTGTTTATGGCAAAACTGACCAATGCCCTTAATTCTCTGGGTCAGTACGATTACAACGATACCCCATATATGTAGGTTTTTTATGTCTAAATAGTGTAAAAATAAATTTAAACTTTGATAACAATTAATTGGGTAAGAGAAGCAATGAAAAAATGGCAAATTGGCAATTTTTAACCCTTTTTTCCATTATGCCATTCCAAAATATTTTAATAGTATAGGCATTTTCATTGGCGATGATACCCATGATGTTTATATTTATTTTTATTTAGGTATTTATTTTTTAATTATACGGAAAGGGGGGTGATTTAAACTTTTATATTTTTAAATTTTTTACATTTTTTTGTGATGATTTTGAAGCTCATATATGAGCCAATAAATAATGTTTTTTAATTTTTGATTTTATTCTATATTCTTAAAATGACATTTAAACTAGAAGTTGCTCATTTCTTATCCTGGCCTGTCATCTTGTGGCCAAAATAAGAATTGCAGCATGAACACTGAAAGCTTCGTCAGTGAGGCTTACAGTGTTCTGCGCAACCTCCGATGCCCAAATTGGCCACACACGGCATTGGTAGGAAGCCCAGAAAATCGAGCTTCTGGGTTTTTGCGCATTTTGATGCTGTGATCTCAATAACCGCAATCGGCATTATTGTCGGTCACAATAATTAGCTGCAGGTCTCTGCTGTATAAAACTGCAGAGACTTGCCGGCCATGGCGCCGGCTGCACGTGCGAGCGGAAGCCATGTTTACACATCGCTCCAGCGCTGTACATGTACGGTGCTGGTAGCGAACGGGTTAAAGTGGTTATCCTGGAATTTCATATTGATGACCTAAACTCAGGATACAGTCAGGTCCATAAATATTGGGACATCGACACAATTCTAACAATTTTGGCTCTATACACCACCACAATGGATTTAAAATGAAACAAACAAGATGTGCTTTACCTGCAGACGGTCAGCTTTAATTTGAGGGTATTTACATCCAAATCAGGTGAACAGTGTAGGAATTACAACAGTTTGCATATGTGCCTCCCACTTGTTCAGGGACCAAAAGTAATGGGACAGAATAATAATCATAAATCAAACTTTCACTTTTTAATACTTGGTTATAAATCCTTTGTCTGGAACGCATAGACATCACCAGACGCTGGGTTTCATCCCTGGTGATGCTCTGCCAGGCCTCTACTGCAACTGTCTTCAGTTCCTGCTTGTTCTTGGGGCATTTTCCCTTCAGTTTAGTCTTCAGCAAGTGAAATGCAGCTCAATCGGATTCAGGTCCGGTGATTGACTTGGCCATTGCATAACATTCCACTTCTTTCCCTTAACTTTGCAGTTAAAGCACATCTTGTTAGTTTTATTTCATATCCACTGTGGTGGTGTATAGAGCCTAAAATCTTAGAATTGTGTTGATGTCCCAATATTTATGCACCTGACTGTAGGTTATCAATAGTGTTGAGCGAAGCAAGCTTTGTATCTTAGATCCGAAGTCGCTTTGGTCAAACCTTCATTTGAATGCTGTACGGAGATTTGTCTCTGTACAGCATTAAAATGTATAGGCTTCGATGAGGCAAAAGGAGTTATCACTGAAGTCTCTCCGGGACCTCAGTGAATAACTTCGCAATTTGATTTTTAAAGTTTAAAACCATTTTAAAACATGAATCTGAAGTCGGATTACAAGGATGACATCATCAGTGGAATTTCCATTTTCCAAGTGTTCTGATCTTTAGCGGAATGTGCCTTGCAAAGGATGACATCATCAGTAGACTTTCCAGTTCCAAAGCGTCCTGTGTTGCGCCAGTTGTGCTTGCCAGCTGACAACCCACTGCTCCTGGTGGGTGTGGCCACTGGCTTACTACCGCCATCTTTCTTTCCTTCCGGTGGTCGATCCCCAGCAGGTCTTCCTGTCCCTTCCTGTCTCCGTACAGCATTAAAACGAAGTTTGGATCAAATTGACTAAGGATCTAGGATCCGAAGCTCAATTCACTCAACACTAGTCATCAATATCAGATCAGCGGGGGTCTGACGCCAGCCGATCAGCTGTATGAAGAGGCAGTGGCTAAGGTGCAATACCAAGCACAGCCACTATACAATGTACAGAGCTGTCGTTAGTGAGCTGTGAGGAGGCTATGGCGCTACCACTGCGTAGGATAGGATATTAATATGAAAATACTGGATAACCCCTTTAAATGCACTGTAGTCAGTTAATCGTAGACTGGTTACTAATAGTTTCTTATGTAAAGTCGAAAAGTATTCAATGATTAGAGGTGCATGGATAATATATGTATATATCTTTCACAGTGCAATAAGTTTTAACTAGGTTATCCAAGGTATTTGATAATCTGAGACAAAGCTAAAAAATAACAGTGTCACAAAGAAAGTTCCCAAAAGGCTCTTGGGGTCCCTAGCTAATCATCCCCCCACGTAAGTGTTTCTCTTGACCTCCACATACACAGAGTCAAAGGTTACAGATATTGTCATCAATAACACTGAGAGATCATGTTATTTCACGGTTTCTATAGCCTTGAAATGAACTGGAATATGAATTTCTCCTGAACTGCAAAGAATGTGAACTTTTTTTTTTTTTTTACTTGCACCCATAACCAAGAGGCCCCAGCCTGCTGCCCAGATCACAGACTGTGTTCCGGGAAGCGCGTTGCAGTGGTTTGTCACAAGCTCGTGTCTCCCATCCCTACAGAGCACACGCGGTGCGAGATGATCTGACGAGCGAGATTTGCACATATTTGGACTTTTGATGAGCTGCCAAGTAGTGTTATAGTTTTTTGCTGATCTTTCAATTATTGCTTTTACTTTAACCCCTTCCCGAACAGAGCCGTACATGTATGGCGCGCTGATTGGGTGGGTGCAGAAACTGTGCATGCTCGATCAGCGGCAGGGGGCTGGGGCCCGGCTGTTCATGATTTGCAAAAATAGGCCTGGTCAGAAAAGTGCAAACTAGCCTGGGGTAGAAGGGGTTAAGGACCAGGTTACTTTTAGAATATTCAAATAAAAAAATTACCTTTTTGGAGCTGCTTTTATTAGGGATTTCATTTGTTTGGCAGCGTGAACCAGCTAAGTCAATTCTTCAGTGGACCGGGCCTATGTTGGCCTTAAAAGGCGTTGTCTCACTCCAGCAAATGGCATTTATCTCGCTGACAAGGTCACTACAAGGCACTCACTAATGTATTGTGATTGTCAACATTGCCTCCTTTGCTGGATTGATTCATTTTTCTATCACATGATACACTACTCATTTCCAGGGGTTGTGACCACCCTGCAATCCAGCAGCGGTGGTTGTGCTTGCACACTATAAGAAAAAGTGCTGGCCTCTCTGTTGGCCGGGACCTTGGGGGCACGCATAAGCACCCATGGGCTGCAGCTCCATCCGGACCGCCTCGTATATCTGCACTGTAATAGTGGCCATAATCACAGGAAACGAGCAGTGTATAATACAAAGGAAAAATGAATCCAGCCAGCAAAGGCGGCAATACGGACAATCACAATACATTAGTAAGTGCTCAGTATTAACTTTCTCTACATGTTAAATGCAATTTTCATTATTATTTTTTTTCTTATTTTTTCTTCACATTCCATAAGCCATAACTTTTTTTTTTCCGGTGAATATATCTGCTCGTTTTTTTGCTTGTTTTCTGTGGCATGTGTTCTATTTTTAAAAAAAAAAAAAAGAGGTAAATAGGCTAATATACAGTACTCCGGGTCTGAAATCTTTGGAATTCCCTTGCAGTTGCAACACGGGAAAAGTCTGCAGCTTGTGTTGATGCAGCCTACATGCTACAAACTGTTTTAAGGAAATATGGAGGAAGAAAAGAAGGAGATGCTGGCTGCGCTACAATGAAGAGTTTTCACGTGTACCCGTGTGAAGAAGAATTCAGGCTTTTTGATGATAAACAATGCATTTTGGGGTCGGACTGACCCTTTTTTATCAGGTAAGTACATCGCCTGACGAAAAGCTGAATTCTTCTACACAGGGGTACACATGAAAACTCTTCTTAGCAGCGCCACCAGCATCTCTTTCTTTTCTTCTTCCGTATCTCGGTGCGATTGCAGGAACCTTGAGTACTGGTAGGAGGGCGTGCAGCAGCGAACATTTAGGCTAAATGCACACGATCAGGATTACGTGTGGATTTTC
This sequence comes from Bufo gargarizans, assembly GCF_014858855.1. Taxonomy (NCBI): domain Eukaryota; kingdom Metazoa; phylum Chordata; class Amphibia; order Anura; family Bufonidae; genus Bufo; species Bufo gargarizans. Next base: position 308,876,569 of record NC_058085.1, on the reverse strand, counting down.
TGCGTGTTGAAAATCTGCACCAAAGGTCATGTACAGTATATTGTATTCTATGAGAATTTGAAATTCTCATGCACACGATGCCGATTTTTTTTCGCTTGGATTTTGACCTACGGCGCGGATTTTAAAATCCGCAGCATGTCAATTTATTTTATTTTTTCTTACTGGATTTTCTCCATTCACTTCAATGGGGAGAATAAAATCAGCATTCGGAAAATCCATACCAAATCCGCACCAGTTGATGCGGATTGACCGCACTGATTTACCTGCGGATTTCATTGCGGATTGTCCACACATGAATCCTGAACGTGTGCGTTTACCCTTACTATACTATAAGCCATCTTAGTTCTATTAGCTCTCTTTCTCCTCTGCTACCCCAACACCCCGATCCTGCACACCCAACTCTGCTCTTCTTTCTCTATTAGTGCAAACTGTTTTAGAGCAGTCTATATGTTTACCACGGGCAGCGGTGCACCACCAATGAGGCCAGGTACCAGATAGGGGCAAGAGGGGGGCAGCGGAAGGGCCATGGGCAATGAGTACTTTCATTGTGGTAAAGGGGTTAGGTTAAGAAATTGGCATGGGGGGGCGCTGTTTCAGTTTTTGCTTCAGGCAGTAGAAAGGCTAGGTACACCCCTGACCATGGACATCTGATAATTAAATTCTTTGTAGGGCCTTTTAGTAACTTTGGATTCCTTATGCTCAAAAATACTCTTCTAGCTGTTTAACTATTTTGCAGGTCTTGGAGAATGGTAGTAGAAGTGCAGCCATCTTGGATTTTGCTGCCTTTTGTCTTTGAGTGGGAAGACTTTTACCAGATTTGTCCTGGTAAGCAATATCATTCAAAATCCTTTCAGGCAGTATATTATTTATTGCAGTTGCTACTTCCTTACTAGTAACTTCTGACAATGATCATTCGCGGTGGGGGAATCACCAAGGGAAATTCTGGTTTTCGGTTTATAATATAGTTAACAACCGAAACCATTTCTGGAAAACCCTTATTATTCTAATATTCAAACTGGCTGCATGGCATTGAGCGTGACCTCACGTTACCAGGCTTCTTACATTTACTTTGCAACACCTCCAGCCGCCATTTTAGGAAAAATTGATTTGTTACCACGAAGTGCAAGGAAATTTTGATTCATTGCGAATAAAAGTTTCCTGAACTTTGGACTGAATTCCGCTTCGAATGCTTTGCTTCGCTCCACAATACTGTTAAAGAGACTTAAAATATGACTTGCATCATAACCCAAACTAGAGACTCCCATCTGTAGACAGCACTGGCTCCTTTGGCTAATTCAGTAACTACTTGCATTCCCCATGTAATAACAATTCGGTAGAATCTATTCTTATGACTCTATGTTGGGCCATTCCTTTATATTCCTGCTAGACGTTATGAATGAATTGTTAATAGTTTGCAATGATAGTCCAGATGAGTGTTACCAGTTGGGGGGGCAGTCCCTGCACAGACTGACACTGGTAGCACTGATTGGATAATGTCAGACTGTGCAGGGACACACCCCTCAACTGGTAACACCCATCTGAACCTTCACTCCAAACTGCTAGTAATTTACTCATAACTTCTAACAGGAATGGGACATCAAAGAGTCCTACAAACATATGTTCCAGAATGGTGATTACAAGGAGAAGCAAGTAAAACAGACATCAGGAGAGATTATATGTCTTCTTTAATGGTCATCTTACATAAGACGCTGTTTACATTACTGAGCTTTAACCCCTTTGGGAGACAGCGATGGAATTAGAAAGAAAAAACTCTGCCATTGTTTTATACGTTTTTATGGCGTTCCCTTTTGGTATGACGTGACTCTCATTCTACGGGTCAGTACAATTACAATGATACCTTAGTTTAGTAACATAATTAACAAGGTTGAAAAAAATGTCTGTTCATCTAGTTCAGCCTTTTATCCTGCAAGTTGAACCAGAGGTAGAAGCCAATTTTCTCACTTTAGGGAGAAAAAAATTCCCTCCAGTCAGGCCATCAGAATAACTCCCTGGATTAACGGCCCCTCTCTAGTAGCTATAGCCTGTAATATTATCACACCCCAGAAATACATCCAGGCCCAGCTTGGATTCCTTTATTGTACTCACCATCACCACCTCCTCAGGCAGAGAGTTCCATAGTCTCACTGCTCTTACCGTAAAGAATCCTCTTCTATGTTTGTGTACAAACCTTCTTTCCTCCAGACGCAGAGGATGTCCCCTCGTCACAGTCACAGTCCTGGGTATAAATAGATGATGGGAGAGATCTCTGTACTGTCCCCTGATATATATTTATACATAGTAATTAGATCTCCCCTCAGTCGTCTTTTTTCTAAAGTGAATAACCCTAATTTTAATAATCTTTCAGGGTACTGTAGTTGCCCCATTCCAGTTATTACTTTAGATGCCCTCCTCTGGACCTTCTCCAGCTCTGCTATGTCTGCTTTGTTCACTGGAGCCCAGAACTGTACACAGTACTCCATTTGTGATCTGACTAGCGATTTGTAAAGTGGTAGGACTATGTTCTCATCACGGGCATCTATGCCCCTTTTGATACAACCCAGCCTATTGGCCTTGGCAGCAGCTGCCTGACAATGGGTTCTACAGCTTAGTTTGCTGTCCACTAATATTCTTAAGTCCTTTTCCATGTCAGTGTTACCCAGTGTTTTACCATTTAGTATGTACGGGTGACTTGCATTATTCCTTCCCATGTGCATAACCTCACATTTGTCAGTGTTAAACCTCATCTGACACTTAACTGCCCAAGCCTCCAATCTATCCAGATCCCTCTGTAGCAGTATACTGTCCTCTTCAGTGTTAATTACTTTACACAGTTTAATGCATACTACAAGAGTGGTGTAGGGTGGCCTAATGTCCCCTAATGGTGTTGCCCTTGTCAGGGTGCTCCTACATGGATACGCTGGAACCCCAGGCGTGGCCTTCCAGAACCACAGAAAAGGGGATTGTAGTTGTAGGGGATAAAGAATAAATTGAGTCCAGACCTTGTGATGAACTTGATAACGGCTTTACTTGAATAAACTTTTTACAGGCTTTACAGGCTTTGCCTTGGTTTCCAGCAATGCCTTGGCATTATCTTTGGCAGGCAAACAAACCCAACTCTTCTACATCAGTTGCTAAGAGGATAACCATGGAACTTAGCTTCTTCTTTATGTTGTACTCGACTTTCTTTGGTCTGGTCTGTCTCTAAGTTATGCCGGGGAACTTTCTCCTCCTGGCTTCTGAGGCTTCTTAGCTGTGACCTTCAGATGCAGCTGAGCTGAAGGTACTCTAGTTGGCTAAGGCAAGGCTTGTCCAGCAGGGATGGCTCCTGCTTCCTTCCCCAAGCAGGGGGTACTCTGAACTCCTCTTACTAACTAAGTAAAATCCTCCCTAGAGGGATAGAAGAAAATGGAAAGAATTTTCTATCCTCCGCAGGTATAGCTCTCAACATAACAGTTGCATAGAAATAGATATACACATTATGCAGGATCTGGAAATGAATAAACAAGATGACATGAGGTTAACCATAGGAGACAGTAGTAGGGCGTAAAGGTGGTAATGCCACTCTGGGGCTTAACATACTGACCACTGTGGTACCCCACTAGTGACAGTGATCCTCTGTTTTCTATCACTGAGCCAGTCACTTACTGCATACAGAAATCATACAGGGTCAAATGCTTTGGAGAACTCCAGATATACGACATCCATTGATTTGCCGCTGTCAAGTCTAGAACTTACCTCCTCAGAGAAACTGAGTAAATTAGTTTGACATGACCGATCCCTCATGAAGCCATGCTGATATGGCGTTATTTTCTTATTTTCATTGAGGTACTCCAAGATAGCATCTCTTGGAAAACCTTCAGTTTACCCACAACAGATGTTAAACTTACCGGCCCTTACCTCCGTTTTGATCCCTTTTTGAATATTGGAACCACATTTGCTATGCACCAATCCTGTGGAACAATCCCTGTCAGTATAGGGTCCTTAAATATCAGAAATAAGGGTCTGGCTATGACACTACTTAACCGCTTAGTGACCAGCCTGTGTTGGGCCTTACAAATGAAGCGTTTTTCTTCCTTTTTGCATTGTCGCCTTCCAAGAGCTATAACTTTTTTATTTTTCCGTCTATCTAGCTGTATAAGGGCTTTTTTTGTGTGGGACAACTGGTAGTTTTTAATGGCACCATTGTGGGGTACATATAACTTTCTGATTAACTTTTATTAATTCTTTCTGGGAGGTAGATGGGAAAAACAGCAATACTGCCACTAAGTTTTTACATTATAAATTTTACGGCGTTCATTTTTCAGTATAAATATCTTTATTCCCTGGGTCAGTACGATTACAGCGATACCAAACACATATAGTTTTTTTTTACGTTTTACTACTTATTTTTATGTAATAAAACAAAGGGGTTTTATTACACAAAAGTATGTTTTTTCGGTGGCAATTAAGAATAAATTAGAAATTCTGTCTTTTTTTTTTTTTTTTTTACGCCGTTTACCATAGGGGATAATTTACATGATATTTATGTATAATGTGGGCAAATTACTGGGGGCCCAATGTTCGCATATTACTAGGGGGCACAATGTGGACATATTACTGGGGGCACAATGTGGGCATATTACTGGGGGCACAGTGTGGGCATATTACTGGGGGGGCATAATGTGGGCATATTAATGGGGGCACAATGTGGGCCTATTATTGGGGGGGGCACAATGTGGGCCTATTATTGGGGGGGCACAATGTGGGCCTATTATTGGGGGGGCACAATGTGGGCATATTACTGGGGGGCACAGTTGGGCATATTACTGGGGGCACAAAGTGGGCATAATACTGGGGGGCACAATGTGGGCATATTACTTGGGGCACAATGTGGGCATATTACTGGGAGCACAGCTGGGCATATTACTGGGGGCACAATGTGGGCATATTACTGGGGGTATATTACTGTGGGCACAGCTGGGCATATTACTGGGGGGCACAATGTGGGCATATTACTGTGGGCACAGCTGGGCATATTACTGGGGGCACAGCTGGGCATATTACTGGGGGCACAGCTGGGCATAATTCTGTGAAGACACAATGTGGGCATAAATACTGTGCGGTGGCATGAAGGGGGAATAATTACTCTGTGGGGGCATTAAGGGGATTGGGTGAGATTAGGTGCATAGTTATGTTTTGGGCGGAGTTAGAGGCATGGCCTAGTGTGGAAAAAAGTAGCCGCACAATCTGTCCCTCTTTATTCGTTTACAAAGTTGGGAGTTATGTATTTCATATCTGCCAATTGAGTGACTGAGGTGGAGTATGCCTATGTAATGAATACCTTCTCAGAAGGCTGGGCCAAGAGTGGGAGGGGGACTCCTCTCAGCTCCACCCTCTGCCGAATTGGGATAAAATGAGGAATTTTGGACATTTCTTTGACACAATTTGGGTAACATTGCGTTCTGTTCTGCTTTCTCCTTATCCCTGGGAACAGAAAAGGATTTTTACCAAGCCATTCACTAAGTATAAGAACTTTTCTGTTTTAATCCTTTAATTTTCGTAATTGTTTTGCACACCTGTATGTACAGTATGTCAGTTATTTATTTATATTTTGTAACTAAGTACTGTACATGTTTATACATTGAAGCTGAAACTTGAATAGTTTGCCTCATAGGCAGAAAGCTCTGTGTTAGTGTATAACCGCGTTGTGTGTTACCATGTGTCTGCTTATAAGTGTGGTTAGTGCTATGTGTGTCTGCCAGCGAGCAAGGCGATGTTGGGGTTTCTATTAGCCCTGGATTTAATTTAATTCATTTGAATGCAATAGATGATGGCAGTGTGCTTGAGCTGCATGGACAGTTGTGTTGGGGTGTAATTTAGACTTATTTTGCAGCCTGAGAGTAGGGGGTGTGCAAAATTGATTGCAAAAAAAAATCCTTGTGTCATCACGAGTAGAGTGACAGCTGTCAGGGTCTGAAGGGACTTGCTTGGTATTTTTCAGAGTTAGGGAAACAGCACAGTTTGCTGTGCTATGCTGTGTACCGCAATGTGAGCTACAGAAACAGCAGGCGCCGGAGCGCTCAGCTGTTTCCTAGCCGGCTGGTGGTCGGGACTGTGTCCCATCTCGCCTTAGTAACGGCAAGATGAGACAACTCCTTTAAAGGATAACTGTCGTATTTTGTTTTTTGGGAGTATTGGATTGTGGTGATTAATATCACCTTGGTGGCCCTATTTCAACTTTTCACTGTGTATTCAATTACCCCTTAATTCCACAGTTTTGTTCCCTGTACTGCCTACTTTTACCTGTGCTTAAAATAGGGTTGCTAGGCATGGTCCGTCCTCTGTGTTGAAGGACGGAGGACGCAGAAGCACGCTGCATGCAAGGTCACATTACTGACAGCCAGGGACTGTAGTATAGCATGTAGCGGGGCTCTGTGTGTACAGGGTGCATGCAGCAGTGTAGCATGTAGCATAGCAGGAAGTCTGGTAGGGACTCGGTGACACGATTCTTTTAACTAATAAACTCTCAGACAATTATCTGAGTCCCTGCAATAACTATACATTGTAATTACATCCCAGTCTGCTCCACTGCATTCATTGCCGCGTCCGTAACAACCCGGACTACATAAATTATCCCCTATGGTGAACGCCGTAAAAAAACAACAACAGAATTTCTAATTTATTCTAAGTTTCCACTGAAAAAAACGTAATAACAAGTGATCAAAAAGCGGAATTTACTCCAAAATGATACCAATGAAAAATACAAGTTGTCCCTCAAAAATCTAGCCCTCACACAACTCCATAGAAAAAAAAAAAAAAAGTTATGGGTCTTGTGAAGTGGCAATGCAAAATCATTTTTTTGGTTAATAAAAGGGGTTTTATTGGAAAAAAAGTTGTAAAACTTAAAAAAAATTATAAGTATTTAGTATTACTGTAATCGTACTGACCCAGAGAATAAAGATATTATGTTATTTGTACCAAAAAATGAACGCCGTAAAATTTATAATGTAAAAACGCAGTGGCAGTATTGCTATTTTTACCCATCTCCCTCCCAGAAAGAGTTAATCAGAAATTTATGTGTACCCCAAAATGGTGCCATTAAAAACTACAACTTGTCCCGTAAAAAACAAGCCCTCATAAAGCTATATAGACGGAAAAATAAAAAAGTTATAGCTCTTGGAACGAGTCCATGAAAAAAGGAAGAAAAACGCTTGGTCATAAAGGCCCAAACAGGCTTGGTCACTAAGGGGTTAAATATGGGGTAAGTCCGTCTAATAGTAACTGATTCTGGAATATCATGTTATTATTAGTAACTACATATATGAAAATTGAAATTAGGGTCTAAATGTGACAGTTATCCTTTAAATAACTGTCTGCTTTATGCGTTATCGATATTTTCTTTTATAAGAACAATGGATCAGGCAAATTGGATTTCAACATACATGATTCATTGTCCTCATTAAAGATGTCCATTATCAGGAGAAATTTAGGATAACCCAATACACATTAGATTGTTGGCTGGTTCCACTAAACTCGGCGGGTTTTGTCGAGATTTGTCTAATGTTTTTGGTCACCTTTAAAAAGTTTTGAACATTTTTAGCTATCTATAGCAGTGTGTATGCAACAGCCTGGTGTCAGCGTCTGGGGGATCACTTCCCCCTTAGGTGGTTTCCACAAAATATGTCCCTCTTATAGAGCAAGTAAACGTGACGCCAGTTGCAGTTAAGCAATGGGAACACGGAGTCCCCTTTGTAAATGGTATTGGTGGTACCCTGGGTAGGATTGCCAGAGTGATGTAATGTCTCTGTAGATGTTGTATTAACGTGTCACGGTGCTCCTACCTAGATATCGGTGGATCCCAAACGTGGTATAGTCCGAAGCAGTGCAAAAAGGGTAGTTGAACTTGGATGGTGTAGAAGGTGGAATAAATGAAGTCCAAACTTCGTTGAACAATTGCTTTTACTTGGCATAAACGATAATCCAAACAGTTTCCAAACGGTTTCTTGGTCATCAGCAGGTATTAGCTTTACTTTGGCAGGCAAACACGTCTGCGACAATCTCAGCTCTGCTATGTGGTAGCTCTCTTGGCTCTGTATTCTAGGCTGGATAAATTAGGAACTTTCTTCTTCTGCTGGAACTTAAGGAAGCTGTAGTCTGTCTCTTACTTAGATCCTAGTAACTTATTGTCCTGGCTTTGGAGTACCTCAAGCTCTAACTTCAGCTTGGATGGAGGCAATGCCAGCCTAGGAGGGGACAGGCAAGCATGCAGACTTCTAGAGAGGGCTGGAAGGAACTAGATGGTTCCTCTCCAGGAAACTACAGTTGCAAAAAAAAAGTATGTGAACCCTTTGGAATGATATGGATTTCTGCACAAATTGGTCATAAAATGTGATCTGATGTTCATCTAAGTCACAACAATAGACAATCACAGTCTGCTTAAACTAATAACTCACAAAGAATTAAATGTTACATGTTTTTATTGAACACACCATGTAAACATTCACAGTGCAGGTGGAAAAAGTATGTGAACCCTTGGATTTAATAACTGCTTGAACCTCCTTTGGCAGCAATAACTTCAACCAAATGTTTCCTGTAGTTGCAGATCAGACGTGGACAACGGTCAGGAGTAATTCTCGACCATTCCTCTTTACAGAACTGTTTCAGTCCAGCAATATTCTTGGGATGTCTGGTGTGAATCGCTTTCTTGAGGTCATACCACAGCATCTCAATTGGGTTGAGGTCAGGACTCTGACTGGGCTACTCCAGAAGGTGTATTTTCTTCTATTTAAGCCATTCTGTTGTTGATTTATTTCTATGCTTTGGGTTGTTGTCCTGTTGCAACACCCATCTTCTGTTGAGCTTCAGCTGGTGGACAGATGGCCTTAAGTTCTCCTGCAAAATGTCTTGATAAATTTGGGAATTCATTTTTCCATCGATGATAGCAATTCGTCCAGGCCCTGACGCAGCAAAGCAGCCCCAAACCATGATGCCCCCACCACCATACTTCACAGTTGGGATAAGGTTTTGATGTTGGTGTGCTGTGCCTCTTTTTCGCCACACATAGTGTTGTGTGTTTCTTCCAAACAACTCAACTTTGGTTTCATCTGTCCACAGAATATTTTGCCAGTACTGCTGTGGAACATCCAGGTGCTCTTGTGCAAACTGTAAACGTGCAGCAATGTTTTTTTTTTGGACAGCAGTGGCTTCCTCTGTGGTATCCTCCCATGAAATACATTCTTGTTTAGTGTTTTACGTATCGTAGATTCTCTAACAGGGATGTTAGCATATGCCAGAGACTTTTGTAAGTCTTTAGCTGACACTCTAGGATTCTTCTTCACCTCATTGAGCAGTCTGCGCTGTGCTCTTGCAGTCATCTTTACAGGATGGCCACTCCTAGGGAGAGTAGCAGCAATGCTGAACTTTCTCCATTTATAGACAATTTGTCTTACCGTGGACTGATGAACAGCAAGGCTTATGGAGATACTTTTATAACCCTTTCCAGCTTTATGCAAGTCAACAATTCTTAATCGTAGGTCTTCTGCGAGCTCTTTTGTGCGTCAATGCTTCTTGTGAAAAGCAAACCCAGAACTGGTGTGTGTTTTTATAGGGCAGGGCAGCTGTAACCAACACCTCCAATCTCATCTCATTGATTGGACTCCAGTTGGCTGACACCTCACTCCAATTAGCTCTTGGAGATGTCATTAGTCTAGGGGTTCACATACCTTTTCCACCTGCACTGTGAATGCTTACATGGTGTGTTCAATAAAAACATTGTAACATTTAATTATTTGTGTGTTATTAGTTTAAGCAGACTGTGATTGTCTATTGTTGTGACTTAGATGAAGATCAGATCACATTTTATGACCAATTTGTGCAGAAATCCATATCATTCCAAAGGGTTCACATACTTTTTCTTGCAACTGTATCTCTGCCATTGTTTGCTGCCACCTGCTGGTAGACCAGGCACATTACATGAAATACAACAGTTATAGGAATAAATATGCACATAATTATAAGATGACATAAAGTACATTGGGTGATATACATTAGCTCATAGGAGACAGTAGCAAGGTGCCAAAAAAAATGGGAATGGTAACACCCAGCTGTCTATTAATTCATAAATTCCTAGAAGGAATAACAGTAATTGCACAATGGAGCATACACATATTTACTTAGACAGGTCGGGGTGATGATAGCTCCTTTTTAATGCATGCTAAAATAGACATGACAGTAATGGAAGACGTACAGTACTTGTTGGCCATTGAACTCAATGGTTTTCCATGGATTTCAGTGCATGTTGGTTAGCACTCTGAGCTACGGTAATAGATGGGATACGATCAGGGACTCTTCTCAATTAGCTAAGTATACCCTTTTTATTAGAATATACAGGGTATGATATACTGTACATTTTATAATGCTATATTCGTAAGAGATATTTTATTTGTTCTCTTTGCAGCCTATATGGAGCGAGATGATGTAAGTTACCAGGAGGCGTTCCGTGATGTGTCATCATGTGCTCCTTTGCATCAATCCGAAACTCAACTTAGAGGAAGTAACACTGCCTACTGACTATTAATTATTTATTCAAAATCTTAACACTCAATGAACCCTACAGGGGATGTCTCCCTTCAGCAAGTGGCATTTACAGTATTATGTAGAGAAAGTTAATACAAGGCACTTACTAATGTGTTGTGATTGTCCATATTGCCTCCTTTGCTGGCTTGAATCATTTTTCTTTCGCATTAGGGCTCATGCACACGACCGTGTGTATTTTACCATCACGATCGGCGTGACTATCACATACGTGACACAGAGGGAGGGAAAGAGGAAGGCCCTGCCCAAGTGAGAGGGAAGGTGGTGACCCCTGACTCACCTTGCGGCTGGCACCTGGCTGCCCTGACGTCCCTAGACGGGTTCCTCACCCGTACGCCAATCACGTGCCTAAAACCCTGGCTTTCCCTAAGATGAGCCCTAGATAGTGAACAGGGCGGTGGGAACACTAGTCCGCACCACTAGCTCTAAAGGAAAACACCAAGGGGAGGACAGACAATACAGACTCAACATATAATCCCAGGTGGGCGACAACAGGAGACAACAAAAAGCCCAACAGGGATCCGGAGGGTAGCACTCTGGAACAACAACCAGGATTCACAGCTCCAGTGGGTCAGTATAGAAGTCCAGGCAGGAAGCTCTATAACTGGCAACTAGAGAAGTGTGAGAGGAGAATATAAGGAGGTTGGGAGTGGCAGACAAGAAACAGCTGAGGAGGAGAAGCTACGGATCCCTGAGTGAGACAAAAAGGATTGCAAGGCAAACACAGAAAACAATCACTAAGAAACAACGTGATCTTTAGACATAGAGTGCGCAGCCACCCGCTGCGACTTCCTGACCCCGGGTATAACGGAGTCAGACGTGGCTCTTGACACCCTCGTGACAGTACCCCCCCCTTTCACGAGGGGCCTCCGGACACTCAGGACCAGGTCTCTCAGGATGAGAGGCATGGAAAGCCTGAATTAACCTGTTGGCGTTTACCTCTGACGCTGGAACCCACATTCTTTCCTCGGGACCGTAACCCCTCCAATGCACCAGATACTGAAGAGAGCGGCGGACCCGACGAGAATCAACAATTCTGGATATTTGAAACTCCAGATTACCATCCACAATAACAGGAGGAGGTGGCAGCGGTGATGGTTCTAGAGGTGGAACATACTTCTTGAGTAACGACTTATGGAAGACGTTATGGATCTTAAAAGTCTGAGGTAGCTCCAGGCGAAAAGCCACAGGGTTAATGACGGCTACTATTTTATAAAGACCAATGAACCTAGGGCCCAGTTTCCAAGAGGGAACCTTCAACTTAATATTCCTAGTAGACAACCACACATAGTAATTCACTCCTAGGTCCGGACCTGGCGACCGTTTCTTATCGGCCATGCATTTATATTTACCACTCATATTTTTCAAGTTAGCTTGCACCTTCTGCCATACCGATGAAAGAGATGAAGAAAACCGTTCCTCTTCGGGAACCCCAGAAGACCCCCCCTCTTTGAAAGTACAAAATTGGGGATGAAAACCGTATGCACCAAGAAATGGTGACTTGCCAGTGGATTCCTGACAGCGATTATTTATGGCAAACTCGGCTAATGGTAAATATGATGACCACACCTCTTGGTTTTTTAGACACAAAACACCTTAAATATGTTTCTAGGTTTTGGTTGGTACGCTCAGTCTGTCCATTCGACTGAGGATTGAAAGCTGAGGAAAAGGACAAGTGTACCCCCAAACGGGAACAAAAAGCTTTCCAAAACTTAGAAATAAACTGGGTTCCCCGATCCGAAACCACATCGGAAGGGACCCCGTGAAGCTTCACGATTTCACTGATAAACACCTGAGCAAGAGTCTTAGCATTAGGAAGTGCGGGTAGCGCAATAAAGTGTACCATTTTGCTAAACCTGTCTACTACTACCAAGATAACTGTTTTACCCGCAGACAACGGTAAGTCAGTGATGAAATCCATTGACAGATGTGTCCATGGCCTATTGGGGATGAAAAGTGGCAATAAAGACCCTGCTGGACGTGTATGAGAGACTTTCGCGCGTGCACAAGTAGAACAAGTAGACACGAAATCCATTACATCCTGACGCAACCTTGGCCACCAAAAACGACGAGACAATAGCTCCAAGGTTGCTTTACTACCCGGGTGCCCAGCAAGTGCCGAATTATGATGTTCCTTTAATAATTCAAGACGCAGGTTTAACGGTACAAACAATTTCTCTGAGGGGCAAGAGGCCGGGGCGTCCCCCTGGGCCTCTAACACCTTTTCCTCTAGAACAGAGTGTACAGCAGAGACAACCACTCCTCTTTGTAAAATAGGTACCGGATCACTAACATTACCCCCTCCAGGGAAACTACGAGATAATGCGTCTGGCTTGGTATTTTTTGCCCCAGGACGATAGGTGATTACAAAGTTAAATCTGGTAAAAAATAGCGACCACCTAGCTTGTCTAGGGGTGAGACGCTTAGCCGATTCTAGGTACAGAAGGTTTTTGTGATCCGTAATCACCGTGACGGGGTGGATTGCTCCCTCTAAGAAGTGACGCCACTCTTCAAACGCCAGTTTAATCGCCAACAGTTCCCTATTTCCAATATCATAGTTCTTTTCTGCTGTAGATAACTTTTTGGAAAAGAAAGCGCAAGGACGCCATTTGCCAGGAGACGGACCCTGAGACAATACAGCCCCCACTCCCACCTCTGACGCATCTACTTCAACAATAAAAGGCTGGGAGACATCAGGTTGAATTAGAACAGGTGCCGAGGTAAATCTCTCTTTTAGAGAGGAAAATGCAATTTTAGCGGCGTCAGACCATTTAGAAAAATCAGTCCCCTTCCTAGTCATGTCAGTAAGGGGTTTAACGATCACTGAATAATTTTTAATGAACTTTCTATAGAAATTTGCGAAACCCAAAAACCGTTGTAGAGCTTTAAGGTTCTCAGGAAGATCCCAATCTAAAATTGCCTGGACCTTCCAAGGATCCATACGGAAACCTGAAGCAGATAATAGATATCCCAGGAACTGTATTTCCTGAACGGCGAAGACACATTTTTCAATTTTCGCATATAATTTATTCGTCCGTAGGACCTGCAGTACTTGCCTGACATGTACTTCATGTGTTTTCAGATCAGCCGAATAAATTAAGATATCATCTAGGTATATGACTACAAACCTGCCGATGAGATGACTAAAAATATCATTAACGAAATGTTGGAAGACAGCAGGGGCATTGGTCAGACCGAAAGGCATGACTAAATTTTCATAATGCCCCTCAGGGGTGTTAAAAGCTGTCTTCCACTCATCCCCTTCCTTGATACGAATCAGATTGTAGGCCCCCCTAAGATCAAGTTTGGAGAACCACCTAGCACCCGCAATCTGATTAAAAAGGTCAGGAATGAGAGGAAGAGGGTATGGGTCTCGGATGGTTATCCGGTTTAGCTCACGGAAATCTAGGCAAGGACGCAGGCCCCCATCTTTCTTTTTAACAAAGAAAAACCCTGCAGCCACGGGTGAAGAAGAGGGTCTGATGTGTCCCTTAGCCAGACTCTCGGAGATATAATCTTTCATGGCTTGTCTCTCGGGACCCGAAAGATTATACAACCTGGACTTGGGTAATTTTGCACCGGGAATCAGGTTAACTGGGCAATCATAAGGACGATGAGGTGGTAGCTTCTGACAACCCTTTTCAGAAAAAACGTCCTCAAAGTCCGAAATAAATGTAGGTAGGGAAGCTATGGAGGCGATTAAGCAATTGTTATTTAAGCAATTCTCTCTGCAATGCTCACTCCACTCCAATATCTCCCTGGCCTGCCAATCCACCACTGGATTGTGCGCTACCAACCAGGGAAGACCCAATACCACAGGAGAGGGAAGGCCCTCCAGAACGTAACATTAAAGACACTCATTATGGTGGTCCCCTACCCGAAGGTGTAAGTTATGGACAATGTGAGTGAGGTTTCTCTGAGACAGAGGAGCAGAATCAATAGCGAATATGGGAATAGGTCTCTGCAGCGTACAGAGAGACAAACCCATAGTGCGGGCAAAATGGGCATCTATCAAATTTACCCCTGCTCCACTGTCTAGAAAAAAAGAAATAGACTCTGTCTTAACACCAAAAACAATAACCGCTGGCAACACAAATTGAGATGTTCGTATGGAGGAAACGTATACCCCCCGGCTGACATCCTCCGCACAGCCTGGGGTTAGTAGTTTTCCGACGGTCTTTTGTTTTTGAGAAAGGAGGGACAGACATTAATGAAATGACCCCTCCCCCCACAGAAAAAACAAGCCCCCCACCTACGGCGAACCTCAGGAGGACGGACCTGACGAGAAGTTCCTCCTAGCTGCATAGGCTCATCTAAGTCAGTACAGACTAACTGCTGCTTGGGAGAGGTTACCAATTGCTCAGGAATTTTCGATCTCTCCCTAAGACGTCTATCTATTCTGATAGAGAGGGACATAACAGCATCAAGGGAAAGGGGGGTCTCATACAGCGCCAGCGCATCCTTAACCCTTTCAGATAACCCAGAGCAGAACTGACTCCTGAGAGCCGGGTCGTTCCACTGAGTATCCGTAGCCCACCTACGGAACTCTGAGCAATATTCCTCTGCTGGCCGATCTCCCTGTAGGAGTCTCCGTAACTTCGACTCAGCCAGGGCGACTCGGTCAGGGTCATCATATATGAGACCCAAAGCCCCAAAAAATCCCTCCACTGACCGGAGAGCCTGGGAACCAGGGGGTAACGAGAACGCCCAGGATTGCGGGTCCCCCTGAAGCAGGGAAATAACAATCCCCACCCGCTGTTCTTCATTACCTGAGGAGTAAGGGCGCAGCTTAAAATATAATTTGCAGGCCTCACGGAACGTCACAAATTTGTCCCTTCCCCCAGAAAATCTGTCAGGAAGAACAACCTTGGGTTCTGTAACAACCTGGTTACCCATAGCAACCGCTGGGCTTGCGGTCTGCTGCATTTGCTGCTGTTGTTGGAGGACAGACGCCTTTAATCCTGCCACCTCCAATGACAGGCCTTGAAGCTGTTTTGCCAAAGCAGCAATAGGATCCATATTGGATTCTAAGTAGAGAGAAAAAAAAAATTTCTTTTTTTTTTTCTTTTTCTTTTTCTCCCAAAAAATAAGGGCCAGTTATAATATCACGATCGGCGTGACTATCACATACGTGACACAGAGGGAGGGAAAGAGGAAGGCCCTGCCCAAGTGAGAGGGAAGGTGGTGACCCCTGACTCACCTTGTGGCTGGCACCTGGCTGCCCTGACGTCCCTAGACGGGTTCCTCACCCGTACGCCGATCACGTGCCTAAAACCCTGGCTTTCCCTAAGATGAGCCCTAGATAGTGAACAGGGCGGTGGGAACACTAGTCCGCACCACTAGCTCTAAAGGAAAACACCAAGGGGAGGACAGACAATACAGACTCAACATATAATCCCAGGTGGGCGACAACAGGAGACAACAAAAAGCCCAACAGGGATCCGGAGGGTAGCACTCTGGAACAACAACCAGGATTCACAGCTCCAGTGGGTCAGTATAGAAGTCCAGGCAGGAAGCTCTATAACTGGCAACTAGAGAAGTGTGAGAGGAGAATATAAGGAGGTTGGGAGTGGCAGACAAGAAACAGCTGAGGAGGAGAAGCTACGGATCCCTGAGTGAGACAAAAAGGATTGCAAGGCAAACACAGAAAACAATCACTAAGAAACAACGTGATCTTTAGACATAGAGCGCGCAGCCACCCGCTGCGACTTCCTGACCCCGGGTATAACGGAGTCAGATGTGGCTCTTGACACCCTCGTGACATTTACTGTCCGCAAAACATGGATCTGCAAAGCCCCACTGAAATGAACGGTTCATTATACAGACCTGCAAAAAAGGAGAGAAAACTGAAGAAAATTAAGTTTGTGTGCATGAGCCCTTATACACTGCTCGTTTCCTGTGATTATGATCACTACTACAGCGCAGATACAAGGTGGATGGGATGGGAGCTGCTGCTATGGTCCTGGCCAACACATAGGCCGGCAATTTTTCCTATAGCGTGCAAACACGACCATCACTGATGGATTGCAGGGTGGTCGTAACCGTGGAAACGAGCAGTGTATAATGTGATTGAAAAATGAATCCAGCCAGCAAAGGAGGCAATATGGATAATAACAACACATTAGTAAGTGCCTTGTATTAACTTTCTCTACATGATAAATGCCATTTACTGAAGTGAGACAACCTCTTTAACATTTCTACACACATTTCTATTAACTATTGTAAAATAAATGCAATGTTACTATGTTACTGTTATTGCACTTATTTTACAATAGTAAAGATACAGAATCGGGTTCAGCTAATAGTTTCTAAAACATGTTTATTCTAGGGTATTTTCTTTGTTATATGAAACCCCCTGAAGTTACATTTTTAGATTTCCCTTTTTGAATCACCCACAATAAAATGGTGATATAATGTACAATAATGTATCTGCAAGTAGATTAGTAGTTTCTTTGTATGACCCAACTACAGACTGCCCAATAGTTCTTCACTGGACTGAGGTCAGAGGCCAGATGAAGCGCAGTCACCACTACTCTGTCCGTACGTATGCATACCTGCTCCTGTCTTCTGCATTTTATACCACGCGAATAAAAGATTTTGACTACAACAGTGGTGAGTGCTGCCCTTCTTTTGCTTTTCTTCTCCACTCTCACGACAATGGGACTTTGATTTTGGGGCAGAGCACCACATTCACTGTTTTTTTATTTCAACAGAGCCGCCTAGCATCTGGCACACTCCCACGCTATATGTAGCAGTGCCGCCCTGCTCTTTTTCTCCTTGTTTATAGTTCTTCACTGGACTATTTACCCTTTTAAGGTATGGGCATAAGTTGTGTTTCATCCCTGTGTCTGGTGTTGAGCGAACTGAAGTTAACGAAGTGGAAATCGATCCAAATTTCTGGAAAAATTTGATTCACCATGAATCCGGATTTCTTGGAGCTTTGCGATAACTAATCCATTTTTCCTGAAACGACAGTAAGAAAAAACACATACCTCATCCATAATCACCTAATCCATTTGGTCACGGAGAGGCTGTCGCGGCCATCTTGATGAGCAAGTGCAGTTCAATCAAGATGTCTGTGACGACCTCTCCACGATCAAATGGATTAGGTGATTATGGATATTTTTGTTTTAACCCCCTGATAGTCTGAATGTGACTCTCAGATGCCGAGATCAGAGTTGAAATCGACATCTGATGGGTGATCGCCGCTCCCAGTCATTGCGCCCACGCCATACTGAATAATGAAATGCGATTTATTACAAAGTAATTTGTAATAAATCGAATTTCTTGACGAAGTTCAATGAAGCACTACCTGTGACCTGATCAATGGAAAAGACCCCCGTGATCAGGCTTGATCGTGGCATATAAGAGGGTAAATGGCAGAGATCAGAGGTTTCTCTGCTCCTGAGTACATAGGCACAGATGTAATGCCCACTCCATTAGAGCGCTGTTCTAACAGCGATTGCGGATCCCCGTTATTTGCCTACTCACCACCGCGGTCTCAGCCTCCGTGCTCGGGCAGCCCTCCCTGGCCGCCTCTGTCATTGCCTGCGTCCATCTGCATTACAGGGCAGGTGGCAGTGGTGATCTGGTGCCGATGGCTCTCCATGCATTGCACCGGTCCTGGACTCTGTGCCTGCAGTTGCTGTACCTTCCACACTGGACACAGCATGCCTTCCAGTCTGTTTCCTGTAACACCTCGGTAAGGGCCTGCGCGCATCATTTTCTGTGTAAGAGTTTTGCACATGTAACTTGTCAGTGAGTGTATGTGTGTCTGTCAGTGAGTGTATGTGTGTCTGTCAGTGAGTGTATGTGTACGTCATTCAGTAAGTGTCTGAGTGCGTGTCTGTTTGTCAGTGTGTGTGTGTGTGTGTCTGTCAGTGAGTCAGTGACACGAGGAGGCGGTAAAATGGATCTTTGCCTAGGGCGGCAAAAATCCTTGCACCGGCCCTGCAAAGACCACATTGAAAAGCTCCTTTAGGCTTCTTGTCAAGTTTAGTTGTATTTAAGATTAAAACAAATGGTCCCACAGATTCTTCCACCTTCTAAATGTGATGGAGGGGAGATGGGCTATTGAATCCTTGTCCACCTCCCGAATACCTCAGTACCTTATCATGACTTCTCTAATCTCCTCATGTTTCATGTCTTAGGTCCCTATGATGCAACCTTGTTCGATTCTCTGCAGATAATTTTTTGGGACCAGAAGATTTTGTCTATCTGTAGCATTGTTTTTCATCTGCATTCCTCGGGATACGATTAAGGAAGCCTTTTTGTATGAGTTCTTCAGTTCACTAGATTTTTTTTCTTAAAATCCATAATGGTATTGCAGTTACATCGCATTTGGAAATACTGTTCCTTAGGTATTCCTTAAGCGGTTTAGGGTGGCATCTGTCTTCTAACCTAAGAAAGTTATTTGTTGCGTTTTTGTTATATACCGTCTTGTAGATTGTAAGCTCCCACGGGCAGGGTCTTCTCCCCCTCTTTACCAGTTTGTTAATACTTTCATGCTTGTGATAATTATATTTTTTATATTATGTATGTATAACCCCTCTTATTGTACAGAGCCATGGAATTATTGGTGCTTTCATATAAATAATAACCATATTGATTTCACTGTCTGGTGCCTTGTTAATCTCAAGAACAAGGATTCTTATAGTTTTTCCATGTATTTTGTAGGTGAAAAATAAACTTCAAAGCTGTCACAAAATCATTAAAGCTTGTCACATGATGTCCACAATTACTGGAGGACCTTGGCCCAAAGTCAATGTTTGTGTGGTCCATGGGCTAATTCTTCCCAAGAAAACACATATGTATAGGATGAACATAGGGTTAAAACGTAATGCGATACACAAAGCAATCTGGAAAGACGAAAGTTTTTGACAATTACGCAAAGGATCAGCCAGACTGTCTGCTTACACCTCTCTGCCCGGAGCCAACAACGCCAGTAAGATAAATCCTTTCGCTTTCCACTATACCAGGAAGTTTGACATGGTTCTTGCAGGGAAATCACTGATGCAGGATGTTACAATATTCCTTCTGCACAAAGAGCCGAGGAAATAGACTTCGTTATTCTACTTTTTGCTGGAATCGCACAGGAGTTCAACGTACCGTAAGAGAAAATCTGTATCTCCGTCTGTAAATTCCTAGGTGGGTAGGCAAGTTCACGTTTTGGACAAGGTAGTCATAAGAGTTGTTAGCCCTTCCTGAGTAATCTTTAAAGGGGTTTGACAGATAATAATAAAAAAAATGGGTGCAGAAGTGTCAGGGCATCAATGGGGGCAAGTATGGCTTCCTTTCTAATATTAACAATCTTTTTTTTTTTATATTCTGCCTAAAGGATAGATAGATAGATAGATAGATAGATAGATAGATAGATAGATAGGATAGATATGGAGTCCACCTCTCAAGAACAGGGCCTCAAAGTGAAGGCCAGCACCTGCACATCCACCTGCACACGGCTCGGCTTTTTTCAGAGATCCCAAAGAAGTAAATGAAGAGGTGTCTGTACATGCACGGCTCGCTCTCCATTCACTTCAGGACCTGTTCTTGAGAAGGGGTACAGTAGGTTCCTCATTTACAGTATTTTACTTTCACATACATACTCAAGTGGCATCTTTTTTCTTTCTTTCTTTCATCTATAAAAATCTATATATTGTATAAATTACTTTTCTTTTGTTCCCTTCCTTCTTTCCTTCCTTCCTTCCTTCCTTCCTTTCCTCTATAAAAATCTATATATTGAATTTATTTTTCTTTCCTTTCCTCTATAAATATCTAGACATTGTATAAATTACTTTCTTTTCTGTCTTTCTTTTTTTCTATAAATATCTATATATTGCATACATTACAGTTTTTTCCCTTTTACAGTCTAAAATATGTAACCATGTAGTCATATACTTTCCACAGTGGGCAGTGGTGACCCACAGACCAGACAACGGTGTAGAAAAATATATATAGAACATGCTCTAATTCTAGAAATTTCCGTGTAACATTTATAAATGCTCCCCAAGTACCAGCTTTATTCTGGTTTTAATCTTATGACAACAAAGAGCCAAGCGTTTCTAGGTCAGTCCATAGCCATATCAATGTTACAATTATTTCAATAGTGAGAAGATATGTGAAGGAAAACTGCATGTAACAACAATGACTCTGGTCACCGGGACTGTTATACTGGTCTACGACCTAGGCATCCCAAACAAGAAATTGCCTTTCACTATTGTCCCAAATGGCAAGTTTCCATACTGATTGGCACCAGCGCTTGTGATCCTTAATGGAATCCCGACATTTTTATTTGAAAGAGTTTTTTTTTTTTCAGATAATCGTTGACCTACCCATAGAATGAGTCTTTAATACCAAATCAGTGGGGGGGCCAACTCTTGTCACCCCCAGCAGTTAGACCATTGCTTACATGATCTACACCCAGGAATGTCAAGAACTTACTAGTGACTGTCCTGGATACTGCAGCTTTGACCTAGTCACTTGCATGGGACAAGGGAAATGGTGGGGATCTGACTCTCAGCACACCCACCAATCCACTTTTTGCAGAGCTTGCCATGCTTGGCTGAGTGCTTTGGGCATTTCTTTTATTACATTAAGAAGGTTGTCCCACGAAACATATTCTCCAGTTTTCCAACCAGCACTTGGATCTAAATACTTTTGTAATTTCATGAAATTAAATATTTAGCATAGTCACTGAGTTATTCAATAAAATGTATCTGTTTAGCGCCACCTGCTGTTTGTTTATTTTCTTATTTCTTTGACCAGCTCACTGATATGGCCGCACATGCTCAGTTGCATTCTTCAACTGCCTCCTGAGCTGTGATAGGTAGGCAGCTGTAGCAATGGACACGCCTCCTGAGCTGCAGCAGATAAGACACTCCCCTTGAGCTGTCAGCTTGATATAAACCTAGCAGAGCAATGAATGGAGAGATCTCTGGATCCATGTGAGGTACAGGGCTGGTTCTAGCTTTTTTAGAAAGAGATGGCCATGTACTATATGATTTTCATTAGTCATGGGATAACCCCTTTAATATATTTGAACAGGAGAAATCTACAGTACCCAAAATAACTACTACTAAGTATGGAGCATTCCAAGTATGGAGCAATGCAAGCAAACTCTTCAGCCTCCTTAAACTGCTGATCGATATGATATTGATAGTCCATGAACATTGTTATCTTAGAAAACCCTTCAAAGCCTTCCAGTTACATTATATATTTTATTATACCCACACATCTGTATTCGCACCTGAGTTAATAATTCTGCATGTGGATAAATATAACTTTGCTATATTGAAATAGCTAAATGACATAGTTAATATGGTATGTGAAAAACAATAGAATATAAGAAGACTTGTTATATTCTTTCCATTTTGTGGTCTGTGGTCACTCTGAGCAGACGAGCAGAATATTCTACTTGTCACACATACTTGCAGACTCTTGTGCTTGTGTATTATTTTACTTTGTGCTTTCTTGTTACTCTGCATATACTTATTACAAAAATACTTTTTATAGAAATATATTACAAAATTATATTGTTTTACGGAAGCTTTAATATTAACAGTAGTTTTGAAATTTTATGAGGACCCCTCACCACCCCTGACATGCCTGTTTTAGTCTATTATTTTATTCCCCATAAAATAACTATTCTGGTCGGACTCACCTCAAACATTGCTGGCATGGGATATACCACCAATGTCCGATAGGTGCGGTTCTCACTTCTGGGACCCACGCCTATATCAAGAACAGAGCTCCCAAAGTGAAGGAAGGTGCACAGTGCAAGCACAACCAGCGCTCCATTCACTTCTATGGAACTGCCGGAAATAGCCAAGCCAGCGCTCGGCAATTTTCGGCACTCCCATAGAAATGAATGCACGGTGCTCCTTCCTAGAGATAGGTGCAGGTCCCAGAGGTGGGACCAAAGCATCACTCTAAAAGTTTGTCTCTTGGCAGCTTTTCAGGAATGTCTGTTTTGAACAACCCTTTTCCTTCTGCAGATCCCTAGGAGAACCTGATTACAGTGGACCCGTATAGGGGTCCTGTCACCACTCCTGGGTTGTCTGTTTTTTATCAAATACTTGTTTTCCACCTAATATAACCATTTTGAAAATATTTTCTCTACATTGTTCTGTTCCTCTGTTATCGCATCTAGAAATGTATGAATTAACTAACACCTGGGTGTAACCAGTTGAGCATTTGTCCCTGCAATCTCTAACACTGTCCAATCAGTGCCGACAGAGCCAGACTGTGTACGGACACATCCCAGTGTCAAGGGGAATGGTAACACCCAGCTGTCTATTAATTCAAAAATTCCAAAACAGTAATGGCCTAATGGAGCATATACATATTTACTTAGACAGGTCGGGGTGATGACAGCTCCTTTTTAATGCATGCTAAAATAGACATGACAGTAATGGAAGACGTACAGTACTTGTTGGCCATTGAACTCCATGGTTTTCCATGGATTTCAGTGCATGTTGGTTAGCACGCTGAGCTACGGTAATAGATGGGATCCGATCAGGGACTCTTCTCAATTAGCTCAGTATACCCTTTTTATTAGAATATACAGGGTATGATATACTGTACATTTTATAATGCTATATTCGTAAGAGATATTTTATTTGTTCTCTTTGCAGCCTATTTGGAGCGTGATGTAAGTTACCAGGAGGCGTTCCGTGATGTGTCATCATGTGCTCCTTTGCATCAATCCGAAACTCAACTTAGAGGAAGTAACACTGCCTACTGACTATTAATTATTCAAAATCTAAACACTCAATGAACCCTACAGGGGATGTCTCCCTTCGGCAAGCGGCATTTACAGTATTGATAGAAAGTTAATACAAGGCACTTACTAATGTGTTGTGATTGTCCATATTGCCTCCTTTGCTGGCTTGAATCATTTTTCCTTCACATTAGGGCTCATGCACATGACTGTGTGTATTTTGCTGTCCACAAAACATGGATCTGCAAAGCCCCATTGAAATGAACGGGTCCTTATACAGACCTGCAAAAAACGGAGAGGAAACTGAAGAAAAGTATGTTTGTCTGCATGAGCCCTTATACACTGCTCGTTTCCTGTGATTATGATCACTACTACAGCGCAGATACAAGGTGGATGGGATGGGAGCTGCTGCTATGGTCCTGGCCAACACACAGACCGGCAATTTTTCCTATAGTGGGCAAGCACGACCATCACTGATGGATTGCAGGGTGGTCGTAACCGCGGAAACGAGCAGTGTATAATGAAAAATGAATCCAGCCAGCAAAGGAGGCAATATGGACAATAACAACACATTAGTAAGTGCCTTGTATTAACTTTCTGTACATGATAAATGCCATTTACTGAATTGAGACAACTCCTTTAACATTTCTACACACATTTCTATTAACTATTGTAAAATAAATGCAATGTTACTATGTTACTGTTATTGCACTTAGTTTACAATAGTAAAGATACAGAATCGGGTTCAGCTAATAGTTTCTAAAACATGTTTATTCTAGGGTATTTTCTTTGTTATATGAAACCCCCTGAAGTTACATTTTTAGATTCCCCTTCTTGAATCACCTTTTTAAGGTATGGGCATTAGTTGTGTTTCATCCCTGTGTCTGGTGTTGAGCGAACTGAAGTGAATGAAGTGGAATTCGATCCGAAGTTCAGGAAAAATTTTATTCACCACGAATCCGGATTTCTTGGAGCTTTGCGGTATCGAATCAATTTTTCCTGAAACAACAGTAAAAAAAAAAATACATACCTTATCCATTTGATCGCGGAGAGGCTGTCGCGGCCATCTTGATGAGCAAGTGCAGTTCAATCAAGGTGGCTGTGGTGGCCTCTCCACGATAGGCTGAAATCAGCATCTGAGGGGTGATTGCCGCTCCCCATCATTGCACCCACGCCATCCTGAATAAGGAATTTGTAACAAAGTAATTTGCAATAAATATAATTTCTTGACAAAGTTCGATGAAACAGCCGAATGGAATTTTTGAAAACTTCACTCTTCACAACCCGTGACCTGATCAATGGAAAAGATCCCCGTGATCAGGCTTGATCGTGGCATATAAGAGGTTAAATGGCAGAGATCAGAGGTTTCTCTGCTCCTGAGTACATAGGCACAGATGTGATGCCCACTCCATAAGAGAGCTGTTCTAACAGCGATTGCGGATCGCCGGTATTTGCCCACGCACCACCGCGGTCCCAGGCTCCGTGCTCAGGCGAGCACAGCCCTCCCTGGTCGCCTCCATCATTGCCTGCGACCAGCTGCATTACAGGGCAGGTGGTAGTGTTGATCTGGTGCTGAATGTCTCTCCATGCACTGCTCCGGTCCTGGACTCTGTGCCTGCAGTTGCTGTACCTTCCAGAATTCGCTCCACAGTTTCCTTTTTGCCCTGGACACATCATGCCTTCCAGTCTGTTTCCTGTAACACCTTGGTAAGGGCCTGTGCACATCATTTCCTGTGTAAGAGTTTTGCACATGTGACCTGTGTGACCAATCCCAGCCATCCTACACCTCTTTTAGTGGTCCATACCCTTTCCGGGGTGCCTGAGCGTTAAAGGTCCTTGTGTTCTGCTAAGGTTCTTGTTGTCTGGGTTTGTGTTCCTGCATTCCTGACCCTTGCTTGTGTTTCTGGACTCTGCTCCCTGTTTGATCCTTATGTGTCCTGTCTCATCTCTCTTGTTGCTGACGAGGATTGCGTGACCTGTACCTGAGTCGTCTGACCTGACCCATTGCTTTTTTGACTTCACCTCTGCCTCATCCTTTGGTCCTGGTTACTACTCAGCCTGCTGACTATGACTGTACCTCTGGTACCTTGCACTGGTACCCCTGGTCCACCTGGACCAGCAGCCTCAAATACCAATCCTCAAGAGGTAACGACCTGGTGTTGCCCCGAGGACACCATGCAGTTTTTTTATTCATGCCCCTCCTGGAGCGCCGCTGCCTTCTCAAACAGCTGATCAGCGGGGGTCCTGGGTGTCAGACTCCCGCCGATCAGATGCTAATGATCTATCCAGAGGATAGATCATCAGTTAAAACAAAGTGCAGAACCGCTTTAAGCTGGATTAGGCTACTTTCACACTCGTGTTTTGGGCGTATCCGTCATGGATCTGCAAAAATGGATCCGTTACAATAATATAACCGCATACATATGTCATTAACGGATCCTTTTGTATTATCTGTAACATAGCCAAGACAGATCTGTCATGAACTCCATTGAAAGTCAATTAGAGACGGATCCGTTTTCTATTGTGCCAGAATATGTCAGAGTTTCGTCAAGCGGACAGCAAAACTCTGCAGGCAGCATTCTGGTGTCCGCCTCTAGAGCGGAATGGTGACTGATTGGAGGCAAACTGACGCATTCTGAGCGGATCCTTTTCCATTCAGAATGCATTAGGGCAAAACTGATCCGTTTTGGACCGCCTGTGAGATCCCTGAACGGATCTCACTAACGGAAAACCAAAACGCGAGTGTGAAAGTAGCCTTAAAATGCTAGATCTTTTGTAGATATTGCCCCACTGTCATTAAGCCGTTGTCACAGACTGTGTGATGCAATGCGGTAGTAAAGTGAAGGCGGTGGACTGACATATCCGCAGCAGTATAATACATTGGCATCTGTTCACCATACAGTTCTATTGCAAAAAAAAAAAAAGTATAAATTTTTCCCATTGTAACAAAAAAAGTATATATTTTTTTTAAACGGAAATCTGCAGGTTAGAACGTGGTGTGCTGCGGTTTTGTATCTTTTTTTTTATTATGTGTATGTCATATGGAGGCATAAAACATGATGTGAATCAACCCTAAGTACTTTCAAGACTTTTAAATCCGGAAATAATTCATTGATATTTTTCAGGTAATGTAAATGAATGGGGAAATCGGGCATATGGGGTGTAGGAGAGGGTTATCGGGTTGTAATGGTTGATGCAGGGAGACAGATATTATATAGCATTGTGCAGAATGTAGGAAGCAACAGTTTTCCCGCTTGACCATCTGTTCTGCTTTACCCCTCGCATCCAAATAATTTGGCTCATCATAAATGCATACAGTTAGAATACTTCATATTATAGTCATATTGTAAGCCAATAACACGGCTATAAAACAGAGAAGTGGATGCAACACTGATCAGGAGGAAGCAGGGGAAGACTACCCAAAAGTTATTGGGGTTCTCCAGTACTAACGAAAGATGACTGCTTTCTCCCCAATCCAGCAACATACTTGTCCATGGGTTGTGTGTGATATTACAGCTCAGCCCCAGTCACTTAAAGGGGTTGTCCGTGTTATTTTTTTGTTCTTTCTATGTTCCTAACTAAGCAAATGTAACAGCTTTCCAATTAACTCACTTTATCTCCAGTGCCTGGTTTCTCAGATCTCACTGAGGGTCACATGACCTGTGATGTCAGCTTCTCTCCCTGCTCTGATAAAGGTCGTTTACAAGCCTGTAAACCAGACGTCACTGTGCTGGCCACGCCCCCTTCACTGCCGTCTGCTCTCTGCTAGGATTCTTAACCCCTTCAGCTGCACAGCTCTGCAGGCAGTGAGGAGACAATGCTGGGCACTGGAGCTGACATACTAGAGAGAGCATTGCACAAGAAGGTAGGGGGAAGATCCTGTGTGTATTAGCAGTGTCCTTATACAGGTGGGACATGTAGTTCTACACTTACAAGTTGCTGTTGATTCTCCCAGCTCTCAGGACAGCTCTTGTAGCCACTCCCTTAGCAGTGTCATTATACAGCTGGGACATGTAGTCCTACACATACAATATGCTGCAGAGTCTCTCAGCAGGCAGACATGTGACTCAGGGCAGCTCTTGTAGCCACTCCCTTAGCAGAGCAGGGGGAGGGGCAGACATGTGACTCAGGGCAGCTCTTGTAGCCACTCCCTTAGCAGAGCAGGGGGAGGGGTAGAGATTGTTTTTATTGCATGTAAACAAAGGGCCAGAAAAGAACTAGGGATATGAGGAAATATATTTTTTTTTTGCATAAAACTTGCTTAGCTCAGTTATATATCAGATTTTTAGTGCTATATTATTTATAGAGCTGAGCCGCAATACCAAACACAACCCATGGACAATTGTGGGGTAGTTTTTGGAATAAAACAGCCATGTTTTTCTAATCCTAGGCAACCCCATTAAATTATTTAAATCAGGCATGCTCAACCTACGGCCCTCCAGATGTTGAAAAACTACAACTCCCATAATTCCTGGACAGCCTACCGCTATCAGCCCACAGAAGGGCATGGTGGGAGTTGTAGTTTTACAACAGCTGGAGGGCCGCAGGTTGAGCATGCCTGATTTAAATCAATGACTCAGGGGACAACACTTTGACTTATGTCTGTCTCTGTAGTCATTCATTGTCCAATTTTTTTTCTCTTATACTCCGAGTTCTAGAAACATACAGTATGCCGACAGCCACAATGCCCTCTAGAGTTTGAACCACTGCGCCTCTAAGACAGAGAAAAGCAACCTTTTGCACTCCAGCTGCTTTGAAACTACAACTCCCTGCATGCAAACATGCTCGACTGTTCTTCTAACTCCCATAGAAGTGAATGGAGAACTGTGGGAGTTGTCGTTTCAGAACACCCGGAGTGCCGTAGGTTGATGATCCCTGCTCTATGGGATACCGGCTACAAATTCCTACCACACATGTCTCCATGGCAGTCAGACATGCCCCTACGGAACCAGTCATAATGTCACCCCATAGATTCTGCTGCAATGTTACCCCTCATCTTTAGCCACAGGGCCTCCCTGTAGGTCCAACCACATAAAACCAGGACTGTGGGACTGGAGTCACGGCTGTGGAATCGAGGGAAGTTTTGGGCACCTTCAAAATAAAACTGTGAAATATTGTATATTAATAATTGATCTATAATTGATCTATTAACCCTTTAAAGGGGGTTGTCTGGTTTGCCTGGAGGAAACAGGACCACCCTTGGGATCCAGCTTCAGTAAAGAACTGGTAAGTACTTACCTGACACCACCTCTACAATTCTCTCGTTCCAGCTTTCTTTACACTGTTGCAGCGGTGATGTCATGTCCGCGTTTGCCTCACAGGCCTCAGCGGTGCATCCAATGAGGCAAGTGATTGACTGTAGCAGCCATGTCTTGTCAACATAAGGTCACGGTTTCAGCTGGATAAATAGAGCCTGCGAAACCGGAGTGGCGGCACATGATTTTAGTCACTTGTCATGAGTAAGGACTGTAATTTGTGAGTCCGAAACGAGTAGATTGTAAAACATTTAAACCGCTGGAATAAAGAAATTGGATTTTTAGAAGCTGGATCTTCCATCTTCTTTTCTTCATAATACAAGTCAGCAGCTGATCCAGGCTGCGTCCGTGCTTCTGGGAGTCGTTTTTTAGTTCAGCGTTGCTACCTTTGTATGCTCAGGATTTTAGTTTCTTTGGACAACCCATTTAACGGCCCAACATCCACCGTACATGTTTGCAGAACATTCACCAGAATTACTTTTGGGAGAATTTAGGAACGTTTAGAAGTTTTGATGACGTAGATATTAATGTTTTATCAGGATAAGGCCTTATTTAACAAAAGACAACTAGGATGCTAAAGCGGCAATTGAAAATGAGCTACCGCTGATCTTCTCTCCCTTAGACTAAGGCCTCATGCACACGACCGTTGTTTTATTCCATGTCTGTTGTTCCGTTTTTCGTGATTTTCTGCAGACCCATTGACCTTCAATGGGTCCGTTGAAAACTCGGCTAATGCACCATTTGTCATCCACGTCCGTGATCCGTGGTTCCAGTCCGTCAAAAAAATATAACCTGTCCTATTTTTTTCACGGAAAACGGTTCACAGACCCATTCAAGTCAATGGGACCGTGAAAAAACGCAGAGGCACACAAGATTGTCATCTGCGTCCACGTCCGTTTTTTTCTTATCATTTGCATGGCAAACTTGACTTAGACTTTTTTTTTACTTTGCTTTATGTCTGGTGATCCTCCAAAAATAAAGGAAGACACACGGAAACAAAACCGGAAACGGATCACAGAACAACGGAACCCCATTTTGCGGAACAGAACACAACAACGGTCGTGTGCATGAGGCCTTAAGCTGGCCATAGGCATGAGATAGCTGTTGGTCGAATGCTCATTCTATCTCTCCGGCTGTCTATTGTTAATGATGCACCTGCGAAGACAGTCATTGGCAGCATCAGAGCAGATGTCCATGGCCATGCCCGGGAGGAAGTAAACTAGCCACAGTCCGGAAGATGGACATGTGGGAGCCAGGTGGCAGGACCGGAGTGGCTGGGAGAAGGTAAGTATGAACCTTTCAACAGCAAAGGTAGGCTGCTGGCATCAGTTAAAAGTAAGGTATTCCTGGACAACCCCTTTAAGCTACACCTTTTTTCCACTAAATCATGCCCCCTTGTTGAAGGAGACAAAAAAGTATCTAAAACTATTAATTTAGTGCAAAGCAATCATGTACAGTTGTGCACCATTGTTTGACAGAAATTATGCCAGAATGACTGCGCATTTTGTTTAGTAAATCTCCCCCATTGTATTTAAAATTTCCAGATTTTATGAATAAATTATCTATAGGAAGAGATTGCAACGACTGAGTCAGTAGATTGCCATCAAAATATACTTCTAGCTCCTCCCTAATATCCGGTCAGAAGCTGTACATAGATAAAATCTGCTTATATGAGATGTCCTTCTTCTTCCTGCGTAGTTGTTAGGTTTGCAGACAATAAATCTACTGCGTGTAGCTGCAAACAGTTCGCTGTCACCGATCCAAGTTACACGAATGCTCGGTCTCGATGTGAATGAATTCCAATACGCAGCAAAAGTTCAAACAATCCAGCAAGGCTTCATTATAAATATTCAACTTTTTCCATCAAGGGAGAAGTTTTATATGTTCCTAGCTGTTTCTCCAGTCATTGATCTTACAGATTAGAGAAGTGAGCAGAATTCTACAGAAAAAAAAAAGAGGATTATTGTAAAAAAAGGCAATAATAAGACTGCAAAATAATTTCCTACTGAGTTCTGTTGGATCAACTGTGAAGGTCACATTAGAGCATATAAGACTGAAAGTGAGCCAGTCAACAAAATCAATAAATCTGCATGCAAATGGTCTGTTTTTTTGGCCAGAATGTAATACTGTATGTGTGGTAAAAACCTAACACTGTCTTGGACCTCAGCAAACATGAAAGACAGATGACGAGTGCAAAACAGAAGATTACACTGCAGGTCAACCTGCTTCAGTCTACCAAAAACTAATGCTTTGGAAAAAGTTCACCATCCAGCAGGGCAATGATGCCAAGCATAAAGCCTAAGGCTGGGTTCAGACCTGAGCGTTTTACAGCGCGTTCTTACGCGCTGTAAAACGCTCAACAGGCAAGAACCAATGATTCCCTATGGGAATGGTTCTTACTTGAGCGTTTTACAGCGCGTACGATCGCGCTGTAAAATGCCCGACGCCCCAAGAAGTACAGGAGCTTCTTTGGGGCGTCTTGTCGCGCGTTCCCGTACATAGACTTCAGCGGGAACGCGCAACAATGGGTGTTCGCTTGTCTCTGTATGCGTGATTGCAAACGCCCGTACAATCGCGCATACAGAGCGCTCCATCGCGGACGCTCAGGTCTGAACCTATATATATATTTTCAGATTCTGACCTCCATAGCTTTTTATATATATGACTACAGAGCTTTGTGAGGCCTCATTTTGTGCGAGGAAGTCCATACTTTTAATTGATACCATTTTGGACTATGTATGACTTTTGTATCACTTTTTATAAAAAAAATTTGGGGAGGAGAAGTGACCAAAAAACTGAATATCAGCCATTATTATTTTTTTTCCTTATGCCATTCATGCCGTATATTTTTGAAAACCTTTTTCGTGCTTACTTTAAAGGGCTTCTGTCACCCCCCAAAAGTCATTTTTCATTTTTGGGCTAATTAAAATCCTTATAGTGTGATTATTCAATATATAGTGCTCTTACCCTTTTCTGTGGTTTAGTTTCTTTAAAAACTGCACTTTTATAATATGTTAATTACCTGGCTACCAGCAAGTAGGGCGGTTACTTGCTGGTAGCCGCCGCATCCTCCTTTCAAGAAAACGCCCCCTCCTCCTGTTGATTGACAGGGCCAGCGAGCACTCTCCTCCTCTGGCTGGCCCTGTCTGCGTTCTAAATCTCACGCCTGCGCCCTACCAGTCTTCAGTCGGCGCAGGCGCACTGAGAGGAGGACCTCGCTCGGCCGCTCCTTCCTCAGTGCGCCTGCGCCGATGACGTCACATCTACACCCGGCGCAGGCGCACTGAGGAAGGAGCGGCCGAGCGAAGACCGGTACGGCACAGGCGCGAGATTTGGAACACAGACAGGGCCAGCCGAAGGAGCAGAGTGCTCGCTGGCCCTGTCAATCAACAGGAGGAGGGGGCGTTTTTTTGAAAGGAGGATGTGGCGGCTACCAGCAAGCAACCGCCCTACTTGCTGGTAGCCAGGTAATTAACATATTATAAAAGTGCAGTTTTTAAAGAAACTAAACCACAGAAAAATCTAAGAGCACTATATATTGAATAATCGCACTATAAGGATTTTAATTAGCCCAAAAATGAAAAATGACTTTTGGGGGGGGTGACAGAAGCCCTTTAAATCCCCACTAGGGGACTTGAACATGCTATTGTCTGATTACTTCTCCCATAGACTGCAGTGATTTAACTTGCAGTCTATGGGAGACTCGGTGCACTCCTACCACACTCTGCTCATTCATCAGGGAACTGGCTCTTTCAGCCGGCATTCACCTGCTATTACTTGATCTGTTGCTGTATGTCAGAATTGTAGTGGGAAAAAAAGTAGCAAATTTGGGCGCACTCCTGTTTTGCGTAGTAATTAGCAATTTTAAAAATAAATTTTTGCCCTTCTTAACACTTTTTGTGAAATTGTGCCATGCTTAGTGGGAGGAGTTTTGACAGATTTTTTATCATTTACATGTATATTAATAACTGGTTTTCTGGGGCAAAGATGCAATAAATGTATTGAGAGTCCTGTGCCTCTTCTCTTAATACAATTGTTAGCCTATAACTCCAGAGCAGCTTGAAATAAGATTGATATGAAACACTAGTATTAGGCCTCGTCCACATTTCCATGTCAGTGACACATCCATAAAAAAAACGTACGTGTTTCAGCCGTGACAATGTCTGTGAAGGATCCGTGTTTGGTCTGTGTGTCCGTTTTTACCATTCTTGTGTCATCCTTGATTCGCTAACATTGCTCAGCTGAAAATTAATTTCCAAAGAATCTCCTATCAGTCTTCAGTGAAATAACAGACGCACCACGGATGTCATCCGTGGCATGTCAGTGATTTTCACAAACCCGTAGACTTCTATGGGCGTGCTTGGTCACGAATCAAAGTAGCGCATGTCACTGTAATGTTTTTTTTACTGACCCACGGTCAGTAAAAAAAATACTGAAACGTGAATAGACACATTTAAATCAATGGGTACGTGGAAAACGCGGACAGCACACGAAATGTGGACGAGGTCTTAGGGCTCATGCACACGACCTTATGTATTTTGCTGTCTGCAAAAAAACGGATCCGCAAAAAATACGGATGACATCAGTGTGCGTTCCATATTTTGCAGAACGGTACAGCTGGCCCCTAATAGAACAGTACTATCCTTATCCATTATGCGGACAATAATAGGACATGTTCTATATTTTTGAGGAGCGGAAATACGGACATATGGAAACGGAATGCACATGGAGTAACTTCTGTTTTCTTTACGGACCCATTGAAATGAATGGTTCCGCAAACTGTCTGCAAATATGTTTGTGTGCATGAGCCCTTAGGCTGAGTTCACACTTCAGTTATTTGGTCAGTTATTTCCATCAGTTATTGTGAGCCAAAACCAGGTGTGAGTCAGAAACACAGGACAGGAGGAAATCTTTCCAGTACACCTTATGGCCCCATGCACACGGCCGTGTTTCACAGCCGTGTGCGGGCCGTGGAACCGCGGCCTGGATCCCTCCTGAGAGCAGGAGCGCACGGCGTCACTGGTTGCTATGACGCCGTGCGCTCCCTGCTGCCGCCGCAATACAGTAATACACTGGTATGATCTATACCAGTGTATTACTGTACTGTGCCGGCAGCAGGGAGCGCACGGCGTCATAGCAACCAGTGACGCCGTGCGCTCCTGCTCTCAGGAGGGATCCAGGCCGCGGTTCCACGTCCCGCACACGGCTGTGAAACACGGCCGTGTGCATGGGGCCTATCTCTGTGTAGGCTTCACTACTGGTTTTGGCTCACAATCATGATGGAAATAACTGACCAATTAACTGAAATGTGAACTGGGCCTTAGTAAATTCCCCCCTATAAAGTAATACACAACGTGGCGGATTTCTAGCGCAGCTTGAACAATGATTTTTCTACAAAAAAAATATATAAATATATATATAAAATATGGTAAAACCTGTGACACAGTGAAGGGTACGGTCTGGAAGGACAGGTATTTTCCTCCCACTGTGTGCTGCTGGGCTGATTTGCAGCCAGGTGGGGTCAAACACCGGGCTGGATTTTAAGTGCCGGTCTGGGTTTTTACATCACCTAGCTGTCCTTGACGCTGGGTTCAGACCTGAGCGTTCTGAAACGAGCGCTCTGTATGCGCGATTGTACGGGCGTTTACAATCGCGCATACAGAGACTGGCGTTCACACATTGTCGCGCGTTCCCGAATTTCTATGTGCGGGAACGCGCGACAAACGCCCCAAAAAAAGCTCAAGCACTTGTTTGAGCGTCGGGCGTTTTACAGCGCGATCGTACGCGCTGTAAAACGCCCAGGTGAGAACCATTCCCATAGGGAATCATTGGTTCTTGCCTGTTGTGCGTTTTACAGCACGTAGGAACGCGCTGTAAAACGCTCAGGTCTGAACCCAGCGTAAGAGACAGCAAGGTGTCTCTGTTTTGGGATCTGAGGCATGGTGCCGTGCTAGAGGGCTGAGAGCCGGACACTGGGGAAACAGGCCCCCTAAAGCCTGCTGTGGACAGCTGGAGATTGCACCACCAACAAGGTGATTTCTTTTGTGTGAACTAACACCAAGACTGAAAAATGTCGCTTTGTGTTTACCTTGGGTGTGAATAAACACTGACATTTGCTTTACAAACAGTTTTTTTTTACTCCGTTCTGCGTCCGCTTTCCCTGCCTACCAGACACACCTACAACCTGTCTCACACAGCGAATATCAGCCTCCACAATATGAAAAGTTGTGTGTTGAGTCATGAACTCTGCCGCAGCAATTCTCGTGTCCTTACTGAATGACTCATTATGTAAAGTAATAAAGAATTCACAACGGACTTCCCCTTACAGATAAAATAATTCCATATAACAATTATTGGTGACAGCATGCTGACTTGATTTCTTCTGAAGGGAGAGTCCCACAAGAAGCCTGCGAGCCTAGAATCAGTTCGGGCATTCTCATCTATTCCTTAATGTATAATTATGTATGTCACATCTAGACAATTCTGGATTAAGAGGAATTTTACTGTATAATCTGTTGCTTATATTCATCCTAGCCGTAATTGTATAAACTACATAGCACTAATGGGGTCATTTATCAAACTGGTGTAAAGTAGAACTGGCTTAGTTGCCCATAGCAACCGATCAGATTTCTGCTTTTATTTTCCAAAAGAAGCAGTCAAAAATGAAAGGTGGAATCTGATTGGTTGCTATGGGCAACTAAGCCAGTTCTACTTTACACCAGTTTGATAAATGACCCCATTAGTGCTATGTAACTTACACAATTAAGGCTATGATGATTATCTAAAGCCACGGATTATACTGTAAAATTCCTCTTAATCCAGCATCCAAAAATATTTTCCATTACACCTCAGGTCAGACCAGCAATCCGACCCCCAATGTTAATCAGACCTCAGATCAGACCCCCATATCAGATATCCAGTGGCGTAACTAGAGTGTTATGGGCCCCAGTGCAAACTTTGGATCGGGCCCCCCCCATTTATACAAAGAAGCGGCAGAATTTCTTACTAAGGGCTCTTTCCCGTGCGGCTAGTCCGCTGCGTGAATGAGAGCCAAGCCCCATTCCGGACAGCAGAGACAGCTCCGTGCCTCTCTGTGACCTTTTTACTACAAAATCACAATGAGATAAAGTTGTCACCGTGATTTTGTAGCAAAACGATCACAGAGAGGCAAAGAGCATTATCAATCATGTTACTACTCAGTGTCTCTGCTGTCCGGAGCAGGGCTTGGCTTTCTTTCACACAGCAGTTTAGCCACACGGGATACGCTCGTGTTAAAGAGCCCTAAGCCCAATGCATGGCTACACTCACCCAGTCCTAATAAAATCTGGTCCTACCTCATCCAGGGTGTCTCTGGCGTCGGCGTGATGTCCGCTGGATCCAGAACAAGGTTCCTGTGGTGATAGAGAAAAAAAGAATAATCACATAAGGAAGGGATGGTGACTGCCCCTATGAAACTACCAGCAGGGGGCGCTGTGCTGGCCTGGTAGACTGAGCTATGCCAATGTATAGCAGGGTAATTTAGGACATTTCCCCTAAGTGCAACCACACAGTACTAATGTCTACATTGTGGCCCCTCACAGTACTAATGCCCACCTTGTGGCCTTTCACAGTAATTAAGCCCACCTTGTGGTCCCTTCACAAAAGTTATGTCCTTCTTGTGGCCCCTCACAGCAGTTATGCCTACCTTTGTTCCTGTCACAGTAGTTATGCCCAGATATGTGTCCCTCACAGTAGTTATGCCAAATATGTGCTCCCTAACAGTAGTTATGCCAAATATGTGCCCCCTCACGGTATTTATGCCAGATATGTTCCCCCTCAAAGTAGTTATGCCCAGATAAGTTCCCCCTCACAGTGGATATGCCCAGATATGTGCCCGCTCACAGGGGTTTGCCCAGATATGTGCCCGCTCACAGTGGTTATGCCCAGATATGTGCCCCTCACAGTGGATATGGCCAGATATGTTACCCCTCACAGTAGTTATGCCAGATTATGTGCCCCTCACAGTAGTTATGACCAGATATGTGCCCCCCCTACAGTGGTTATGCCAGATTATGTGCCCCTCACATTAAATATGCCCACATATGTGCCCCTCACAGTGGTTATGCTAGATTATGTGCCCCCCTCACAGTAGTTGATATATGTGCCCCCTCATAGTTATGCCTTTATATGTGCCCAAGAATAAATGTCCAGCTTATTCAATGTAGATCAATGAAAAAGGATCTAAAGTTCACAGTATAGTGTCCAGCAGTGTTGATCCCCTTAAAACATAACTTTTACTAGTCAGATCATAAAAAAGGTACCACTGTGGTGGTTCACCAGTGCATAAGTGAAAAAGACAAACAACAATAATAATAGATGCAAAAGTGTGTCTGGGAGCTAGTCATACAGACTCCACTACAAGAGGGATGAGTGAACACAAGGCAGCAGAATGGGAGCAATGGGTATACCTATATTCTCCCTATGCTCACCCTAGCTAAAGCCTCAGCCCAGGGACGTCCCCTTATGGTGGAGACTCCCTGTCCTCGTTCCTGGGCTGACTGCCCTGCGTTTACCCTCCTCTTTACAGTTAACGAAAATTGCTCCACAGACCATGGGTAGGTGTGGTCATGTGTCCCTGGTAGGGAAGAAAAATTCCAACAGGGCCACTAAGATAGATGAGACCAATCAAGATCGATATAGTAAGGTGAGTTAATATCACCTATACCATATAGAGTCAAACCCGGGTGCACCGGTTATTGCATTCCCAGGTTGGCTCTAGCATGAAGCCCCAACGCGTTTCCCCTATCACTAGGTTCATCAGGGGGCAAATGTGGTCAGAGATATAACCATCACAGACAAAAATATATGGTCAAAAAATGCAACCATCACACAAGATAGGTTAGAGATACTTAAGATAGGGTGAGGCAACAGGACCAGAGACGCAGAAGATGTTTAGGCATAGGACCAGGGACCCATTTGATATGTCCCACCTGTAACAAATAAATAGAAATGCTCTCAGTTCATGTACTAGACACATTACAGTGCATTTATATCCCCTATATCTCCTTCAGAACCACACTTACTCAGTGTCCCGTGCAGTCAGGAGCAAGAAGCGCCCACATGATACGGGCCAGTACGTCACTTAGGGGTCTGTGAGCAAAAATTCAAGCATGGTGTGAGACACACTCCATGCTACAATGATATCAATTTACAAGGAATTGTCCGCACTTACATTTAGCCTGCGTCCTGGTATCGTCCTGTTCCTCCTCTCACTCATACCCACACTCCCATTCCCTTAAGTAGTTACCCACCAGCTGTATCTGATTCATACTGATTAGGGGCGTCATCAACCGTGCCTCATGTGGTTAAAAATGCATACCGGAGCATTCTGAGCCGGCCGGACCACGTGGAACGCACTCGGAGCTCACTTCCGGTTGCGTGGAACGCACAGCTACGTCACTTCCGGTCCATACGGCGCCTCATCTAGGTGGAACGCATGGGGCAGTCACATCCTGTTGTATGGAACGCAGACTCGCTCCATCCGTTCCATCAGTCAGATCGCTTCTATTCAGCGCAGGTATCTTCACATTAGAGGCAAGATGACGCGATGCTCAATACATTGAACCAGTTGCTGACATATAGCATGGTGCTTATACTGGCATTCTATTCGGGAAGGGGGCGGGGTCAGGGAGCTATGGATAATAGAGTATTGTACTTTTCACTAAAGGTGTATTCATATTATAAATGGAACACCTATGGCACATTGAATGAACAATGTGCAACCTGGATACTTTAAAGTAGTATCCTACTTATTTTTATCATGGCTATTGATAAGATAACCGAAGTGGCGCTACTTTATGACAGGGGGATAGAGGGAAACGTACGGCCCCAGAAATAAACGTCCCTAAGGGAAGATGGATCATAGGAAACAGGAGAACGTAAGTCTCTCATTGATCCCTAGTGGTGCCTGGGATCTGAAGCGGTGGATCCACATGCATTCTTTTTGGAGGATTTTCCGGTCCCAATCGCCACCCCTTGGGGATAAAGGGATGGTTTCCAGGACCGAAAATCGCAAGCACTTAGGGTCGCCACCGTGCACATCAATTACATGTGACGCGACGGGTGTGATTTTTTTCTTCACCACGTCGTTCACGTGTTCACAAATTCGACGTCTGACCTCACGGATGGTCTTGCCTATGTAGTCCAGAGGGCAGGGGCATTGACACAGATAGACAGCACCCCTGCTTCTGCAGTTGTAAAAATCTCTGATTTCATAGGCTTGACCAGTTACTGAACAGATGTTAGATTTAGCGGTAGATATGAACGCACAGGCTTTGCAGGAGCCACATTTAAACATCCCGCAAGGTTTCCGGTCCAGCCAAGTGCCGGTTCCAGTTGGTGCAATGTAGTGGCTATGAACCAAGCGGTCTCTTATGCTCCTCCCCCGCCTATAAGTAACGCTCGGTTGCTTAGTCAGTACATCTTTAAGATCAGGGTCCATGTGGAGAATCGGCCAGTACCTTTTCAGGACTGACATTACTTCCACATTTGCGCAGTCAAACACAGATATTAAGCGTATAGGTTGTTGCACACTCTTTACCTTAGGTTTCGGGGCAAGTAATTCGGTGCGCTCCCTGCTTGCAGCGTTCCGAAACGCCCCCCCAAGGACTGTTTGAGGATATCCCCTTTCTCTGAATCTTGTCTGTAATTTCCTGGCCTCAATGTGAAACGCCTTACCCTCAGAGCAGTTTCTCCGGGTCCTCAAATACTGACCCTTCGGTATGCCACGTTTAAGCGGTAGAGGGTGATGGCTCTCCCAATGCAACAACGAGTTGGTCGCGATGTCCTTTCTAAATAAATTAGCAGTGAGTTTTTCTCCCTCCCTGGTTATCCGTACATCAAGGAAGGGGATAGAGTGATGGTCAAACTCAAAAGTAAATCGCAAACCAACGTCGTTGCTGTTGAGGGACCCCACAAACTCCTGGAGCTCACCCGGCCCACCCCTCCAAATCACAAAGATGTCGTCTATATATCTTGTCCAGAAGGTGATCTTCTCGGACCACCAAGTCTCTCTATCTGGAAACACGACAGTGTCCTCCCACCAGCCCAGGAAGAGGTTGGCATAGGTGGGGGCACAAGGGCTCCCCATTGCCGTCCCCCTGAGCTGGTGGTAGAACCGCGAGTTGAAGAGAAAAAAATAAATTGTGGGTCAGGGTGAACTCCAGGAGCCTGAGCACAAAGATGTTATGCGCCCTGCAATGGATGTCCCTCGTCTTCAGATAGTATTCGGTGGCAAAGATCCCCTTCGTGTGGGGGATCGAGCTATAAAGGGACTCGACATCTATACTTGCCAGTATGCAGTCCTTGTCCATATTGATCGCGTCGATCTTGCTGAGGAAGTCCATCGTGTCCCTCGTGTATGAGGGTAAAGACACGACGAACTCCCTCAGCACACGATCGACGTAGATCCCACAATTCTGGGTCAGGGAGTTGACCCCGGAGACAATGGGGCGCCCCTTGAGGGGTGTAACCCCCTTATGGATTTTGGGTAATCCGTAGAAGGTAGCAATGGTGGAGTGAGCGGGAAGGAGAAAATTGTACTCAGCCGCCGAAATCAATCTGTCTACTAGAGCGTCAGTCAAGATGATCTTCAACTCCTCATAGAAGGGGGTCAGGGGGTTCGTATCCAACACCCTATAACCTTCCCTATCTTTCAGAAGATTCAAACACATAGTCTGGTACGCTACATGGTCAAGAATGACCAAATTGCCACCCTTATCAGAGGGTTTGATGATTATAGATTTATCTTTCTCAAGGGCAGTCAAGGCTGACATCTCCATTCGAGACAGATTGAAGTGGCGGGGAGACATTCCCTCAAATCTCTCCAGCTCACTCATCACCATTTGCATAAATATATCCACACATTCATATTTTATGGGTGGAGGCATCTTGGTACTTATTGGTTTAAGATTGGTATAAGGTCCCTGACCTGGGCACCGGCTACCTTCCTCCCCCAATTCACAGAGGGATAATGATAGATAATGATAGACAAACATGTGCCAGACTCGGCCTGAGTGAATGTGATCTTGCCTCTTTGCAGACCCTCTGTGAATTGGGGGAGGAAGGTAGCCGGTGCCCAGGTCAGGGACCTTATACCAATCTTAAACCAATAAGTACCAAGATGCCTCCACCCATAAAATATGAATGTGTGGATATATTTATGCAAATGGTGATGAGTGAGCTGGAGAGATTTGAGGGAATGTCTCCCCGCCACTTCAATCTGTCTCGAATGGAGATGTCAGCCTTGACTGCCCTTGAGAAAGATAAATCTATAATCATCAAACCCTCTGATAAGGGTGGCAATTTGGTCATTCTTGACCATGTAGCGTACCAGACTATGTGTTTGAATCTTCTGAAAGATAGGGAAGGTTATAGGGTGTTGGATACGAACCCCCTGACCCCCTTCTATGAGGAGTTGAAGATCATCTTGACTGACGCTCTAGTAGACAGATTGATTTCGGCGGCTGAGTACAATTTTCTCCTTCCCGCTCACTCCACCATTGCTACCTTCTACGGATTACCCAAAATCCATAAGGGGGTTACACCCCTCAAGGGGCGCCCCATTGTCTCCGGGGTCAACTCCCTGACCCAGAATTGTGGGATCTACGTCGATCGTGTGCTGAGGGAGTTCGTCGTGTCTTTACCCTCATACACGAGGGACACGATGGACTTCCTCAGCAAGATCGACGCGATCAATATGGACAAGGACTGCATACTGGCAAGTATAGATGTCGAGTCCCTTTATAGCTCGATCCCCCACACGAAGGGGATCTTTGCCACCGAATACTATCTGAAGACGAGGGACATCCATTGCAGGGCGCATAACATCTTTGTGCTCAGGCTCCTGGAGTTCACCCTGACCCACAATTTTTTTCTCTTCAACTCGCGGTTCTACCACCAGCTCAGGGGGACGGCAATGGGGAGCCCTTGTGCCCCCACCTATGCCAACCTCTTCCTGGGCTGGTGGGAGGACACTGTCGTGTTTCCAGATAGAGAGACTTGGTGGTCCGAGAAGATCACCTTCTGGACAAGATATATAGACGACATCTTTGTGATTTGGAGGGGTGGGCCGGGTGAGCTCCAGGAGTTTGTGGGGTCCCTCAACAGCAACGACGTTGGTTTGCGATTTACTTTTGAGTTTGACCATCACTCTATCCCCTTCCTTGATGTACGGATAACCAGGGAGGGAGAAAAACTCACTGCTAATTTATTTAGAAAGGACATCGCGACCAACTCGTTGTTGCATTGGGAGAGCCATCACCCTCTACCGCTTAAACGTGGCATACCGAAGGGTCAGTATTTGAGGACCCGGAGAAACTGCTCTGAGGGTAAGGCGTTTCACATTGAGGCCAGGAAATTACAGACAAGATTCAGAGAAAGGGGATATCCTCAAACAGTCCTTGGGGGGGCGTTTCGGAACGCTGCAAGCAGGGAGCGCACCGAATTACTTGCCCCGAAACCTAAGGTAAAGAGTGTGCAACAACCTATACGCTTAATATCTGTGTTTGACTGCGCAAATGTGGAAGTAATGTCAGTCCTGAAAAGGTACTGGCCGATTCTCCACATGGACCCTGATCTTAAAGATGTACTGACTAAGCAACCGAGCGTTACTTATAGGCGGGGGAGGAGCATAAGAGACCGCTTGGTTCATAGCCACTACATTGCACCAACTGGAACCGGCACTTGGCTGGACCGGAAACCTTGCGGGATGTTTAAATGTGGCTCCTGCAAAGCCTGTGCGTTCATATCTACCGCTAAATCTAACATCTGTTCAGTAACTGGTCAAG
This sequence comes from Bufo gargarizans, assembly GCF_014858855.1. Lineage (NCBI taxonomy): Eukaryota > Metazoa > Chordata > Amphibia > Anura > Bufonidae > Bufo > Bufo gargarizans. Next base: position 308,834,201 of record NC_058085.1, on the reverse strand, counting down.
CCTATGAAATCAGAGATTTTTACAACTGCAGAAGCAGGGGTGCTGTCTATCTGTGTCAATGCCCCTGCCCTCTGGACTACATAGGCAAGACCATCCGTGAGGTCAGACGTCGAATTTGTGAACACGTGAACGACGTGGTGAAGAAAAAAATCACACCCGTCGCGTCACATGTAATTGATGTGCACGGTGGCGACCCTAAGTGCTTGCGATTTTCGGTCCTGGAAACCATCCCTTTATCCCCAAGGGGTGGCGATTGGGACCGGAAAATCCTCCAAAAAGAATGCATGTGGATCCACCGCTTCAGATCCCAGGCACCACTAGGGATCAATGAGAGACTTACGTTCTCCTGTTTCCTATGATCCATCTTCCCTTAGGGACGTTTATTTCTGGGGCCGTACGTTTCCCTCTATCCCCCTGTCATAAAGTAGCGCCACTTCGGTTATCTTATCAATAGCCATGATAAAAATAAGTAGGATACTACTTTAAAGTATCCAGGTTGCACATTGTTCATTCAATGTGCCATAGGTGTTCCATTTATAATATGAATACACCTTTAGTGAAAAGTACAATACTCTATTATCCATAGCTCCCTGACCCCGCCCCCTTCCCGAATAGAATGCCAGTATAAGCACCATGCTATATGTCAGCAACTGGTTCAATGTATTGAGCATCGCGTCATCTTGCCTCTAATGTGAAGATACCTGCGCTGAATAGAAGCGATCTGACTGATGGAACGGATGGAGCGAGTCTGCGTTCCATACAACAGGATGTGACTGCCCCATGCGTTCCACCTAGATGAGGCGCCGTATGGACCGGAAGTGACGTAGCTGTGCGTTCCACGCAACCGGAAGTGAGCTCCGAGTGCGTTCCACGTGGTCCGGCCGGCTCAGAATGCTCCGGTATGCATTTTTAACCACATGAGGCACGGTTGATGACGCCCCTAATCAGTATGAATCAGATACAGCTGGTGGGTAACTACTTAAGGGAATGGGAGTGTGGGTATGAGTGAGAGGAGGAACAGGACGATACCAGGACGCAGGCTAAATGTAAGTGCGGACAATTCCTTGTAAATTGATATCATTGTAGCATGGAGTGTGTCTCACACCATGCTTGAATTTTTGCTCACAGACCCCTAAGTGACGTACTGGCCCGTATCATGTGGGCGCTTCTTGCTCCTGACTGCACGGGACACTGAGTAAGTGTGGTTCTGAAGGAGATATAGGGGATATAAATGCACTGTAATGTGTCTAGTACATGAACTGAGAGCATTTCTATTTATTTGTTACAGGTGGGACATATCAAATGGGTCCCTGGTCCTATGCCTAAACATCTTCTGCGTCTCTGGTCCTGTTGCCTCACCCTATCTTAAGTATCTCTAACCTATCTTGTGTGATGGTTGCATTTTTTGACCATATATTTTTGTCTGTGATGGTTATATCTCTGACCACATTTGCCCCCTGATGAACCTAGTGATAGGGGAAACGCGTTGGGGCTTCATGCTAGAGCCAACCTGGGAATGCAATAACCGGTGCACCCGGGTTTGACTCTATATGGTATAGGTGATATTAACTCACCTTACTATATCGATCTTGATTGGTCTCATCTATCTTAGTGGCCCTGTTGGAATTTTTCTTCCCTACCAGGGACACATGACCACACCTACCCATGGTCTGTGGAGCAATTTTCGTTAACTGTAAAGAGGAGGGTAAACGCAGGGCAGTCAGCCCAGGAACGAGGACAGGGAGTCTCCACCATAAGGGGACGTCCCTGGGCTGAGGCTTTAGCTAGGGTGAGCATAGGGAGAATATAGGTATACCCATTGCTCCCATTCTGCTGCCTTGTGTTCACTCATCCCTCTTGTAGTGGAGTCTGTATGACTAGCTCCCAGACACACTTTTGCATCTATTATTATTGTTGTTTGTCTTTTTCACTTATGCACTGGTGAACCACCACAGTGGTACCTTTTTTATGATCTGACTAGTAAAAGTTATGTTTTAAGGGGATCAACACTGCTGGACACTATACTTTATATGTGCCCCCCTCACAGTAGTTATGACATATTAGGTGCCCCCTCAGTAGAGATGCCCACTTTTGTGCCCCCTCACTCTAGTTGTGCCCATCAACCCCCTTCCCCTTTGCCCCCAGTCTGCAGTGTTAGGAAAAGAAAATAAAAAAACACATACTTACCCTCTTCCCTGGTGTTGCGCTGCCACACTCACATGGCACTGCTGGCTGTGCTGAAGGCAGTTTCCCGGGCCTTCAGAGCTCCTCCCACAGCCAGCAGCGCGATGTGCGGCCAGCAGAGGGAGCTCTAGAGCTCCTGCTTCACTGATGATCTGGATACAGCCTGGCAGTGACAAGAAATGCCGGGCGGACTGTATGTGAGTGAGTGCGTGCGTCCCCCCTCTTCCTCCTCCCCCCCTCTGCGCAAACCTCCCCCACCTTGCTTCATATTAAACATGTAATGGAGCGCCCTGATGGGGGCCCGGCATTGTCACTGTACTTCATGCTGGGCCCAGTCACAGCGCTTCATTACATGTTAGTACAGCGGGCCCCTCCCCCCGCCGGGCCCGGTCGCAGTCGCACTCCCTGCGACCGCGATCGTTACGCCCCTGCAGATATCAGCCCCCATCCATCAGCCCCCCATGTCAGCCATCAGGCCCCCATGTCATATTTCACCCCCTCCATGTCAAATCACCTATGTCACATCAGCCCTCCATGTCACATTTCTCCCCCTCCAAACCATGTCACATCATCCCCTTCATGTCACATCATGATCACATCATTACCCCCTATTGCGTCACATTTCAGTCCCCCCCCCCCCCCCCATGGCACATCACCTGGTCCCATCCCCATGTCACAAGTAAGTGATGAAAAAAGAAGGTTCATTTTTCCGCCCTCCCCCAGGGTGCACCCTAAGGCAGCCGCTTGGTCTGCCTTATGGTAGCGCCGGCTCTGTTTCCAGTGTGTGTTTGTATTAGGTGTGTGACTATAGATTACGTGACTTGAGATTCAGGGACTTTAGGAGGGGACTACAGTAAATCAGATTCTTATCACTGCACTATATTGTATTTTTTTCTCTTTTCTTGTGTAATCCCCATTTAGTATGTGTTCCATTACTGATAGTGCAGTCCTGGAACAGCCGTTTGAGAGTGCATATATTTGTTCAAAATGTTAGCAAATTGCCCGTTTGGAATCGCACATTAAGAATCTAACCGGGTGAGTTTCAACACTGAGAAGCATTGGTATTTTGGAACAGAGTTTGATGCTCACTGAGCAGGCACTCTATGGGGTAGATGTGGAGGAGGGTGGTAGTATGGAGGATCAGGAAAGTGAGGTAGCTAGCTGGATAACCGTTAGAAAGCGGGGTAGAGGGAAGAGTGCCAGGGAGGATAGCCCTGATCTGACACACCCCAACAAGTTTGCAAGGTTGGCAGATGAGGGGGATGTCAGTTCAGGGTGAGCATTGCTGCAGCCAGACCTTTCCTCTGTCAGTCAGGGGAATGTCAGCTCTGGTAAGCAGGGGACCAGAAGAGCAGGGCAGGCCAGACAGGTGCTGGTAGTGGGAGACTCAGTGACTTAATAGGATGGAAGAATTTCCTCCGTCCACTGATACCTACCCAGATCCCCTTTAATAATAACGCCAAAACTTACTTGCTTTGGTAAAATGACCGTGACGGCCAAACTTTATTATTCCACACATTAAAGCAACATCTTTCACCATATAACATGAATAATAATAACAATAACAACAGCAGGCACTTTTTAACATCCCTCAACATTATCACCTACTGCCCCGTACCAAGGATCCTGGAGGGCAACCCAAACTAGCAGTATCCTCCTTCACCGCCTCACCTCGTACTTCAAGCTTACCCTTGGCCGCACTCACCGACCCAAGGGCGCCAACTCCTTGAAGTATACCAGTCTCCCTCCTGTAGGCCTTGTAGCCCAAACAGGAGCCCCATCCTCGGTATTAACAAACCATATGAGATGCAGGCTCTAACATGTCCTGCATCTCTTAACCATTGAATTGCTCCCCCAGGATCCCATATCAAGCAGCCCCCCTAAACTGCCACAGGGCCACAACCAATACAAGGGCGGGAGGGTGGGAAAAACTCGCTGGCTCAAGCTGGCAACTGACCAGTAGCCCCTCCCTCAGTTCCCTATATACAGCCCGCGAAAATACCAGCTCCCCCCACTCCGTACATCAACCCAGCCCCCCAACCACACACCTACCCCTCATAATTAACCCCTTACTCGCCTACGGTCTTCCCCCTAAGTCAATACGCCCTGCGCTATGTCTGCGCCTCGCTCCGTTGCTATTATTATTAGGGGTACAGATCGATGATCCCGGTCTTTGTGACAGATCGCCCTAACGGTAGTTGTCTTCCTGGCGCTCGTGTTCGACACATCACGGATCGGGTTGACAGATTACTTAGAGGGGCTGGAGAAGATCCAGCAGTCATGGTCCATATCAGAACCAATGACAAAGTTAGAAGTAGGTGGAGCGTCCTTAAAAAGGATTTTAAGGATTTAGGTCACAAGCTTAGGGCAAAGACCTCAAAGGTAGTGTTTTCCGAAATACTGCCTGTACCACGAGCCACACAAGAAAAGCAGCAGGAGATTAACAAGTGGCTGAAGAACTGGTGTAGGAAGGAGGGGTTTGGGTTCCTGGAGAACTGGGCCGACTTCTCTGTCGGCTACAGGCTCTATCGTAGGGATGGGCTGCACCTCAATGTGGAAGGGGCAACTGTGTTGGGGCAGAAGATGGCTAGAAGGTTGGAGGAGTGTTTAAACTAGGGACTGGGAGAGGGTAATTACATTATAGGATGGAAAGATAGTGCAGATAGAGACCGGGGGCAAGGTAATGGGACAGGGGGAGGAATGGAAGGAGGGACTAGAACAGTTCAGAAGAAAAGGGGTAGGGTAAAAAAATACATAAACCTCCTAATTGTATGTATACTAATGCCAGAAGACTGACTGATAAAACTGGTAAACTGGAATTAGTGATGTGTGAGGAGGACTATGACATAGTGGGAATAACTGAGACATGGCTGGATGATAGCTATGACTGGGCAGTTAACGTACAGGGTTACAGTCTGTTTAGAAAGGATCGTCAAAAACAGAGAGAGGCGGAGGGGTCTGCCTTTAGTCCTGACTAAAGCCCACACTCCGGGAAGATATAAGTGAGGGACATGAACATGTGGTGTCACTGTGGGTAGAAATACATGGAGCGAAAAACAACAATAAAATACTAATCTGAGTGTGAGGAATATGGATTAATATTTACTGTCAGCCATGTCCTCACACCCACCATTTGCTGAAAGGCCAGGAGGGGAGGGGCCGGGTACAGGTTAAAAGGCTTTCGCCAGCAAGCAGGGGTGTCTTTCTCTGAAAGGGGGTCACGTCGTGCAATGTGTTTGGAGGGACCTGCAACTGGCTGACATCACTGCCTCCGACGTGAATACAGCTAAGAACTCATCACTACCCAAAGGACTCATAAATCTGGTAAACTGACTTTTTGTTCTGCTTAACCCTGTTGTACCTATATCACCTGTATCTGTAACCTCAGACCACTGTTAATAATCTGTGTGTATATTGTTATATCTAGTGTGCTCTTAATGCGATTAAATATATAATTTAATCTTGTGCTGTCTTGTATCTCGATCACGAATCCCCACGTCCGTGTTTCGGCCTAATTATAAGCTACCATGGGTTGGTTTCTCACCCTATATAATCCCGTTAGCGGACCGCGCTTATATCAAATGAGAAGCTGTTGGCAGATTTCCCGGGCTGAGACAGCGCTGTTTTCCCTGCGGCAGTGAAAAGTCTCTCTCAGCTTGTTGCCTCTCTGTGCCCATGTGGACAGGAGGTGTCTGTGTAAACTGTACCAAGCTGACCTTACCTGCTCCACTGGAAGGCGTAACGTCACGCTTTGGTAACAAGTGGCCATACTGCGTCTCATGAGCTCAACATAGGTGATGTCAAGCGGGCACGAGGCGTGGTATTCGTCACATATTGGTGGCAGCAGTGGGAGTTTATTATAAACCACCTAATATACCAGAGTCCAAAGAAAATATGCTACTAAACGAGATAAACGAGGTGGCAGATCATAATGAGGTCGTTATTATGAAACCTGTATAGCTCATGAAGGAAACAGGTTCTTGGCAATAACGAAAGACAATTACCTTTCCCAAATGGTTCAGAACTCGACTAGAGGGACAGCCATACTGGACTTAGTATTAACCAATAGATCTGACAGAACAACAGATGTGCAGGTTGGGGGAAACCTGGGAAATAGTGACCATAAAGTAATAACCTTCCAATTGTCATTCACGAGTGTTTCTTCAGGGAGGAACAAAAATACCAGACTTCAAAAAAGCTAAATTTAGCCAACTAAGAGAGGCCGTGGGCCTAACTAACTGGGACAAAGTCCTCAAAAATAAAAATACAGTCACAAAATGGGATATTTTTTAAAGCATCCTAAAATCTAATTGTGAGAGGTACATACCTTATGGGAATAGAAGGTTAAGGAACAAGAAAAAAAAAAAAAAGATAAAATATATGCAATATATGACAAATAGAAAGCATTTAAATCACTAAAGCATGAGGGTAGTGAGGAAGCACTGAAAAACTATCAGGAAAAAAATGTAATATGTGAAAAACAAATAAAAGCAGCCAAACTAGAGACCAAGATATTAATTGCCAAAGAGAGCAAAACTAACCCTAAAATGTTCTACAATTATATAAATGGTAAAAAGTATAAATCTGAAGGTGTCGGCCCTCTACAGAGTAATGAGGGGGGAGTTGCAGAGAGCGATCAGGAGAAAGCAAAGCTATTAAATATTTTTTTTCACCACTGTATTCACTGAGGAAAATAAACTGTCAGATGAAAGCAGAATATAAAAGTAAATTCCCCATGAAAAGTGCCCTGTCTGACCCAGGAAGAAGTATAGCGGCATCTTAAAAAGATTAGAATAGACAAATCGCAAGGACCAGATGGCATACATATACCCCGTATCCTAATATCTGATATTTAAGGACTGTATTCTGACAGGGAGTGTTCCACAGAATTGGTGCATAGCAAATGTGGTGCATATAGTCAAAAATTGTCCAAAAACAGAGCCTGGAAACTATAGGCCTACTACTCCTAAAGTCAAAGATATTGCAGCCTTTTGCAAAAAATCTAGAATATTTGCAATTACAAAGATATAGTCCTATATTGTAGATATTCGGGATTTCTCGAATTGCCAATATTCGCGATAAAAATTTGTGATTAGAATATTTGCGATCAACACTAGTAAGTAACTGGCTCAGTGATAGAAAACAAACAGAGGGTGGTTATTAACGGTACACACTCAGACTGGGTCACTGTCACTAGTGGAGTACCTCAGGGGTCAGTATTGGGCCCTATTCTCTTCAATCCATTTATTAATGATCTTGCAGAAGGCTTGCACAGTAAAATATAATTTTTTGCAGATGACTAAACTGTGTAAAGTAATTAACATGGAAGAGGACAGTATACTACTACAGAGGGATCTGGATAGATTGGAGGCTTGGGCAGAGACCAACAGGCAGATGAGGTTTAAATCTGACAAATGTAAGGTTATGCACATGGGAAGGAATAATGCAAGTCACCCGTACATACTAAATGGTAAAACACTGGGTAACACTGACATGGAAAAGAACCTAGGAATTTTTATGAACAGCAAACTAAGCTGTAGAAACTAATGTCAGGCAGCTGCCGCCATGCACAATAAGATAATGGTTTGCATCAAAAGAGGCATAGATGCCCGTGATGAGAACATAGTCCTACCACTCTACAAATCAGTAGTCAGACCACACATGGAGTACTGTGTACAGTTCTGGGCTTCTGTGAACAAGGCAGACATAGCAGAGCTGGAGAGGTTTTCAGAGGAGGGCAACTAAAGTAATAACTGGAATGGGTGGACTACAGTACCCTGAAAGATTATCAAAATTAGGGTTATTCACTTTAGAATAAAAGACGACTGAGGGGAGATCTAATTACTATGCATAAATATATCAGGGGTCAGTACAGAGATCTATCCCATCATCTATTTATCCCCAGGACGGTGACTGTGACGAGGGGACATCCTCTGCGTCTGGAGGAAAGAAGGTTAGTACACAAGCATAGAAGAGGATTCTTTACGGTGAGACTATGGACCTCTCTGCCTGAGGAGGTGGTGATGGTGACTTCACTAAAAGGCCCCTTTCACACGGGCGAGTTTTCCGTGCGGGTGCGATGGGTGCGGTGAACGCATTGCACCCGCACTGAATCCTGACCCATTCATTTCTATGGGGCTGTGCACATGAGCGGTGATTTTCACGCATCACTTGTGCGTTGAGTGAAAATCGCAGCATGCTCTATATTGTGCGATTTTTCACGCGACGCAGGCCCCATAGAAGTGAATAGGGTGCGTGAAAATCGCATAGCATCCGCAAGCAAGTGCGGATGCGGTGCGATTTTCACGCATGGTTGCTAGGTGACAGTCTATTCACTGTATTATTTTCCCTTATAACATGGTTATAAGGGAAAATAATAGCATTCTGAATACAGAATGCATAGTATAATAGGGCTGGAGGGGTTACATTTTTTTTTTTTAAAGTTAACTCAACGGGAAAGACCGGGAACTACGTGATCAAGAGGAGAAGGTGAGTTAACTTTTTTTTATTTTCTTTTAACCCCTCCAGCCCTATTATACTATGAATTCTGTATTCAGAATGCTATTATTTTACCTTATAACCATGTTATAAGGGAAAATAATACAATCTTCAGAACATCAATCCCAAGCCCGAACTTCTGTGAAGAAGTTCAGGTTTGGGTACCAAACATGCGCGATTTTTCTCACGCGAGTGCAAAACGCATTACAATGTTTTGCACTCGCGTAGAAAAATCGTGCATTTTCCCGCAACGCACCCGCCTCTTATCCGGGCCAAAAATATGACGCCCGTGTGAAAGAGGCCAAAGAGTTCAAGAGGGGCCTGGATGTATTTCTGGAGTGTAATAATATAACAGGCTATAGCTTCTAGAGAGGGGTCGTTGATCCAGGGAGTTATTCTGATTGCCTGACTGGGGAAAGTTGGCTTCTACCTCACAGCCTTCCTCTGGATCAACTTGCAGGATAACAGGCAGAACTAGATGGACAGATGTCTTTTTTCGGCCTTATAAACTATGTGACTAGGTTACATGTCATCCAGGAGATTTGCTCTTTCGAACTTTCTAATCATCATCTGCCTCCTGTTCTCCTGCATTGGACCCCACTGCTTGCTTATTATCCAGGGCACCCCAGCCACCATTTGGCAGGATACCCCAAATTCCAGAGTGTTTCCCAGGGGAAGAGAAGCGTTGAGTCCCTCCATTCACTGTCTGCGCGGCCCAGGAGAGTGCTGGAGCAGGGATTAGCCACTGTGAGGACTACTACCACTCTCATTGCTGCAAACCACCAATCCTCTCCATCCCGAGTGGGGCAGCCCATGGCATACACAATACAGTACACCTCTATGTAAAATAATCTCGTCATGAATGTCGCAAATTGCTCTCATCTCTTGATTATAGAAGGGCAAGGGGGCCTTCATTAAAGGAGCTGCCTGGGATTTGGATATTGGTGACCTATTCTCAGGATAGGTCATCAATATCAGATTGGCAGAGGTCCGATATCTGGCTCCCCTGCAAATCAGTTGTTTTGGTGTAGCTCTGGCACAATGGATGGAGCTGTGCAGTTCAGTTCCATCGTTAATGTCCGGTGGAGGGGCAGCTAATCGGTGGGGATGCAGGGTACCAGGTGCCCACTGATCTGATATTGAAGGCCTATCTTTTCACAGAGGTGGAAGAACCACAGCAGTTGGGGAGAGTAGTGGCTGGAAGCTGGGAGCACTGCCGATGACCTGTCTCATTGGACAGTGAGAACTTGTAGCTGCTCATTTGAGGCAGTTTGCTATTTATGTACAGAAATGTCAAAACTGTATTTCATGTTTGTGTGTGTGCCCGGAAAGAAGAAACTGTAAGCATGTTGCCTCACCTAAGGTAATAACGATGTACTGTTGTTTAAACTGTAATTTTGCTATGACTATTCCTTACATAAATTACACCCCTTTTCTTGTCACCTGGAACTAGCTTAAGCTGGTATCACCTGGTTAGCATTCACAATCATAGGGTGCATGTTCAGGGTGTTTATGCAGTTGTAGGCCAAAACTAGGGGTGGATTCAAATAAACTAGGAAGAATGCGTCTGTTCTTTCATGCTTTCCCTCCTTTTATGATCAACTCCTGATTTTGGCTTCCAAAATGGCATCAAGAAACTTAAACATGTGTCATCACTCTCATACATAGGTACTTTTCAATAGAGATGGACTGGAAACTTAAAGTGTCCCTGGAAACAAAACCTAAAAGTGGCCCCATGTTGTAGGTGGGTCCGAATTGACAGGAGGTAGGACAACAGGGTTAGATGTCATCTGTCTACTGTCCGCGTTTGTGCGGCTGTTTCACAGTTCTAGTAATGGGAGTGTGGAAATTGCAGCATGCACATGGACAGTATCCTTATTTTGTCAATCCATGATTTGCTGACTGCAATACAGATATGGTCACGTGCATGAAGCCTAATGCCTTTTTTTCACACTATCAGTGTTCAGTCAGTGATTCCCATCAGAGATTGTGAGCCAAAACCAACAGAACATGATTGTATGAAGGAATATGGAGAAAGCACCCTAGGCAGATTCTAATGATAGAAGACAGATAAATCAAATAATAATATAGGCTGGCTCACAGTATTTTTGCATCAAATAAAATATTTATTAATATAAATGCAACTACGTAGATATCAACATATCAGCACAAATACATATACGTGTATATTGTATAGATATAGACAGTGCGGAGCTCACGCACTAACCTATACAGACTGGAGTACTCCTAACAAATAGATAAACCTTATGGCTATACTGGACCTGCAAACTTTCAGTTGAAACCACTAAGAATGTCCACGGACTTATATATCAATTTGACAGTTTGTTGGAACCGAACAGGTTCAAAAGTTGTCCTTATACCAGTAAACTCTGTATTTAGGTACCTTTTGACGGTGATGGTTAAACTGCTTTTCAAATTGCAGCGTTCGCTCTCTCTCTCCACTTTGGGAGCCGGCATCCAACCCGTCCTCTCAGCGTCCCACGTGTCCAGCTGGATGGCAAGTCGCTGGTTGATGACGTAGGTGCTTGGAGCCGTAGGGTTGGCGGAAGCTGATACAGCTACGGTGTTACTTGCTTGAGCCCGTCAGGTTACCGGAGCTTGATGTAGCAGAGTTTACTTTGTAGTTAGTTTGTTTCTGTTCTGTAGCGTTGATATACAAACGGACAGATAGATGATAGCATAGGGTTTCTTTCAATAGCTGAAAAAGTCCTTTTTTTTCGCAGGATAAAAACCGCACCAGTAGCCTTGGTCTAATACACACTAATACATTATTACATAAAGTATTAGTGTGTATTAGACCAAGGCTACTGGTGCGGTTTTTATCCTGCGAAAAAAAGGACTTTTTCAGCTATTGAAAGAAACCCTATGCTATCATCTATCTGTCCCATAGACTTCAATAGGGCCATGTCCTGATTTTCACGGACAAGTATAGGACATGTTTCATTTATTTTGCGGAACCTTGGAATAGAAAAGGGCCCCATAGAAGTGAATAGGTCAGCATCTAATCCGCAAAAAAACGGATCCGCATTTTTGCGGATAGCATACGGCCGTCTGAATGAGCCCGTAGGTGCCCCTATTGCTGTGTCTATAGTACAACCTGTCCTTGATAGCTTACTTTATGACCTCGTACCCCATCATGGCAGATCTGTTTAAACTCTTTATTACAAGTATTTTTAGAGTCAACAGTATAGCTCACATCAGAAATATTATTAATATTCCTGCACCTAATGTGCTACTGGCTATTCATTGCAGCATCCCATAATATTTTAATTAGACTTAGATAATCTTATGATAACAATTACAGAGATACAGGAACAGCTTATTGTCAGAGCAATAGACATATCTATAATATATAATGTATTATATTACTGTAATACTAAATGACATACAAAACACCACCTAATAGGGGAGTTTTTCCACATTTCATAGTTATAGGGGACAAAAGTGTGATTGCTGGAGCTCCACCATGGTGACCCCCAGCTAATCTCTAGACAGGTTGTGCCGAACTCACCATCCCAGTAAGTAGGGGTTTAAATAGAGCGGTGGTCGATCATGCCCCCTGCTACTCTATGCAATGTCTATGGGGCACGTCTACAGAGTCTACTTGGTTGCTAAAATAAAAAGAGCTAGAGAATGCACTCAAGTAATGAATTAAATAAATAATTATTTATAATGCATTGTGACCGTCAGTCAAATCCATGTCTGTGTATGATAACAGAAATGCACTTTTATAGCCGTTATACAGTATATGACTTTGTCTTTGATCGCTACATTTCTTGCACCAGACATTGAGATACTGACCACAATTAAGCTAAATATAATTACCGATGTTAATTGAAATTCTATATAGCCACTAAAAAACATGTATCCAGGGACGTAGCCAGAGCCGGCCTTAGGCCTTTAGGCGCCCTGTGCGAGAAAGCTTTACAGCGCCCCATAGTGACCACGCCCCTCAGTAACCACGCCCCTCAGTAACCACACCCTTTCAGTGGTCACACCCATTTCTCCAATATCGGCTTCAGATTCAGACGCCCTTGATTCATTTGCATCCGGTGTGGCCGCTGGATATTCCTCACTGCAGATACTCTGTTGTAGGTGGACTCACCTTTTACCACAATCACTTCTATCTGACGCTGAGAGGAGCCTGCAGAGTTGGTGCCAACGCACAAATACGTTCCGGCGTCTGCTACAGTTATTGATGGAATCAGGAGGGTGGCGATGTCTGTCCTCTCGACTGTATGAGCCTGGAAAATACACAGGAACCCAAGGTGAGCACCATAGTAGTCCTCACAGACTCTGCGTATACGTGATTTATAAGAATTGTGCAGTGTCCAGGAGGAAATGGGCAATGGTTTGGACAGGATGTTCTGCAGTGCAGCACCTTACTAATTCTGATGACAATGGAGATAGGGTAGTGGTAGAAGGGGACAGGTAAAGGTAGATTTGGTGAGATGTTAGGTAGAGGAGAAGAAAACAGGTCTGTGCAGTGTCAGACAATACGTGAGGGGTAGTTTTACATCATGGCCGTTCTAACTCCTGCTAGAGCCACTGGTCACTACAGTATGTGTCACCATGGGCAGCCTATGATGGAGGGAGTGACCGATCGCTCATCATTATACCATTGTATGGAAGGTCTGAGGCATTGGCCAGGGCAGTATCTATGTCAATGGCTTCTGCGGGTTATAGCAGATACCTGCAGCTCCTGAATCCGCCTCTGGATAGCTTCCAGGCTGCTGCTTCGAAAATGAAGGAAACCAAGAGAGGTGAGGGCCTGAGCAGATGGACGGGCCGAGAGAGAGAGAGACAGTCACAGGAGGAATAGAAAGTGAGAGGGAAAATAACCATAGGGAGCAGTGGTGAGCATGCACGACATGTGACAGTAACTTAGGACCTCTATGTATCTGCAGCACCGCATGCACGGCTCTGCCTCTCACCTGAGGGGGTAGGATAACATCTTGCTTCCTCCAGGAGATTGTTGGAGTGGGGCTGCCTAGCGCTCTACAGTACAGCCGGGCGGTGTCCCCTTCTCTGACCTCTGTCACAGAGGTCAGAGAAGAGGACACCGCCCGGCTGTAGTGTAGAGCGCTAGGCAGCCCCACTCCAACAATCTCCTGGAGGAAGCAAGATGGTATCCTACCCTCTCAGGTGAGAGGATGAGCCGTGCATGCGGTGCTGCAGATACATGTCCGATCTGGGCTCACCTGGACGTCTGGCAAGTGGCAAATTTCCACCTGCTAGCAAAGGAGACGTCATTTAAATTCCCAATTCCCGTAAAATATTAGGTAATAGCCCCCTCCCCTTTTCTTAGAGGCCTGGCAATCATAAAAGTTTTAAAACAATACTAATACATACATCTGCTGTGCTGTCTGTGGACTGGACGCTGAGGAGTCTCACTCTCTGTTGTGGCTGCTGCTGGCGCTCGCTCCGCCTCCTTCTTCTCTCTGCCTGTGCGGCAGCTGCGGCCTGCGTCACACTCCAGCAGCCAGTCTGGTCTGCTCTGCTCTGTTAAGAGACAGGCAGCAGAGCGGAGCGCAGAGCAGCCGCGGGCCCCGCCCCCTCCTCACTCAGTCTCTTAGTCCGGACCATGGCGTGAGTGACGGTGCGGTGTGTCACGGTGTGAGTCTGACTTCATCATGCGCCTGTTCCTGTAGAATAGATAGCCGGCGGGCCGCTGCGGGCGGCGGCAAGCAAAGCAACAAAATATAATAGTAGTATAGTAGACAGTCTTCACTTACAGTTCGGCCCTGTTGCTATGGCGCCCTGTGCGGCCGCACAGCCCGCACACCCCAAAGGCCGGCCCTGGACGTAGCTAGAGGCTCATGGGCCCTAGTACAAGAGTACAGCTTGGGCCTCCCTTCCCTCAGTGCTTTGCGGCCAGGAGCAGGGGAGAACATAGCTTTCGTGCTGCCTGAGGCAAAAATTGAAACGCCTAACCTAGCCCCTTCCCTCCGTCCAGAGGTGTAACTTTCTATAATACTGGTGTCCACAGGGGTCTTTGGGCCCCCTCAGGCTCCAGGGCCCAGTAGCTACTGCTACCTCTTCACCCCCTATAATTACACCCCTGCATGTATCTACCATTCGGCTTCACTCATAGATGCTTCTGTAGACCAGTACTTTCTTGTTTTTCTTTGTAGCAGTTAATATTTTGCAAATGGGATTTGACTTTTTTTTTTATCCTAAAGTAACAATTGCATTTTGGGAAATTCATGACCTGTGACCAGGAATTCATACCCCGGGGAATTATTCTTTCTACAGAAAAAGATAACAAAGCGGTATTACTGGAGAATAAGGGAACACATCTGCTTCTGCTTATGCTGGCACCCTGCCACGTGCTAGAGTGATGCAGTCTCGCAAAACATAACCAGATAATTGTCACAGAAAAGTTGGTTGCAGGGAAACAACTCATGTCTTTCCCTCTGCCCAACAGCAGACACAAGCTCTCACCGCTGCCTTCCCCAATGTGCGGGGTCTTCAGATGTAATAGTTAAAGGGGTTTTCTAAGATATGATTGCTGATAGATCATCAATGTCTGATCTGTGGGGGTACAACACCCGGGACCCCTGCCGATTGTGCTCTCCTGTGAGCACTGTGGCCTTCTCCATGCTCACCAAGCACAGTTCCATACATTGTATAGTGTCTGTGCTTGGTATCGCAGCTGCTCCTAGGCCACGTGACCGATGAGCGTGATGTGACTAACCTAAGGAAAGGTGCGAGAAGGCCTTCTAAATCTAGGGTCTACCTGTACCCTATTTATATGTGACCTTCACTACAACCTCCTCCAATTGGTCCAGGTTAGCATGCTGGCTCTTGGTCATTTGTTTTATTAAAGTGGAAAGTCACACATTATAAAAGGGAAGGTTTAATGTACAGGATTTTATTTTTATGAATGTGCTTGTTCACCTTCCGATGGTAATGAGATGGATTTGCATATTTTCATAGTTTATACAGCAAAGCTAACAAGTGAGCTGCAGACAACAGGCAGTGTCTGCCTACAGTCAGTTCCAGTCTTATTACCACTGTACAATGACACCTCGTCCACATTTCCGTTTTTTACTGACATGTGCTGTCCTCATTTTCTGCAGAGAGCACACATGCCCATCGACTTAAATGCGTCTGTCCACATTTCTGTATATTTTTACTGACTGTGGGTCAGTAAACAAGTCAATGATAATTTGCTGGGATGATGGGGCAGGAGGGTCTTTCTCCGCTTTGAAGTCGGCCCTGTGCGGGTCCCCGGTTTTGGTGATGCCCGACTACAAAAGGGAGTTTATAGTAAAGACCGATGCCTCCGAAGTAGGCCTCGGTGCTGTACTGTCTCAGGAAGACAACATGGAGGAGCATCCCGTCGTCTTCCTCAGCCGTAAGCTCACCCCAGCCGAGACCTGGTATAGTATAGTGGAGAGAGAGAATGCCTGGCTTTTAAGTGGGCACTAGAATCTCTCCGCTATTATTTATTGGGGAGAAAATTCCGCCTGGTGACTGACCACTCCCCTCTCAAGTGGATGAGCCAGGCCAAGGACAGAAATGCCCGGGTCACCCAATGGTTCCTCTCCCTACAAAACTTTATGTTTTCGGTGGAACACAGGGCAGACTGGTTACAGAGAAATGCAGATGCCCTGTCCCGGGTATACTGTCTGGCGTGTGTTCACCCCCTCAGGGTTAAACAAAGGGGGGTATGTGACACAGTGAGAGGTTTGGTCTGGGAAAACGGGTTAGGTCAAATACAGCCAGGCTAGGTCAAATGCCGGACCGGATTTTAGTGCTGAGTGAGCATTCTCGGCCGAGTACCGCATGTGCTCGAACGCCATGCTCAAGTCTCCTTCCCACATGTTTTAAAATATTAGCGAAAACAATTATATTTTTTTGATAATTTATCCATAATTTTCCTATAAACGGTCCCTGCAGTGAATTGTCACATCTGCGCTGAAATAACGTCTGTGTGTCAGGGCCAGATATTGGGAAAAATATTAGTGACAACAAATATATTTTTTCCATAATTTATCCACATTTTTCCCATAAACGGTCCCTGCAGTGAATTGTCACATCTGTGCTGCAATAGCGTCTGTGTGTCAGGGCCAGATATTGGGGAAAAATAATAGTGACAACAAATATATTTTTTCCATAATTTATCCCAAATTTTCCTAGAAACGCAGTGAATTGTCACATTGGTGTTGCAATAGCGTCCGTGTGTCAGGCCCAGATATTAGGAAAAATATTAGCGAAAACAATTATATTTTTTCCATAATTTATCCTCATTTTTCCTATAAACGGTCCCTGCAGTGAATTGTCACATCTGCACTGCAATAGCGTCTGTGTGTCAGGCCCAGATATTGGGAAAAATATTAGTGACAACAAATATTTTTTTTCTATAATTTATCCATAATTTTCCTATAAACAGTCACTGCAGTGAATTGTCACATCTGTGCTGCAATAGCGTGTGTGTGAAAACTATAAGTGACCACAAATATATTTTTTCCATTATTTATCCACACTTTGCCTATAAACGGTGTCTGCAGTGAATTGTCACATCTGCGCTGAAATAACGTGTATGTGTCAGGACAAGAGCTAGATTTCACTTACATTTTTACTAATTTCCTTTTTCTATACTTTTTCAATATACTGTGCTTGATGTGAACTGTGACATCCGTGCCACATCTTGTGTGTCAAGCGTACATATAACATTTAATAAGATACCTTGCTTCATGTCCCAGCATGCAGCGCGGCGCAGGACACCACCCTTGAAGTCAGCCCAGTGCGAGCAGGTGGTCGGTTAGATTGCAGCAGATAATGCAGCAGATAGTGCTTCCAGATTCCCAACCTCTTGAGCATCCAGAGTCACAGGAACATGATGCTGGGGAACGGCAATTAGTGTTTAATTAGGTGGATGATGATGAAACAGTTGCCAATGACTCAACAGCAATTACTGTCTCAAGAGGTTAAGGAAGAGGATGACACACAGTTGTCAATCACTGAGGTTGTGGTAAGGTCAACAAATCAGTAGGATGATCAGAGTGAGGAAGTGGAAGAGGAGGTGCTGGACGACGAGGTCACTGACCCAACCTGGGAAGGTGGCAACAAGCTGAGCGAGGAGAGCAGTACAGAGGGGGAGGGATCTGCAGCACTGCAACAGGCTGGAAGAGGCAGTGGGGTGGCAAAAGGTAGAAGGCGGGCACCACCGAACAGGCCCGCAACTGTTCCACGGAGCACCCCCTTGCGTAAATCTTCCTTGCCAAGTGGTAGGTGTTTGGCAGTATGGTGCTTTTTTAAGGAAAGAGCGGATGACAAAAGAATAGTAGTTTGCAACCTGTGCCACACCAAAATGAGCAGGGGCGTGAACATTAGCAACCTCACCTGATGTCGGCGGCTGTCTCTAGTTACGCAGCAGTCCCCAGCTGCCACTATTTTTCAAGGTGTGCTGTGTCTCCCTTAACATCACACCTGCCCTGACCAAAGCACTTACTGAGAAGGTCCACTTAACCACGGACACATGGACAAGTGCATTCGTCCAGGGATGCTACATTTCCCTGACGGCACACTGGGTGAATGTTGTGAAGGCCAGGAGCGACTTGTACCCTGGGATGGCACAGGTGCTACCGACGCCAAGGATTGCGGGCCCCAATTCCATCAGGGTTTCAGCCACCACCTATGTTAGTGGCTCCAACCCCCCCCCCCCCACTTCTCCTCCCCCACTTCCACCTCCGAATTATCCGCGTGCAGCACCAGTCAGTCATCAGTCGGTAGCTGGAAGCAGTGTAGCACAGCAGTGGGGAAGCGGCAACAGGCCGTGCTGAAGCTGATCTGCCTAGGTGACAAACAGCACACAGGGATAAGAGACCAGACTGAGCTGTGGCTCTCACCACTCAACCTAGAACCAGGCATGGTTGTGTCTGATAACTTGAAGGTGGCTTTGGAGCTGGGCAACCTTAGACACATCCCATGCCTTGCCCACGTATTCAACCTTGTGGTTAAGCGGTTTCTTAAAACATACCCCAATTTGCCAGAGCTACTGGTGAAAGTGCGCCGCGTGTGTGCACATTTCCGCAAGTCCCCGACAGTTTCAGCCGGTCTGTCAACGCTGCAGCAGCGTTTGAAATTGTAAGCTCACCGGCTGTTGTGCGACGTGAGCATGCTTTGGAACTCCACGTTCCACATGTTGGGCAGGCTTTGTGAGCAACAGAGGGCAGTTGTGGAATACCAGCTGCAACATGATTGTCGCCTTCCCAGTCAGCTTCCGCTATTCACAAGTGAGGAGTGGGCATGGATGTCTGACCTCTGTGAGGTTTTACACAACTTTGAGGAATCAACAGATGGTGAGCGTCAATAACGCTATTATCAGCATCACCATCCCACTTCTGTGTCTTTTTAAACGTTTGCTGCTCACAATTAAGGATGACGCTTTGCATGTGGAAGAGGTCGAAATGGGGGCAGACATTACACAGGTTGATGATAGCCAGACCACCCTCAGTTCGTCTTCTCAGCGCGAATTGGAGGCTGAAGAGGAGGAGGAGCAGGAGATGGTTGCCTCAGCTACAGAGGGTAGTACCCATGGAAGTTAAATTCCATCTGTTCTGTGTGGGTGGGCAGAAGAGGAGGAAGAGGATGAGGAGATTGGAAGTGATCCTCCTGATGACGACAGCAAGGTCTCACCTGTTGGTACTCTGGCACACATGGCTGACTTCATGTTAGGCTACCTTTCCCGCGACCCACGCGTTATACGCATTTTCAATAACACGGATTACTTGTTGTTCACCCTTCTTGACCCCCGCTACAAAGAGAACTTCTCATCTCTCATTCCTCTGGTGGAGAGCAAAATGGTGCAATACCAGAAAATCCTTGTTGAAAAATTGCTACAAAATTTTCCATCTGACAACGCTGGCGGCAGAGTCCGTACTTCCTTGGCCAACCAAGTAGCGGAGACAAGGGGAACACACAGCAGTTCCAACAGAGGCAGGGCAACACTCTCCAAAGCCTGGGACAGTTTCATGACACCCCGCCAGCACCCTCACCCTGATGTGTGGCCTACTGCCACAAGGAGAGAAAAATTTTGGAAGATGGTGAAGGAGTACATAGCAGACCGTGTCAGCGTCCTCAATTATACCTCAGTGCCTTACAACTACTGGGTGTCCAAGCTGGATACGTGGCACAAATTGGCACTCTACGCTTTGGAGCCACTGGCCTGCCCTGCCCCCAGAGTTTTGTCTGAGCGTGTATTTAGTGCTGCTGGTGGCATTATATTAGATAAGCGTATCCGCCTTTCAACTGAAAATGCTGACAGGTTGACTCATTAAAAAATGAACAAGGCATGGATTGACCATGACTTCTCGACTCCACCAGAGGAATGCTGATGAACATAAAGGCAGTTTACATGTGTTGCTTTTAATGTAGTTAATAGACTGTATTCCCATGCACCCCTTCCACCACAAACAAGGATATATGGTTGAATCTTCCTTTTCTCATCCTCCTCCTCCTCTTCCGTCATATCAACATGCATTTCTTATTCGTCACATATAATGCCCTCGCATACATGGCCTTCGAATATAATTTTTTACAGGGTCCGCTCACCAGCAGGCCTCACATAATTTTTTCGAGGGTACGCTCACCAGTAGGCCCTTACATATAAATTTTTTACAGGGTCCGCTCACCAGCAGGCCTCACATAATTTTTTTGAGGGTACGCTCACCAGTAGGCCCTCACATATAATTTTTTCGAGGGTCCGCTCACCAGCAGGTCCTAACATATAATTTTTTAGAGGTTTCACTCACCTTCAGGCCCAAACCTAAAATCTTTTACAGGGTCAGCTCACCTGGAGACCCGCAACTCAATGTGAATGAGGCCCTCCTTTATGTGAGATGCAGGTTGTATCGGAGTGCCTCTTCCTTGTAATTTTTGGCAGCACTTGCTCGATTTTTTACTTTGGTTTTGTGCGTAAAACCTTAATTAGATTGTGGGCCTGGTGATCAGTTTAAGGCCTTTTCAACAGCATCAGCAGCAGCATGGTAATAAAAATAAGTGCCAAGGTGACATACTGTGGAGATGGCAGCATGAGGAGGCCACATAGTGGCACAATGACTGAGTTTGGATAAAAGACTAAGGCCACAGATTGTTTAGAAAGATGCAGATGGAACCAAATCTGTGGAGCTGTATGACGGTCACCTGCAGATTAATGCAGACCAGAGGTGTAGCTATAGGGGAAGCAGGGGAAGCTGCAGCTTTGGGGCCCTGACCCAAAAGGAGCCCATCCAGGAGGAGGAGGACTAAAGGATTTGGTCAAGGCCCCCTCAACAGTATTACACAATGAAATTATATACAGTGACAGTATAGACAGTGTATAAAACGGATGGAACAGCTGCCGTCTCTGGCAGCATGAGGAGGCCACATAGTGGCACAATGACAGAGTCTGAATAAAAGAGGTCACAGATTGTTGAAAAACATGCGGATGGACACAAATCTGTAGAGCTGTATGACGGTCACCTGCAGATTAATGCAGCCATCAAAATCAAGTAGGGTTTGTCGGTTCCACCTCAGCTCACCAGCAGGCCTGCAACTCAAATCTTTTAAAGGGTCAGCTCACCTACAAGCCCTCAGCTAATTATACCTAATAAGTAATTTGCGCACATGCTGCCTTGCTTGAATGTGGTAGCCGCAGCCGTTTCTCAGGCTCTCTCTAAAATCAAACAATAATTCCCCATTACTCGTGGTTATAATGGTTTTGAGATGACTGTTACATCGAAAGTTGATAAGGAAGATATCCAACTGGATCGTGGATATCACGGGGACGTGCGATCAGGCAGAAGTTATCTAGTCAACAAAGCGGCAGCAGGGCCTCTCCTGTATAACGTTTCCTCATCCAAAATACTGCAGTGACATTCCCTGTAATTTTTTATTACTCATTCCAATAACAGGGCATCTTGTAGTCCTGTATTGTTATTTATCGTCACTACCTCCATGAGTCTGGAGTGTGTGATTTGCGCACCACCCGCTTGCCTTCCTTGGATGTGGTAGCCGTTTCTCAGGCTCCCTCTCTAGAATCAAACACTAATTCCCCGTTACCCGTAGTTTACAATGGTTTTGAGCTGACAATTACATCGAAAGTTGATTGGCCAGACATCCGAATGGATCGTTGCCATCACGGGGACGTGCCATCGGCCCCAGGTTAACTAGAGTCACCAAAGTGGCAGCAGGCCACCGCCCATAATGTTTTAGATGGTGAGATCAGCAGGCACTTGCTCCTAATGTTTTTGAGGGTCACCAGCAGGCCATCAATCATAATTTTTAAAGGGTGTGTATTTTGCCCTCCTTCATGTGTAACTAAGGGTATATCGGACTGCCTCTTCCTTTTTGGCAGCACTTGCACTTTATATACAAGTAAATATTCAGGAAAGAATGTTTTCTATCAATTTTTCCTCTAAAATAGATTTTTTTTTCCCTTGGTTTTGTGCGTATTATTGTCATTATGTAAAAGTGGCGTACTATTCAGACAACATAGTTCCCAGCAGCGACCAGCGAGTCCAAGATGCATCCATACATCCTCCCCATGCTGTTACAGAACCATTTCGGTGGTGTTACCAACAATTTCTGACATTTTGTTATGAACCAGGCACCCTCCCCTCTTCAGAGCAGGGGGTACCTGGTTTAATGCTCGGGTTCTCCCATTGACTTCCATTATACTCTGGTGCTCGGTCGAGCACCCGAATATCACAATGTGTTTGGCCCGAGCACTATGGTGCTCAATCAACACTACCGGATATATTGAGACTTTTGATCCATTGATTTCTACTGACCCTAAAGATCTCTTTATCCTTATATGGAACAATTTTTGCTATTATTGTCCTTGGGAAATTACTTATTGTTACGTTCCTCAATGGTATCCTATGTGCTTTCTCAACTGTACTTATTTTAGACAGGTTATCCCAACCCCACCTCAGTAATGCAATCCTGAATATATTGTGTGCAGTTTCCACCATCTGTTTTTTTCAGGTATTCCTATAAATCTTACATTTGATCTCCTATCTCTATCTTCCAGATCTGTAATTTTCTTACCAAGTACCTCCATTCTCTGCTTTAAAATTCTTGAAATCTTTTGCCATTCCAAGAACTTGATCTTCTAATTCACTAATCCTTTGTTCTGTTAGGTTTAGTCTCTCACTAACTTTCTTGAATCATCTCTAATCAACTGTACTTCAGATTTCAGTTCCCCCATTTGTTTCGTTGTCGTCTCTAGCACATTATTAGATTTACTCACTGCTGACATAATGTCCACCAGTGTAGGAGATTGTATGTTATCTGTTGGAGATTGTAACGTTGCCCCTGGTTCATCTGTATCCCCAGTACTCACAACAGTATTTTTATTTTTTTAAGTGTTAGATTTAACCTGTCCACTATTCCCTGCAGTTGACGAAGTCTGGAGAAACCTATCTAATCTGCCCTCCCGATCTCCTTTTGTTCTAGACATATCTTGTCTAGGAGAGCCAAACACTTCTGACTGTCTCTGCTCCCCCACCTTCTTTGTCTTCTTTTTTCTTGACCATTATTGCATTTACGTAATTGCACCCTTTCAATGTAATGAAAATATATTTTCCCTTTCCCCCCTGTAAATATTAATCCCACATCAATCTCAATCAAAAAACATAATTCATTAACAATTCATCAGCATAACCTAATATTAAACATTCATTCATTTGTTTCTGTTAGTAAAGAAGTTAATATTAGTCCTCAATCCTCTATAGTTAGAAGACACAGTTCATTAGCAGTTCATTGATGGACTACGGTTGAAGTTAAGCGATCATTAGTGAGTGAGGAAATTAGTAATCATTCCAATGCAGGTTGACAAATGTAAGATTTATAGAGATTATAGGGTTAATTAGTCTACTTCCAATCAGATAAAACGAAATTTCACCACTCAAGGGGTTCACCACACTAAACTGAAGTACCAAATGATATGCACTGCTTCCGCTGGACCACTGTAACACATTTTAAACAGTTTGAGTCTCATAAGTAAAATTGTTAGTACAAATACCAGCACCACCTTCATTAGTGCATAATTAATTCTTCAGTGGTTAACCCCTTGAGTGTCCCCAGTCAGTTAGTAAGTAGTATGGTTAACAATTGATAATGTTACATTGTGAGACATCAATTGTGAACATGCACCTTCACTAGTGCATAAATAAATCCTCAGCAGGTGTCCCCTTAAATGTCTCCAATCAATTAGTAATTAGGATGCTTAAGGGACGCAGGGGATCGAGGCACGTGGAGCCTCCGCACCAGGCACATCAAGTGGGCTTCCACATTGTGGGCAGCAAAGGGAGGTGAAGGCTGCGGGGAGACGTGTCACGCACACCACGTCATTTCGACGCACCTCCCTAGGGAGGTGGATATCGCGTTAGTATAGTAGGGTGTTAAGTTGCCGACCTGGGACTGATACACTATCTCTCCTTGTTATTGAATTGTACCTTGATATAAAAGATGCATATAATTAAAATCTTGTCTTGGAATGTGAGAGGGCTGAAGGAGAAGGTGAAGAACTTTGCTGTGTTTAGTATTATAAGAAGATATCTCCCAGCCATAGTGTGTTTAATGGAGACTTACATGCTGAGGGACAAACTGGGTCTTTTTAAAATAAAATGGATTACTTATCAGTTTCATTCGGTTTACAGTGGGTATAATAGAGGGGTTAGTATTCTTATCCATAAAGATATAGTATGTTCAATAATTTCTCAGAAGATCGATGCAGAGGTGATTTGTACGGATATTTTGAGAATGTAAGATTGGTAGTGGCAGGGATTTATATCCCTCCACCTTAAAGACATGAGGTGCTGCAAATTTTTTTTTTTTTAATTTGCTAGCTTTTTAGAGCTAGGCATGTTTACCTGAGTTATTCTGTCAATGATTGCCAAAAGATCTGTAATTACCTTACAATAACAGATTTCATTAATGTCTCCTGTCCCTTTACACTGCTACCTTTAAAAGACCGTTGCTATGGCTCATCTGTCTCTGGCTAGGAAGATAGAGGGGCGGTCCTTCATATTGCATGCCTGCATTAGGCTTCAGAGTGAGGAGGCGTGTCTCTCAGTAGTCCAATCTGATTGGCTGGCAGGAAGCTGATGGCTACAGCAAGTTTGTATGTGACCTGAGGGAATGCAGTTTTGGCCTCAGAGAACTGGCATAGGAGCCATCTTGAGAAGATCCTCATAATGTAGGATTCAAAACAGCTGTAACTAAGGGGAAAACTCAAGAAAAACAGTGGTAAGTGAAGAAACTAAAGATTGCTTTATGCAGCAGTAACATATGATAACATAGATTTTTGGATGGCCGTTATAATTTAAATGAGTTTCTTCAGGATAAATATAACTGTCCATTACTGCTGTTAGGAGATTTCATCTGTACGATGGATGAAGATTTGGATAGATTGATAAAGAAAGATAGAGTTAAAAACTAAAAAGCAGGGCCTACACCTTTAAAGAAGTTAGCCCAAGAGTTTGAATGGTGGGATATATGTCGGACTCATAACCTTATGTTAAGACAGTTTTCTTGTTAGAGTAAGACTTTTGATTCTCTTTCCAGGATAGACCAGGTATTCGGAAATCAGATGACACTTCAGAGTAAAATGGTAGTTTTGTATGAGCCAAGGTGCATCTCAGACCACTCCCCAGTTTTAATAAAAGTGGGTTCAAAGAGTGTAGATGGGAACAATGCCTGTAAACTCTATGCGGTTAATCCTATTTGGCTTAATTTAAAAAGCAATTAGAAAAAGTTAGTATTTTTCGTTGAAATCAATAAGGACTCAGCTGGGGATAATGTGATCTGGGATGCTGCCAAGGCTTATGTGAGAGGGTTACTAAATAAAAAAAAATATTGAGAAAAAAAAAAGACTTAAAAAAAAAGAACATGATTTAAAGATTGACATGAAAAATAGGGAAGAAAGGATGATTCCAAAAACTGAGGAAATGAGAAAAGAATGGCATTTAATAGGTATGACAATTATCTTAGGGAAAACGCACAGAACTTGGATTTATTTGTCAGAACTAGGAAATATTAGGAAGGGGGTAGACGAGGTAAGTTTCTCTCCAAGATAATTAATAAAACTAAAGCAGCGTCAAATATTGATGAAATCCGTGACAAGGGGGGTATGGTACATACTCAACCAGGTAAGATAGTGAGAGTGTTTAGGGAATATTATAAAGAGCTATAATCAACACAGATTCAAACAGACTATTGTAAATTCATGGATTTCTTGAGGAATACTAAGATTCCAAAACTTAATGTTGTCCAACAGGGAGATTTAGATCGAACCATTTCACTAAATGAGGTGTTATTAGCAATAGCTGAATCCCCACCTGGGAAAGAGGCAGGTCCAGGTGGACTATCTGTGGAATTATACAAGAGAGAGAGCGAGTTTTGGGCGAGTAGATTAACTCCTTCCAGACTACAATACGGCTATATACGTGCTATCTGCACATGCCCCATGCAGCTAGCACGTATATACATGTGCTGGCAGCGCTTTAATCCCAGCGCTGATTAGCGCTGGGATTAAAGCTCCTGCAATCTAGCAGGAGCAGGTCAGGTCCCAGCTGACAGACAAAGCAGGGACCCTGAGGAGGTTTATTTACTGCTTCTGTCTTCTCCTGTGCTGGCCGGAGAGCGGTACCTGAGTGCATCGTGGAGGGAGCAGGAAGCAGCAGTGCGGCTTCCTCCTTTAGTCCCGGCGGTCACGTGACCGCCGGGGGGTGTCTGGAGCAGGAGTAGAGCTTCAGGGTCTAAGGGGACCCTGATCATCTCTGCCTGTGTGTCCTGCCACCACAGGGGCTGTTTTCCCCTGTAACTGGGGCTCCTGTGGAAAAAAAATAATAAAAAAAAGTCAGTATCCTCCAGAGGTCTTTTATGTGCCCAATTTTTTTTTTTAAATATAAGTACAAAATAAATAAATAAATAATAAATACAAAAAAAATCTAAAAAAAGATGAAAAATGCAGTCACTAAAAGAAACAGTAACTATAGTCGCCCGTTCTCTCAAACCTATACATGTTATATATGAAAACGATCATCACAAAATAGGGAACCCATTGCAATAAAAAAAATTGTGCCAGTTTTAATATTAAAGAAACAAAAAGATATAATTAACACTAAAATTACTTTTTAATAATAATTAGCGGTTTTTCTCCAAATTAAACCTAAAAAAAGAAAAAAAAACCTCTAAAAGACATTCTAATAAGTCCTAAGTGTCAAGTAAAAGAAAAATGCTAAATTATTTTCGTAGTCAAACAAATAAAAATGCTATGGTCACTAAACCACCATGTGCACAAAATTACAAAAAGTTGCCTGGACATTCAGACCTTTTTGGGCCTGGTCATGAAGGGGCTAATGGAGGTTTTATCATACTCAAAACAAGTGTCCCTCTTACCTATTTTAATGGGGGAAGCAACAATCATCCTAATTCCTAAGAAGGGTAAGGATCTCTAATAAATAATTATTGTAAGATTTTGGCTAGGATTTTGGCGAGGAGATTGAATGGGGTCATTACAAGCTTGGTGCATCCAGATCAAAATGGACTTATTCCTGGAAGATCTACATCTTTAAACCTATTCAGAATCTTCACCATGCGACAAAAGCTTTTGACAGTGTGGAATGGGGATTTCTTTGTGAAATTCTGGGTCAATTTGGTATTGGCACGGAATTCATAAAGTGCTTGAAGATCATCTATAGCGACCCGACAGCATGCATATTCGTTAATGGCCAGTTGTCTGAAAGCTTTAATATTAAAAAGGGTGTGAGACAGGAATGTCCTCTCTCTCCCTTGCGCTTCACCCTCGCTGTCGAACCATTGGCAATTAAGATCACACAGTATTTAAGATTCCAGGGGTTTTGGGTTAGGGGGCGAGAGGATAAAATATCACTTTACGCAGATGTTTTTCAAATTTTTCTTGGTGACACTAACAGGGATTTAAACTATGTTATGAAAATGATGAATGACTTTGGTTTATTATCTGGCATAGTAATTAACTGGAGCAAATCAATTTTATTTCCGTTAAGCGAGGAGATTGAGGTAATAGATACGAACTTAAGAATATTAGGCCCTCAGGAAAGCTTTAAATATCTGGGGCTAGTAATAGCAAAATACCCTTTTAGATTTATAGATTTGAATCTGCAATAGAGCCGGATTGGGGTATGCACTCTGACACCAATATTATGCAATGGCTGGGTACGTGATAGTCTATAGTTTTGTTCGTGATGCCAATTGCAATGTGCGCAGGGTACTGTTGCAGGGCCCTTTAAGATGTAATAACTCACGTACCAGGTTAGGAATGCCAGAGTGGTATAATGTATCTGTGTGGTAATGGCAATAGTGTCAACGGTGTCTCCTACCTGGGTACGGCGGGACTCCTGGATCTTAGCTCACTTGCAATAAAATGAGTGTGGTGCTAGTAGGAGTAATTGAGAAACTTGCAGCAGAAATCGAGATCCAGACCTTAAGTAAATTTCAAACTTGCCTTTACTAGTTGCAGCTTTCATCCAAGCGAAATACAGCATTAGTCTTTTGGTCCCAGCAGGTATTGGCAATGTGTGGCAGGAAATTATCTTCTGATCTATTATGTGCCTGGAGATTTTGCAGGAAAAGGATGTCTGCTTTGTAGCTCTGTAATGTGGCAGGAATTTGGCTTCTGCACTGACTATCTTCTGCTGTCTGGGGACTGACTAGCTGAAGAGGAATATAGCTGGGGATGATGATCAATTGTCTCAGCTGAGACAAGATCCTGGCTTTGGATCCCTATAACTGGGAGCTCCTACCTGCACAGCCTTCCCCTAACCGGGGTGGCTGGCACACTAACCTAACTTCCTTCCCCACCCCATGAGGCAGGACATGGGCCAGCCCACTTCTGCTCATAGAGAGGGGGGCTGAACTTGAATGAACTATTCCAATTCAGAAACACTAAACTGGCTAAGCCCTTGCTGAACACATTGCTGCCACCTGCTGTTTAACATAGAAATTACAGCAATATTCATTTACAAGGCTTTCAATGCACATTTGTGAGAATATTATGTGAAATTACACAAGATGACAAGGCAAATGTTACCAACAGATTGTAGTGGGGTAAAAGGGTTTAGTAACACAACTCTGGGGTGTTACAAATCTTATGCCGCTGTTTCGGAAGATTAGAGAGAAGATCAAGATATGGAATAATTTTCCTATAAATAAAGCAGATAGGATAGGTCTCATTAAAATGGTTTTGTTACCTCAATTACTTTGTTATTAGAAACTGCCCCATTCTTTTAGGAAAGTCTGTATTCATAGAAGTGGAGAAATTATTTAATGAATTACTGTGCACTGGTAATAGGGTTATGAAAAAGATTAAGTTGGTTTACTAGGGCTTATGATCAAGGAGGCCTTGAAGTTCCAGATATGAGGCTTTATTATTTAGCGGCTAGCATAGCACTGATAATGAAATGGGAACAAGACGATTTTTTACAATATTTAGTGCATAATAGTGAAGGTCCTCTGCCAAATATTTTCGCATTACTGGAATCGGAACAATTATATAATAAGGGAGCATATAATATTCCCACGGTAAAATCTCTTGTGGAGACTTAGGTGTCGGTTAAGCGATATTTAGGTTTGGAAGAAATTACACAAATGACTCCTTTTTGGAATAATAGGACACTGGGGGACACTACTTTTGTGGTGGAATCTAAGTACTGGACATCAAAAGGCTATTGGTATATATCACAATATATTAAAGAAGGGGAACTGAAACCCAGGGAAGAATTATTAGGGAATGTAGGAGATGATAGGCAGAGTTATTTTTAGATATATTCAATTATCTGCAATTTTTAAGGGAGTTAAGAACAAGCAATCTTTGGAGTTATGTTCACATGAATTGATACATTTTATTTTAGGGTGGAGGGGTAACTATAGATTGGTTTCAACTTTATATAAAAAATTAAAAGTAGTCATAAACAATAGGGAGAGATGTAATAGTAAGATTGCATGGGAAATAGATATATACAGTACAGACCAAAAGTTTGGACACACCTTATCATTCAAAGAGTTTTCTTTATTTTCATGACTATGAAAATTGTAGATTCACACTGAAGGCATCAAAACTATGAATTAACACATGTGGAATTATATACATAACAAAAAAGTGTGAAACAACTGAAAATATGTCATATTCTAGGTTCTTCAAAGTAGCCACCTTTTGCTTTGATTACTGCTTTGCACACTCTTGGCATTCTCTTGATGAGCTTCAAGAGGTAGTCACCTGAAATGGTCTTCCAACAGTCTTGAAGGAGTTCCCAGAGATGCTTAGCACTTGTTGGCCCTTTTTCCTTCACTCTGCGGTCCAGCTCACCCCAAACCATCTCGATTGGGTTCAGGTCCGGTGACTTTGGAGGCCAGGTCATCTGGCGCAGCACCCCATCACTCTCCTTCATGGTCAAAAAGCCCTTACACAGCCTGGAGGTGTGTTTGGGGTCATTGTCCTGTTGAGAAATAAATGATGGTCCAACTAAACGCAAGCCGGATGGAATAGCATGCTGCTGCAAGATGCTGTGGTAGCCATGCTGGTTCAGTATGCCTTCAATTTTGAATAAATCCCCAACAGTGTCACTAGCAAAGCACCCCCACACCATCACACCTCCTCCTCCATGCTTCACGGTGGGAACCAGGCTTGTAGAGTCCATCCGTTCACCTTTTCTGCGTCGCACAAAGACACGGTGGTTCGAACCAAAGATCTCAAATTTGGACTCATCAGACCAAAGCACAGATTTCTACTGGTGTCCATTGCTTGTGTTCTTTAGCCCAAACAAGTCTCTTCTGCTTGTTGTCTGTCCTTAGCAGTGGTTTCCTAGCAGATATTCTACCATGAAGGCCTGATTCACACAGTCTCCTCTTAACAGTTGTTCTAGAGATGTGTCTGCTGCTAGAACTCTGTGTTGCATTGACCTGGTCTCTAATCTGAGCTGCTGTTAACCTGCGATTTCTGAGGCTGGTGACTCGGATGAACTTATCCTCCGCAGCAGAGGTGACTCTTGGTCTTCCTTTCCTGGGGCGGTCCGCATGTGAGCCAGTTTCTTTGTAGCGCTTGATGGTTTTTGTGACTGCACTTGGGGACACTTTCAAAGTTTTCCCATTTTTTCGGACTGACTGACCTTCATTTCTTAAAGTAATGATTGCCACTCGTTTTTATTTACTTAGCTGCTTTTTTCTTGCCATAATACAAATTCTAACAGTCTATTCATTAGAACTATCAGCTGTGTATCCACCTGACTTCTCCACAACGCAACTGATGGTCCCAACCCCATTTATAAGGCAAGAAATCCCACTTATTAAACCTGACAGGGCACACCTGTGAAGTGAAAACCATTTCAGGTGACTACCTCTTGAAGCTCATCAAGAGAATGCCAAGAGTGTGCAAAGCAGTAATCAAAGCAAAAGGTGGCTACTTTGAAGAACCTAGAATATGACATATTTTCAGTTGTTTCACACTTTTTTGTTATGTATATAATTCTACATGTGTTAATTCATAGTTTTGATGCCTTCAGTGTGAATCTGCAATTTTCATAGTCATGAAAATAAAGAACTGAGAAAGGGGCCACTAAGAGCCCCGAAACGCGTTTGGTACTGAATTCCTCTGGAGAAAACTTATTGAGGACATATCACATGCATTTGTGGAGCTGTAGACTGTGAAAGAAACTACTGGCGCCAGTAAGTGAAAGCTTGTTAAAGTAAAGGACATCAGCTGTCGAAATTCCTTGAAAACTGCTGAGGGAAGTCGCACATTACTATTCCACAAATAAAAAAGATACTCACGTGAATAAAGCAGTAGCGGAGGATCGCATCTGGATTACCACGCGGGACGCCGCGGACTGTCGATTGGATCCACCTGCAGACATCTGTTTCGTGAGTAAACAACATAATCATAGATGGAATAAGCATTTTGTGACGAATATAATCGGCACAGAGTCCTATCTCTTGATGTTGTAACTTGGTCCTCATACAGACTAATCAATATACAAAAATTCGGATAACCTACGATTATATGTAGATGTTTGGACATTGGATCGAATATCTTGAATATAATACCACTCTTTTTATATGATTATTTATACAAAATTTTGGACTTGTGTCTATTGATGCGAAATTTTTGGACATTGGATTTAAGGATAACCATTGTGTTTGATTGGAACTCTGTGATTTTACTAATTAATTGTTTTTACTGTGAAGGTACTATTTAGTCTGGCCAGACCTACTGTATATTCCTGCGTATAAGACTACTTTTTAACACATGAAAATCTTCTCAAAAGTCGGGGGTCGTCTTATACGCCGGGTATGGCGGGCGCTGCAGTGCCGGGACGCCCGAATTATCAACAGAGAGAGCCCGGGCTATTGCCTTGTATCCCCAGCAGCTGAGAGCTGCGATGTAACCCACGGCATATGCCCCCCCTGCGCTGTACCTTGTATACCGCCCCCTGCTCTGTACCTTGTATGCCTCCCCCCTGCTCTGTACCTTGTATGCTCCTTGTACCGCCATCCTCCCGGCCGCTCGCATCTCGCTCCTACGCATGTGCAAGATTTCATGCTGCGAGCGTGGATACACGGGATCCTCACGGCCGCTCGCATCTCGCTCCTGCGCATGTGCGAGATCTCCGTGCGGCGTATCTAAATGTGGCGCAGATGTGCATATGTGAATGTGAATATGAAGAATAACATAACAAAAACATGTTCAGGGTATAGGTGGCACATGTTTAGGGTCTGGGAGGCAAGGAGGGAGGACAAGGAAGGTGGTGGGATGCAGGGATGGTGGTGATACCATGGGATGGCGGTGGTACCTAGGGATGGTGGTGGGATGCAGGGATGGCAGTGGTATCTAGGGATGGTGGTGGGATGCAGGGATGGTGGTGGGATGCAGGGATGGCAGTGGTACCCAGGGATGGTGGTGGGATGCAGTAATGTACTGCTGTGTGTTGAAAAAGGGGTAGTCTTATACGGCGAGTATATCCCAAACTCTATATTTTCAGTGTAAAAGTTGGGGGTCGTCTTATACGCCCAGTCGTCTTATACGCCAGCATATACGGTATTTGTTTATTGCAGTATATTTTTATCAGTATTATTGTCATTGCTAATTTTATCAGTATTATAGCATTTTTATCTAATAAAGTACCACATACTCCATATAGTGAGTGCCCAGCCCTTCTTTTGAAATAATGAAAATAAAGAAAACTCTTTGAATGAGAAGGTGTGTCCAAACTTTTGGTCTGTACTGTACTTGCCCTACACTTTAGCAAAAAAAATAAAAAAATATGACAGTTATCCTTTAACTGAGGTACAATGGAGAAGCTTCTGGTAAGCGAGTAATTATTTGAGGAATCCATTGTATAGAGTTACTTGATTTTATGATTTTACATCAATTATATGTAACTCCCATTTGGCTTCAAAGATTTTCAATCAGTACGCCAAATAAATGCCCAAGATGTGAAAACCAAAAAGCGGATATTATCCATATGTGGTGGCATTGTCCCAAAATACAACCCTTTTGGCAAGACCTTGTTGAATTAATTAGAGATATTTTTTGCTTAAAATTACCTTTGTCGATTCGTATCTGTGTATTGGGTGAAATTCCTCATAACTTATCAAAAGATAATGAACTCATGTTATATAAATCCTTTTTTTAGGCTCGCTTATTGGTGGCCAGAAGATGGAGGAGAACCGAAGTGCCCACGGTTAATGAGTGGATAAACACGATGAATTTACATGGATCCATTGAGAAAGCAGGTTATATTAAATCAAACAAAATGCATATTTATAGCAGATTATGGAGTAAATGAGAGACCTTTATAGATTAGTTGGAATGATTAGTGGGGGGAGGGGGGAAGAGAGAGGCTTTTTTTTATTATTATTATTATCCCTTTCCTTCTTTCTCTCAGGGGTGGAGAGTGACTTTTTCTTTTTTTTAGGGGATCTAAATATAAAAATGTATGTATAATCTATGAATTTTGATAAAATGTTTATGTCTTGTAATCTCTTTATGTATAAATTATGGTTGGAATAAATAAGACTGTAAATAAAAAAAAGAAAACTATTCCCCCACCTATGCTACACCCTATATTTACTGACCTTGACCCCTCCACTTCTGTAAAACACCAGTAAGCCTCATTATCTTCAAAAGAGGACCTAGAAAGTACTTTTCTGATTTTCTGTTGACTAAACTTCGGGTGTGTCCTATAGTCCAGTGCATCCTATAGTCTGTTGCGTCTTATAGTCCAGTGCATCTCTTATAGTGAAAAATGCAGTAGATATGCTTGTGTGGCGACTGCCACAATTCAGTAGTGAAGCTATAGGGGGACCATCCCCAAAGACAAGGGCCCACAGGCCCCCCCTTGCCAGTTGTGCACTGCTAAATGCCAAATATTTCACTTTATAAGACGAAAGGGTGTTTATAAAGTGAATACTAGTGAGCTCACTAGTCTGCAGGAGGCAGGGGAGTGAAACGCTGTGAGCACTGTACTCCTCCTGCCTAGCCTCCTCCGGGCCGTGCTGCACTGTTCTCAAACAGCATCAGGACATACCGCGGCACTATGACCTGACACTGTACGCAGCACAGGCTAGCAGAGACCAGCGATATGGGGTCTGAGGATCTGATACGATAGTCTGATTTAATATGGGGGTCTGAGGATCTGATATGGGGGTCTGAGGATCTGATATCCCGGTCTGATCTGATATAGGGGTCTGAGGATCTGATAAGGGGGGTCTGAGAATCTAATAAGGGTCTAAACTGATATAGGGGTCTGAGGATCAGATATAGAGGTTTGATTGGAGGATCTGATATGGTGATTTGATTTGAGGTCTGATATAAGGTCTGATCTGAAAGGAAGGGGGGCATTTTTTTGTATTCTCACACATCATTGGGGGGCATTTTGTACTGGTTCATATGATAAGAGGGCATTTTTCTACTGGCACACATTGTAAGGAGAATTATTACTACTGGGGGAGTGCAAGCTGGCAAATAATTATTTCTATTGGTAGGACTTTGGGGAGCACTATTACTGTGGGGCCACCCTGGCACAGTATCAGCTTAGGGCTCTTTCACACTTGCGTTGTCCGGATCCGGCGTGTACTCCACTTGCCGGAATTACACGCCGGATCCGGAAAAACGCAAGTGTACTGAAAGCATTTGAAGACGGATCCGTCTTCAAAATGCTTTCAGTGTTACTATGGCAGCCAGGACGCTATTAAAGTCCTGGTTGCCATAGTGGGAGCGGGGGAGCAGCATACTTACCATCCGTGCGGCTCCTGGGGCGCTCCAGAGTGACGTCAGAGTGTCCCATGCGCATGGATGACGTGCCATGCGATCACGTCATCCATGCGCCTGGGGCGCCCTGACGTCACTCTGGAGCGCCCCGGGAGCCGCACGGATGGTAAGTATGCTGCTCCCCCGCTCCCCGCTACACTTTACCATGGCTGCCAGGACTTTAGCGTCCCGGCAGCCATGGTAACCACTCTAAAAAAGCTAAACGTCGTATCCGGCAATGCGCCGAAACGACGTTTAGCTTAAGGCCGGATCCGGATCAATGCCTTTCAATGGGCATTCATTCCGGATCCGGCCTTGCGGCAAGTCTTCAGTTTTTTGGGCCGGAGCAAAAAGCGCAGCATGCTGCGGTATTTTCTCCGGCCAAAAAATGTTCCGTTCCGGAACTGAAGACATCCTGATGCATCCTGAACTGATTTCACCCCATTCAGAATGCATTAGGATAATCCTGATCAGGATTCTTCCGGCATAGAGCCCCGACGACGGAACTCTATGCCGGAAGACTATAACGCAGGTGTGAAAGAGCCCTTAGTGCAATTATTTTGGGGGAACATTATGGATAAAATCACAGAAAATAATGCACTAAAACAGTAGATGCAAACATAATATATGGACTAAGCCCTCACTCTAATGATAACATCTGAGATTCTTAGCCAATATATTTTGATCAAAACACATCTGTGCCCACCTACCTAGCGCCACGGTGGTCTCAGGTCAGGCAGGTCCTACTCTATACCTACCTATGCAGTTGTGCATCTATGTTCAGGAGAGTAGACCCTGCACATATAGTGTATTGCTCCTAGTTACCTCTGTGTGTATCAGCAACCACTGAGAGGAGGAGCACGCACAGCTATATGTACCACCTAATCAAAGTTGCCTATTAGATAAGTGGGGCAAAAGTGCACATGAATGCTACTCCCAGGATAGAAGCGCATTCACACTTGAAGGTGCCACTCCTTCAAGACAAATTTTAAAAAAATCACGGAAAAAAAAATACTAAACATCCTGCATGATATGATAGTAAATATGCGGATGTGCGTGGCTACATTTATAAAGTCACATAAAGTAATGCACTAAAACAGTAGATCAGGCACATTCTTTGCACAGGGGCGCGGCCTGTGCCCACACCTGCTACACTTCCAAGGTGTGTAACTGAATTCCGGATGTGTTGGCCTTATATGTGATTGTCATACTTGGCAGTCTTCACTATATGTATCACTGCTGTTCAAACTAGTCTGTTTGGCATGGCAGGTTTGTAACATGAGAACAGGATGTAAAGCCGTGTGTAAAAATTGTGTGACGTTTGTAATTGACTCTGTTCTGCACCTCATCAGCATATACAGGTATTTCCTAAGGTGTCTGCGCCAAAAATCTGTCTAGAAAGTGATGTACATTCGGCACAACTAGGGTTTCTAAACTTTTTCTGAAAAGCTCGACAAGGAGACAGGGCTTAGCAGAAAGGGATCTATAAGGGTGGGTACACATCTGCGTTCTGGATTCTGTTATGGCTTTCCGTTATAACGGAAAATAACAGAATCCTTTAAGAGGCATTCCGTTTTGATCCGTCTTAATAGAAGTCTATAGGAATCATAACGGATCCGCCTGGTTCCCGTTATGAAAGACGGAAAACAAAGTCCTGTCAACAGGACTTTTTTATCTGTTCTGCATAACGGAAACGGGACGGATCCATTATGATTCCCATAGACTTCTATTATGACGGAAATGCCTTCTAAAGGTTTCCGTTTTGCATTCCGTAATAATACAAGTCTATGGGCAGCAAAACTGATCCATCCCATTTCCGTTATGCAGGACTGGACTCCTGCATAATGGAAAGCAGGGTGGATCCGTTCTGTTGAGGCAGTAGACTGAGTAAAATAACAATTTATTGATATACAAGAGATAAAAAATGACCCCTACTGACATACAACGAGTAAGACGTGCCCTCTCAAAAATGGGAGGGACAGCACAGTGACAATACAAACACGATACAAAAAATTCTGCTGGGTGACTGGACAAGTGATGCACAGGGATACGGCAGGTGCGGCGGAGTGGAAGTATGGTTAATATACTACCCAATAGCCCTAATGCCTCCCTACTTGTCCTATTATACCCTAGATTGTATATCCAAAGGACGGGGTCCAAAAATACCCCGCAAGGGGTGGCCCAGACAGGAACACTGATCCTGGCAAGGAAGCCCTAGTAAGGCCCTAGCCGATGTAGCGTGGCCCAGGGAATAGGTTTTCCCTCTTTGGAGCAGAATACTGATAGTTTGGAGAAATACACAATAATAAAATATAGAGACACTCCCCCACAGAAACCCACAGGGAAAAATATGTGGGGAAATACTCAAGTGTCCCAACGCGTTTCATCCAATGAAGCCCCAGGATTCTTCAGGGGACACGGGGCTGCACGGTGGTTGACCCTGACGACTAGTAGTCCAGTGAGCAGGGTATGGCCTATATCTCTTTTTTGGAGTCAGTGTGTGACTAGACCTACAAAAAACGATTAAATATATGTATGTTAAATGGCTATCACATAGTCAAAAGACGTAAGTCTCCCCATCATTAACCCATTATAGGGCCATGGGGAGGTTTTACTCACTCAGTGGTGGCTGCGGTCAGGAAGCGGCTGTTGGCACACTATGACATGAGACCCATGGTGGTGGTGTCTATAGTAAAGATGACCGGCAGCCATTGGGGCCAGAAAGCCGCTTTATAAAGGCTCTAGTACCTGGTGGAACGCATCCTCCCAGGGTTGTTTGTTTCCGGTCAGGCGCCTACCAGTGACGAAGCCCACAGGCGTCTGGTACAGCGGTCACGTGATCCGGAACTCCGGAAGTCACGTGACCGCACCTGCGCATTCCGCCGCTGCCTCATGCGTTCCAAGAGGCTCGGGGTGGAACGCACGCCGGCGCAGGGC
Source organism: Bufo gargarizans (assembly GCF_014858855.1). Classification (NCBI taxonomy): domain Eukaryota; kingdom Metazoa; phylum Chordata; class Amphibia; order Anura; family Bufonidae; genus Bufo; species Bufo gargarizans. Next base: position 308,796,280 of record NC_058085.1, on the reverse strand, counting down.
CCCGACGTCACTTAGCCGCGCCACGTGAGGCGAGCATGCGTCATGGCCGCGGCTCTAAGATCGAGGCCCGGCCCCAGCCGTATAGTGCAGGGTCGTCCCAGGTAACGGAGGTCCCGTCTAGTATACATCTGTTAATAGACCCTCCGGTCCTGGGACTCCCATAACATCCTGTATCGGCCTCTCCTATGGCCCACCGGATATTGCACATTGTAAGAAGGTGAAATGCTCATTATTGTAATAAACAATAAAAGACTCAAATTCATCCTAACATAGGGGTAGAGAGAGGGGATACACAGAGGAAAAAACACTCGTCACAGGTCCGTTGGGATCACTGTTCCCTCTGTGTCCCCTCACCCCCCCTTTTTTTTCTTTATCACGAGGACATGACAATATATGCCCAGTATCCCACGTTATAGACCAAAATAAAAGGGGTATTTTGTGGGAAAATTGGCCACAAGGCCTGAATCAGAAGCTTGATGTTCAAAGGAAACTGCTGAAATTCAGCTGTTCGTTAAGTCCATTAGGGGCCACCGTGTTGAGTGTAAATGTCCACCAGCATTCCCTTTGTAGGATGGATCTGTTCCAACCCCCCCCACGTACTGGTTTAGGCACATGTTCAATCGCCATAAAACTGATGGATGCCGGGCGTCCCTCATGGGCCGTCTGAACATGGCGTGCGACGGGAGTATCCCTGTTGTTACGGATGTCCCCGTAATGCTCGCCCATGCGTTTTCGTAACTTCCTAAAGGTCTTGCCCACGTAGCGCAACCCGCATACACACATTATCAGGTAAATGACGCCTGTGGTACGGCAGTTCAGAAAGCCCTTTATATGAAAAATTGTGTTATTGGGCCCTCCAGCAAAAGTCCTCCCCTGTGACAGGCAGCCACAGAAGCTACACCGTCCGCATCGGTGGCAGCCTGTCACCGGTCTATCCAGCCACGTCCGGGGTTTAGTTGCAGCGACAAAATGGCTATGTACCAATCTATCCCGCAGATTACTACCCCTTCTGAATGTGAGGGAAACCGAGGGATCCAAGACCTCGGCCAGGTCTGGATCCATCAGCAGAGTATCCCAATGATGTGCTAGGATCCTCCTCACTTGAGATGCAGCCGCATCGAAAGTACCCACCACCCGGACAGTACTCTGAGACCCACGTGCCCTGTTATTTATGGGATGAAGGAGTTCCGTGCGTGTGCGTTCCTTCGTTCTTCCATAAGCCAGTCTGAGGGTTTTGTCTGGATAACCCCTCTCCTGGAATCGAGACCTAAGGTCACGTGCTTGATGTTTAAAGTCCGTTTCCTCCGAGCAGTTCCCTTTGAGTCTCAGGTACTGTCCGGTAGGGATCCCTCTCTTAAGTGGAACAGGGTGGCAGCTGTCCTACCTAAGGAGGGAATTCGTGGAGGTCGGTTTGCGATAAATGGACGTATTAAGACCACCTCTATCATCTCTCAGGATGACTACATCCAGGAACGGGAGACGATCCCTGACAATAACTGACGTGAACCTCAAGTTAAAGTTGTTAACATTAAGTTCCGCAATGAGTCTATCAAAATCGCTCTCTGGTCCGCTCCACAACAAAAAAATGTCGTCGATATAACGCTATATCGACGACATTTTTTTGTTGTGGAGCGGACCTCCACGAATTCCCTCCTTAGGTGGGACAGCTGCCACCCTGTTCCACTTAAGAGAGGGATCCCTACCGGACAGTACCTGAGACTCAAACGGAACTGCTCGGAGGAAACGGACTTTAAACATCAAGCACGTGACCTTAGGTCTCGATTCCAGGAGAGGGGTTATCCAGACAGAACCCTCAGACTGGATAATGGAAGAACGAAGGAACGCACACGCACGGAACTCCTTCACCCCATAAATAACAGGGCACGTGGGTCTCAGAGTACTGTCCGGGTGGTGGGTACTTTCGATGCGGCTGCATCTCAAGTGAGGAGGATCCTAGCACATCATTGGGATACTCTGCTGATGGATCCAGACCTGGCCGAGGTCTTGGATCCCTCGGTTTCCCTCACATTCAGAAGGGGTAGTAATCTGCGGGATAGATTGGTACATAGCCATTTTGTCCCTGCAACTAAACCCCGGACGTGGCTGGATAGACCGGTGACAGGCTGCCACCGATGCGGACGGTGTAGCTTCTGTGGCTGCCTGTCACAGGGGAGGACTTTTGCTGGAGGGCCCAATAACACCATTTTTCATATAAAGGGCTTTCTGAACTGCCGTACCACAGGCGTAATTTACCTGATAATGTGTGTATGCGGGTTGCGCTACGTGGGCAAGACCTTTAGGGAGTTACGAAAACGCATGGGCGAGCATTACGGGGACATCCGTAACAACAGGGATACTCCCGTCGCACGCCATGTTCAGACGGCCCATGAGGGACGCCCGGCATCCATCAGTTTTATGGCGATTGAACATGTGCCTAAACCAGTACGTGGGGGGGATTGGAACAGATCCATCCTACAAAGGGAATGCTGGTGGACATTTACACTCAACACGGTGGCCCCTAATGGACTTAACGAACAGCTGAATTTCAGCAGTTTCCTTTGAACATCAAGCTTCTGATTCAGGCCTTGTGGCCAATTTTCCCACAAAATACCCCTTTTATTTTGGTCTATAACGTGGGATACTGGGCATATATTGTCATGTCCTCGTGATAAAGAAAAAAAAGGGGGGGTGAGGGGACACAGAGGGAACAGTGATCCCAACGGACCTGTGACGAGTGTTTTTTCCTCTGTGTATCCCCTCTCTCTACCCCTATGTTAGGATGAATTTGAGTCTTGTATTGTTTATTACAATAATGAGCATTTCACCTTCTTACAATGTGCAATATCCGGTGGGCCATAGGAGAGGCCGATACAGGATGTTATGGGAGTCCCAGGACCGGAGGGTCTATTAACAGATGTATACTAGACGGGACCTCCGTTACCTGGGACGACCCTGCACTATACGGCTGGGGCCGGGCCTCGATCTTAGAGCCGCGGCCATGACGCATGCTCGCCTCACGTGGCGCGGCTAAGTGACGTCGGGGCCCTGCGCCGGCGTGCGTTCCACCCCGAGCCTCTTGGAACGCATGAGGCAGCGGCGGAATGCGCAGGTGTGGTCACGTGACTTCCGGAGTTCCGGATCACGTGACTGCTGTACCAGACGCCTGTGGACTACGTCACCGGTAGGCGCCTGACCGGAAACAAACAACCCTGGGAGGATGCGTTCCACCAGGTACTAGAGCCTTTATAAAGCGGCTTTCTGGCCCCAATGGCTGCCGGTCATCTTTACTATAGACACCACCACCATGGGTCTCATGTCATAGTGTGCCAACAGCCGCTTCCTGACCGCAGCCACCACTGAGTGAGTAAAACCTCCCCATGGCCCTATAATGGGTTAATGATGGGGAGACTTATGTCTTTTGACTATGTGATAGCCATTTAACATACATATATTCAATCGTTTTTTGTAGGTCTAGTCACACACTGACTCCAAAAAAGAGATATAGGCCATACCCTGCTCACTGGACTACTTAGTCGTCAGGGTCAACCACCGTGCAGCCCCGTGTCCCCTGAAGAATCCTGGGGCTTCATTGGATGAAACGCGTTGGGACACTTGAGTATTTCCCCACATATTTTTCCCTGTGGGTTTCTGTGGGGGAGTGTCTCTATATTTTATTATTGTGTATTTCTCCAAACTATCAGTATTCTGCTCCAAAGAGGGAAAACCTGTTCCCTGGGCCACGCTACATCGGCTAGGGCCTTACTAGGGCTTCCTTGCCAGGATCAGTGTTCCTGTCTGGGCCACCCCTTGCGGGGTATTTTTGGACCCCGTCCTTTGGATATACAATCTAGGGTATAATAGGACAAGTAGGGAGGCATTAGGGCTATTGGGTAGTATATTAACCATACTTCCACTCCGCCGCACCTGCCGTATCCCTGTGCATCACTTGTCCAGTCACCCAGCAGAATTTTTTGTATCGTGTTTGTATTGTCACTGTGCTGTCCCTCCCATTTTTGAGAGGGCACGTCTTACTCGTTGTATGTCAGTAGGGGTCATTTTTTATCTCCTGTATATCAATAAATTGTTATTTTACTCAGTCTACTGCCCCTGTTAGTTTTCTCCTCTGTAATTATTGAGCAGTACATCAGGGAGGCTCTGATTGTCTCACCTGATCGACCATTATTTTGTGATTTGGATCCGTTCTGTTACCCATAGACTTGTATTATGGAGGATCAAAATGGAATTCCTCTTAAAGGCTTCCGTTTTGACTTCCGTCTTATGGATTCCGTTATTTTCCGTTATAACCATGTTATAACGGAAAGCCATAACGGAATCCAGAACGCAGATGTGAACCCACCTTAATCCTATATAAAGGATTAGTAAATCTGGGCCCGTATTCCTTATAGATTGTAAGCTCTTGCAAGAAGGGCCCTCACTTCTAGCATTTCAATCTTGTATTACTTTGTAACTCTGTGATGTCTGTATTATTAATGCTATACAATGCAGTGGTTTTCTAAACTGATATCCTGGCAAATATTTCTTTCTAAAGGGGTTATCTGAGATTTTTATTAAAGTGTTTTAGGGCTCATGCACACGACTGTCTATTATTTTAGTGTCCGTTCCGTTTTTGTTTTTTTTGCAGACCATATGCGGAACCATTCATAAAAAAAAAAACAGAAGTTACTCCGTGTGCATTCCATTTCCGTACGTCCATTCTGCAAAAGAACATGTCCTATTATTGTCCACAATACGGACAAGTATAGGGCTGTTGTATTAGGGGCCAGCTGTTCTGTTCCCCAAAAAAAGGAATGCACACAGACAATATCCGTATTTTTTGTGGATCCGTTTTTTGCGAACCGTAAAATACATACGGTCGTGTGCATGAACCGTTATTCTGTAATTGAAGTGACTTTTAAAATCACTTGTGGGTCACACAATGCAGCTGACTCTCCTTTGTGTCAGTCATTAATCACAAGGTCTTCATGCTAATGGTATGACCCCAATGCAGTGCAGCAGCTCCAACACATGCGCAGCTGCACTCCATTGTAGCACCTTACATACGGCACGTCAGCAAACAGATGCACCACGTGGAGGAGGGTTATCAAGAAGATAACTGTGCCCTATATTATGTAATTGCAGCCCATCGCCTACGGTACATCAACAATGACATGTCTGCACCATGGACTAGACTTACTAACCCATGCACAGTTCTGTCATTAATTATTTTACCAGTTCTTAAACATTAGGCCAGTTCCTGGACATATAAGCATTTGTCAGACATAGGATGTCGGGGACAGAAGAGGGCAATTGAAGTATTTACAGATAGAAGGCTTACCTGTCTGCTTGCCAGTTGTCACAGAGATGCTAAACCGTACTTCATTTCCCAGTTAACGTGGAGATGCTAATTCATGCATCCTAGTGAGGGAACATCTCCATACCACTGCAGTAGGACAAGAAACATGAATAGGACTGCTGTATATATTATAGACCAAACCTTATACTTCAAAAGCAGTCTGGTCATAATTCATGTTCTGTAATAAATAACATGGTCCTATGATGAGGGGACTTGGGTGCTTCTTTGCTCTCAAGTGCTAGGATTTTCGGCACCAAGGGGATATTCTACTATGTGTGAGGGCAGCAAGGGGCATAACTACTGTGTGGGGGCACTAACAGGCCATAACTAGTCTGTGGGGGCATTAACAGGGCATAACTAGTGTGTGGGGGCACTAAGAGGACATAACTACTGTGTGGGGGCACCAAGGGGACATAACTACTGTGTGGGGACACTAACAGGCCATAACTAGTCTGTGGGGGCATTAACAGGGCATAACTAGTGTGTGGGGGCACTAAGGGGACATAACTACTGTGTGGGGGCACTAACAGGCTATAACTAGTCTGTGGGGGCATTGACAGGGCATAACTAGTGTGTGGGAGCACTAAGGGGACATAACTACTGTGTGGGGGCACTAACAGGCCATAACTAGTCTGTGGGGGGCATTAACAGGGCATAACTAGTGTGTGGGGGCACTAAGGGGACATAACTACTGTGTGGGGGCAGTAAGATGGAATAACTATTGCTTGGGGCAATAAGAGGACATAAATACTGTGTGAGGGCACTAAGGGTACAACTATTGAGTGGGTGGAAGGTTCTATGGCAAGTGTGGGTGGTCATGGCTAGCCTTGGAGGGTGAGAGGGGGGGGGGGGGGGGGGGGGGATTTTGCTCAGGACGTTCAAAAATTTGTTATGGGGCCCAGCCTTTTCTAGTTACGCCTCTGATCCTAAAACTAGGTCATGAATATAAATCCCCTTGCATAACCCCTTTAATATAAAACTGCCAGACAGTTTGTATACATTCACCTTTATCACCAGTCTGTTAATAGTTTCTGGTATTTTTATATTATGTACATGTAACCCCCTCCTGATGTACAGAACCAAGGAATTAATGGCGCTTTCAAATAACTAATAATAATGATTTTAGGCTCACGGTGGGCAGATGGGTGCAATAGTTCATTTGTACTCACTGTTAGCAGATGCCTCGCTGGGTCAGCAGTGCAATGGATGGGAAGACAGCACGAAATACTCCGGGGCACTCTCTGTTGCAAGGAACACCAGCCAGATGTTGGTTGAGGTGCCCTTAATGGTGGTGATTTTTTAGGGTACTGGGCCCCTGGTTCGTGAGGCAAGCACCGTTAGGTGCAAATGTTGAGAGTAGTGGTAGTAAGAATGAGGAGTCAGTAATTGTAAACCAGTTGAACATTTACTGAAGATCAATAGTCTCTGGACAGTTGGTACAGTTCATCAATGGACAGCTTTTGTATGCATAAAAAGTTCAATGGTATTCTATTATCTGGTAATGGCAAATGTATTCAAGGAATTGTCCTTTTAGGAGTAGACTCTTGGCAGGCAAGGATCCTGGTAGAAATCCTATGTTTCCTTCACAGCACACTGGCACTAAGATGCTAATAATTATTTATCTAGGAGTTTTCCCCTAACCCCTTAGGGACACAGCCTTATTTCACCTTAAGGACCAGGCCATTTTTTGTCACTTTAAGTGGTAATAACTTTAAAACGTTTTGACTTATCCAGGCCATTCTGAGATAGTTTTTTTTTTTTTTGTCACATAGTGTACTTCATGACACTGGTGAAATGGAGCAAAAAAAAAAATCATTTTTATTTATAAAAAAAATACCAAATTTGCCAAAAAGTTTGAAAAATTTGCAAATTTCAATTTCTCTGCTTTTATAATAAATAGTAATGCCTACAAAAATAGTTATTACTTTAGATTCCCCATATGTCTACTTCATGTTAGGATCATTTTGGGAATGACCTTTTATTTTTGGGGGACGTTACAAGGCGTTGCGGGAAAAGGTGCGGGTGCATTGTGGGAACATGCACAATTTTTCCACGCCAGTGCAAAACATTGTAATGCGTTTTGCACGCGCTTGAGAAAAATCGGCATGTTTGGTACCCAAACCCGAACTTCTTCACAGAAGTTCGGGCTTGGGATCGGTGTTCTGTAGATTGTATTATTTTCCCTTATAACATGGTTATAAGGGAAAATAATAGCATTCTGAATACAGAATTCATAGTACAATAGCGCTAAAGGGGTTAAAAAAATAAAAAAATAATTTAACTCACCTTAATCCACTTGCTTGCGCAGCCCGGCTTCTCTTCTTTGCTGTGTACAGGAAAAGGACCTGTGGTGACGTCACTCCGGTCATCACATGGTCCATCACATGATCCATCACCATGGTAAAAGATCATGTGATGGACCATGTGATGATCGGAGTGACGTCACCACAGGTCCTTTTCCTGTACACAGCAAAGAAGAGAAGCCGGGCTGCGCGAGCAAGTGGATTAAGGTGAGTTAAATTATTATATATTTTTTTTAACCCCTCCAGCGCTATTGTACTATGCATTCTGTATTCAGAATGCTATTATTTTCCCTTATAACCATGTTATAAGGGAAAATAATAAAGATCGGGTCCCCATCCCGATGGTCACCTAGCGACCGTGCGTGAAAATCGCACCGTATCCGCACTTGCTTGCGCAGGCCCCATTCACTTCTATGGGGCCTGCGTTGCGTGAAAAACACACAAAATAGAGCTTGCTGCGATTTTCACGCAACGCACAAGTGATGCGTGAAACTCACCGCTCATGTGAACAGCCCCATAGAAATTAATGTGCCCTGATTCAGTGCGGGTGCAATGCGTTCAACTCACGCATTGGACCCGCGCGGAATACTCGCCCGTGTAAAAAGGGGCCTTAGAAGTTTAGAAGTAAATCTTGAAATTTCTCAGAAATTTTCAAAAAACTACTTTTTAAGGACCAGTTCAGGTCTGAAGTCACTTTGTGAGGCTTGCATAATAGAAACCACCCAAAAATGACCCCATTCTTGAAACTACACCCCTCAAGGTATATAAAACTGATTTTACAAACGTTGTTAACCCTTTAGGTGTTCCACAAGAGTTATTGGCAAATGGAGATCAAATTTCAGAATTTCAATTTTTGGGCAAATTTCCCATTTTAATCAATTTTTCCCAGTTACAAAGCAAGAGTTAACAGCCAAAAAAAACTCTATATTCATGGCCCTGATTCTGTAGTTTACAGAAACACCCCATATGTGGTTGTAAACTGCTATACGGGCACACGGCATGGGGCGCTCTGACGTCATTTTGGAGCGCCCCGGGAGCCGCACGGACGGTAAGTACACTGCTCCCCACTACTACTATGGCAACCAGGACTTTAATAGCGTCCTGGCTGCCATAGTAACACTGAACGCATTTTGAAGACGGATCCGTCTTCAAATGCTTTCAATTCACTTGCGTTTTTCCGGATCCGGTGTATAATTCCGGCAAGTGGAGTACATGACGGATCCGGACAACGCAAGTGTGAAAGAGGCCTTAGGTAGGGTCTCATTTTTTGCGGGTTGAGATGACGGTTTGATTGGCACTATGTTGGGGTGCATATGACTTTTTAATCGCTTGCTATTACACTTTTTGTCATGTAAGATGACAAAAAAATTGCTTTTTTTACACTTTTTTATTTATTTTTTACGGTGTTCATCTGAAGAGTTAGGTCATGTGATATTTTTATAGAGCAGGTTATTACGAACGCCTTTTTGATCGTTTACTGTTGTACTTTTTGTGATGTAAGGTAACAAAAAAATGGTTTATTTAGCAATATTGTTTTATTTTTTATTTTTTATCTTTTACGGTGATCATCTGAGTGATTAGGTCATGTAATATATAAATTGAAAAAAAAAAAAAGAAAATGGATCGCACATCCACTGCAAATGCTATGATCTCATCCCTGCATTTCTGCAGGAGACAGCACTAAATAGTGCATGTGTACCACCTCCATGCTACACGCTAAATGAGGCATTAGTGTACATTTTGATCAAAAGGCATAAGCCCACTCACCGCGTCAAGGTCGCCTCAATGAGTGGGTCCTAACCTAAAATTGGCGCATCGCTGCACGGCGACCACCAGCGCTGTGGCGCCATCCCGGCCGGCAGCGGGACCCAGTGGCCAAACAGCACCCCTGCTGTCTGACCATGCCATACCTAGCTCTGGGCCCCACCAACCAGCCAGAAAAACAGCACAGTGGCCCCCGTGCAGCACCGCACCATGTGAACAGTTGTCTAAGCTCACCTGCTCTGAAGCTCACAGGAACTCCAACTGAGAGCATGATAGGCAAATATCATGCAGCGCCGCGCCAATTTTAGGTTAGGACCCACTCATTGAGGCGACCTTGACGCGGTGAGTGGGCTTACGCCTTTTGATCAAAATGTACACTAATGCCTCATTTAGCGTGTAGCATGGAGGTGGTACACATGCGCTATTTAGTGCTGTCTCCTGCAGAAATGCAGGGATGAGATCATAGCATTTGCAGTGGATGTGCGATCCATTTCCTTTTTTTCTCAAATTGTTCATTACATAGGTCATGTAATATGTTTATAGAGCCGGTCGATCTGGACGCGGCGATACCTAATGTCTTTTTTTTTTACCAATTTTTTTTTTACTTTATTTTGGGAAAATTACATTTTTGTTTATTTTTACTTGAAACTTTTAATTTTTGGGGGGAAAACTTTATTTTTTTTACTTTTTTTTACTTTATTGTTTGTCCCACTTTGGGACTTCAACTTTTGGGGGTCTAATCCCTTTTACAATGCATTCCAATACTTCTGTATTGGAATGCATTGGCTGTTTGAGTAATGCTGTGTGTATTGCTGTGCGCTGCCTTCCATGCCATCGGGTCCCCCCTACAGCCCCACGAGGATCCGATGGCACCGCCGATCGCCGCCGCAGCAACATTAAAAAGCCACAAACTACAGGTCTGAATTGTCGCAGGACCCTGCAGGACTCAACGATTTGAGCCAGCGTTGATCGGAAATACACATGACTTACCGGTACGTCATGTGTCCTTAAGTACCAGGACATCATGCCATACCGGCACGTCATGTGTCCTGAAGAGGTTAAGGGCGTCCCTCTCACGGCAGGCAAACACATCTGCTTCATTCTTTACCAGGAAACTCTTCCAGAAAGGATTTTATGTTTTCTCACTACCACCTGGAAGGTTAAGTTAGTGATAAGGACAATTTGGCCTAAATTGTCTGGTTGTGTTCAGGCCAGGGGCGTCGCTTGGTTAAAACATTCGGGGCCTGGGCCCCGGATGTTTTGTCCCATGCCCCGAATGTCCTGCCTGCCTGCTAGATACAACTGTATTTCCGTACACAGAACGGCAATACAATTGAATCTTACACTGGGAAGAGGCGAAGGACCTGTGGTGACATCACAGATCATGTGATCAGCAAAACAGGCTGTGATCGGATGACCTGGATGATGTCACCATCATGTGACCAGTGCAGGATGCAGGATTGGACGGAGTGAAGAGGGGAAGAAGGAGAAGGAGAAGGAGCCTAATGGTGATATCTGTACATGAGGAGAGGTAAGTTAAGGGAGAGGCAGATGCTGGGAGTTGTAGTTATTTAACTGGGATGTATGTTAGGGCTGAAGGGAGGGATGTTATTGACATGGAACTGTGTGCTTGAGGTGGCTGGGGGAGGGAGTGATGTTATTTACATGGGACTGTATGTGGAAAGTGGATGGTGGGGGAGAATGATGTTTATGTACATAGCACCTAATGTTTAGGCTACGTTCACACTTGCGTTTGGGGATCCGCTTGTGAGATCCGTTTCAAGGCTCTCACAAGCAGCCCCAAATGCATCAGTTTAACCCCAATGCATTCTGAATGGATGCGGATCCATTCAGAATGCATTCGTTTGGCTCCGTACGGCCCCCCGTTCCGTTTTGGAGGCGGACCCCAAAATGCTGCACGCAGCGTTTTTGTGTCCGCATGGCCTTGCAGGGCCAAACGTATCCGTCCTGACTTACAATGTAAGTCAATGGGGACGGATCCCTTTGCATTGACACAAAATGGTGCAATTGTAAACGGTTCCGTCCCCCATTGACTTTCAATATAAGTCAGGACGGATCCGTATTGAGACTTAGAAATTCAAATCTAATACAAACGAATCGGTCCTGAACGGATGCATTCGTTTGTAATATATCTGTGCGGATCCGTCCTGTACAAGTACAGGACAGATCCGCACGAACGCAAGTGTGAAAGTAGCCTTAGGGGGTGATGTTTACATGGGATTGTGCGTTGGAGGCGGCTGGGGAGGAGGTGATGTTATTTACATGGGACTGTATGGTGGAGGGGGGATTATAACTGCAGGGGGCACTGCAGATCCAGGGGACATTATAGGCGGTCTTATTACTACTGGGGGCTCTATAGGAGGGTCCTATAGATCCGCCTTATTTCTACTAACCGCACTATGGTGGCCTTATTACTACTGAGGGGTCTGTAGGGAGCTTTATTAACACTGGAGGAACAATAGGGGGCCTTATTTCTACTGGGGACTCTGATGGTATTAATATGGGAGGACTCTTCTAATAATGGGGGCATTGTTGAGGAGCATTATCACGGTTGGGGCAGTGTTACTAATGAAGGCATTCTAGAAGGGAATTACTATTGGTGGGACTATGAGGAGCACTATTACTATGGGGGGCAGTAATGTTTCTTCAGGATAGTATTTGGGGGTATTGGGGGGGGGGCAGGGGGCGTAGCTAAAGGCTCATGGGCCCCGGTGCAAGAGTTCAGCTTGGGCTCCCCTTCCCTCAGTGCGTTGTGTGTCTTATGCGGCACAAGTCTTTGGGCCCCTTCAGGCTCCTGGGCCCGGTAGCGACTGCTAGCTCTGCACCCCCTATAGCTACACCTCGGGGGGGGGGGGGGGGGGGTGCACAGCAAGCAGCAGGATAAGACTGTGGGGACTCCAGTTGGGGGATAATGCTAGAATGTGAGGAAGCTAAGATGTGTGTCACACTCTGCAGAGACGAGGCGGCTGAGAGAAGTGTCCGGACCGAGTGGAGAAGATGATGAGAGAGAAGATCTACAGAGAAGATGATGACAGAGAGGAGACGTCACCTGGAGGCCCTGGATGTGACAGGTAAGTGCTGCTGTATAGTAAGTACAGCAAAGTGCGGGGGGGGGGGGGGGGGCAACATATTTATTGGGGCTTGTGCCCCGGATCTTTTGAGACCCTAGCAACGCCCCTGGTTCAGGCACTCTGAAAGCTTCTCCTGATCACTGGTGCTAATGAGGTCCATAAGCCTTAGTTAGCTGTTACCCTCACTAGTCTCCTTGCATCTCTGTGTATAGACTCAGTGTCTGGTGCTGGTCCTCTGTAGATATCTTCTCTAGGCTTGATCAGGGCCCAGAGGAAAGTACAGCAGTTACATGGTGACTTCAGTTTGTGTCTCTCCTCCATGAGCTGGCTTCTTCCTCCTTTTCTCTGACTACATACTACTCTACTCTCAGCTAGACACCCCCCCACTATATATACTATGTGGGGCCAGCACCACCTAGGGGCAAATGGATGTAATTACATTGCCAGACAGAAAATAAAGAATACAATACATTACAATTCAATAAGTACAGATATTCAGATGTTTGAAGCATCCCCTTTACACACACAGATGTGGAACGCTGCACAGAGAGCCCTGCACATTCACAGCCACCTCTCCTCTCATCCTCTACCTGGATGCAGTGGATACCTCACCTTCTTGACATAAGTCTGTTTGTGTGGAACTGACGTCAGACAACTATAGCATATCCTTTAAGCTTATAGGGGTTACTCCAATGTGGACATGGGACCTGCTTCTATCTCATCATTAGGACCCTATCTTATATGCTCCTGATGAAGGGGTTTTCTTATACCCCGAAACGCGTTGAGCAAGATACCTTCACCCCACCCTGTTTTTCAATAAAAGACGATTGACAAGAGGCTCGACTGGACTGCTGTCATTCCGTGAGATCTTAAAGGCGACCCAGGTGCAGGAGGTTATTCGGTGGGTGTTTTGTGCTTATCCCAGCCGGTACCTCCTGGGTGAAGTGAGTCAAAATTGCTTTTATTTTTAATTCATGTTATGACATCATTTGACTAACCACTAATTGAGTCTTTTTACATATGTGCTAGTATTTCAATTTTAATATATATATCAAAAAGGAAAAAAATCCTTTGAAGATAACAACCTACGAATAGTTATATTTTATATACACTTTGGACACATTATAAGTCATCTGGATTTATTAGGATTCATTGGGATCTGTTTTAGAATTGATCTGTCATAGCCATTATGGTTCTGTTAGGAATGAAAGCTTTGAAGCTCATGTGAACAGAGAGCAAGTTTATAGCAGTATTGTGTACAACACAGATGGTAATATTTATTAGCACAGCTACGAACGAGAATGAGCCAAATGTAGCGGAAATCATCAGGAGATAGTAGTAAACGCATGGCCCTGATTTATCATAGACCAGAGGCCTACACCAGTCTATGATAACGCACACATTGCCAAAGGCCATGCCCAATTCATGACAAGGCATATGTCCAGTGTGACGTAGATATCAGTCTTTATCTACGCCAGAAAACTGCCCCCTCCACCACCACGACCCCAAAATTGCGCAAGTTTGCAACTTTTGCATGCCAGAAAACTGCCATATATTAATGATAAATTAGGCCCATAGTATGCAGAGACCACATCCAACAATCTGATACAGCTGAAATTCTACCTGTGACACTATGAGGTTGTGGAATGCATGGAAGGAAAAGCGAGACCTGGAAGAAAACCGTCCATGGTCATTATGGTGGGATAGGTTTTAGAACATGCCAGACCAGCCACTTACCATTAAAAAATCAACTACAATGCAATTACAGTAAAATAGTAAATGCTCAATAGCTACACAGCTCACAAGTAATCCTAAGCAGGCCATACATAGTAGATAAATGATGGCTGAACCCACCGATTTTTATGGGACTGGGCGACCATTTAAAAATTACCTAAAGCTTCTTAATTGTGATATATTGCTATAGATTAGTGCTACTTCATTAACCATGTCCGCTTGAACCTGGGAACCTGGGAACCTGGGAATTCTCAGTACTGTGCCTAGTGCAATATATCATATACTAGCAGAAGGACCCGACTTCGCACGGTTATATTTCATCTATTTCATTTTATGTTTCCGTGTGTCGTAAAAAGATATCAACAGTTTCCCCCATAACAGTAACCTCTACAGCACCCTGCCCCTTTAACAATGACCTCCACAGTGCCCGCCCCTTTAACAATGACCTCCACAGTGCCCGCCCCTTTAACAGTGATCTCCACAGTGCCCGCCCCTTAAACAGTGACCTCTATAGTGTCCGCCCCTTTAACATTGACCTCCACAGTGCCCGACCCTTTAACAGTGACCTCCACAGTGCCCGCCCCTTTAACAGTGACCTGCAAAGTGCCTAGTGCAAAGTGCCTAGTGCAATATATCATATACTAGCAGAAGGACCCGACTTCGCACGGGTATATTTCATCTATTTCATTTTATGTTTCCGTGTGTCGTAAAAAGATATCAACAGTTTCCCCCATAAAAGTAACCTCTACAGCACCCCGCCCCTTTAACAATAACCTCCACAGTGCCCGCCCCTTTAACAGTGACCTGCACAGTACCTGCCCCTTTAACAGTGACCTCCACAGTGCCCACCCCTTTAACAGTGACCACCCTTTCAACAGTGACCTCCACAGTGCCTGCCCCTTTAAAAGTGACCTCTACAGTGCCTGTCCCTTTACAGTGCTTGCCCCTTTAACAGTGACCTTCATAGTGGCTGCCCCTTTAACAGTGACCTTCACAGTGCCTGCCCGTTTAACAGTGACTTCCATGGTGCCCGCCCCTTTAACAGTGATCTCCACAGTGCCTGCCCCTTTAACAGTGACCTCTATAGTGTCCGCCCCTTTAACATTGACCTCCACAGTGCCCGACCCTTTAACAGTGACCTCCACAGTGCCCGCCCGTTTAACAGTAACCGCCCTTTCAACAGTGACCTCCACAATGCCCGCCCCTTTAAAAGTGACCTCTACAGTGCCTGTCCCTTTACAGTGCTCGCCCCTTTAACAGTGACCTCCACAGTGCATACCCCTTCAACAGTGACCTTCATAGTGGCTGCCCCTTTAATAGTGACCTTCACAGTGCCTGCCCCTTTAACAGTGACCTTCACAGTGCCTGCCTCTTTAACAGTGACTTTCCATGGTGCCCGCCCCTTTAACAGTGATCTCCACAGTACCCACCCATTTAACAGCGACTTCCACAGTGCCCAACCCTTTAACAGTGACCTCTGCACTGCCTGTAACTACTGTCGGGGCACTAACAGGGCATTCGACTGTGTGGAGGCACCAAGGGGATATTCTACTGTGTGTGAGGGCAGCAAGGGGCATAACTACTGTGTGGGGGACTAACAGGCCATAACTTGTCTGTGGGGACACTAACAGGGCATAACTAGTGTGTGGGGCACTAAGGGGACATAACTACTGTGTAGGGCAGTAATATGGCATAACTACTGTTTGGGGCAATAAGAGGGCCTAAATACTGTGTCAGGGCACTAACGGTACAAATATTGAGTCGGTGGAGGGTTCTATGGCAAGTGTGGGTGGTCGTGGATAGCCTTGGGGGGTGGGGGGGGGGGCGGCTGGAATTTGCTCAGGACATTCAAAAATTTGTTATGGGGCCCAGCCTTTTCTAGTTACACCCCTGATCCTAAAACAAGGTCATAAATATAAATCCCCTTGCATAACCCCTTTAATATAAAACTGCCAGACAGTTTGTATACATTCACCTTTATCACCAGTCTGTTAATAGTTTCTGGTATTTTTATATTATGTACATGTAACTCCCTCTTGATGTACAGAACCAAGGAATTAATGGCGCTTTCAAATAAATAATATTAATGATTTTAGTCTGTAAAATCTCCCTTTCCCTCTGCCTCACAGCTCCCCCACGGGAAACTGCATTCATCAAGGGACTTCTGCTTCCCGACAAGACACGGGTAGAGACCTAAACCAGGAAAATACAAAGGACTTTGGATGTCTAGCCATACATCTGTTCTTTATAGAGCTAAGATCTGCTGGATGGCAACATGCTTAGGCAAGCATCATAAATGGAACATCTAATGCTCTGCGTCTATTATTTTTTAGGAGGTCAAAAAATTATATAGCTGTGGGGACATATTGTGTGGAACCAGAATATAGCGCTTGTAGTGGATTCATGCTGTACCGCCATGTACCTGCTTTCTTATACAGAGGCACACACTAAGGGTTTTTACTCTTGGATTGATATACTGCCATCTTCTATCATATGCCATATTACCCGCATTGATTCTGAAGGAGGATATGATGTTTCACACAGGCACCATATGGCAGCACAAGCTCCTACTACAGACAGGTAGGGACACCATGTGCCTCAGTACCGTATTTGTGCACTTCGTAGCTTTGCCATGTACATGAACATTATTTTTTGCCAACGTCTGTCTCAGAATTTTTTACAGTCAAGGATCTCATCAACATAGGTTTCAGAAAGCAGTTGGACGAGCACTTTACCACCAACTCCACCACATGCATGCGTCTATGCATGTTTATTTCTAAGAGGAGATCAAACCACTCTTCTGTGGAAATAAAGGATAGGACATTGAAATCCTACATGATTGTTTTTGTTTTCCTCAGACTCCTATCATTCGGGACGGGCCATGTTGTATGTCATGTGTATGGCCGGCTTTATTTAAAGATACACCACAATCCGTAGTGAATACAGAGAGCCCTGCACATTCACAGCCACCTCTCCTCTCATCCTCTACCTGGATGCAGTGGATACCTCACCTTCTTGATATAAGTCTAGGTTTGTGTGGAACTGACGTCAGACATCTATAACATATCCTTTAAGCTTATAGGGGTTACACCAATGTGGACATGGAACCTGCTTCTATCTCATCATTAGGACCCTGTAGTGAGCAGGTCATCTATCTGTGCATCTCTCCATCTACTCCCTTGGGACTTCCCAAAAATTCTGTAGCAGTGTGCTAATATTTGTGTGAATTTTGCTTTATTCACAGTACCATATTATGCCTTTAGTCAGGGGTTCCGGTTATTTTTATGGCCAATATAGCACAGTCTACAACACTCTACTAGTCCATATACCATAACCACATAGAAACCTGATGGACCAATTATAGGTCATCTGGATCTACTAGGATTCATTGGGATCTGTTTTAGAATTGATCTGTCATAGCCATTATGGCTCTGTTAGGAATGAAAGCTTTGAAGCTCATGTGAACAGAGAGCAAGTTTATAGCAGTATTGTGTACAACACAGATGGTAATATTTATTAGCACAGCTACGAACGAGAATGAGCAAAATGTAGCGGAAATCATCAGGAAATAGTAGTAAACACATGGCCCTGATTTATCATAGACCAGAGGCCTACACCAGTCTATGATAACGCACACATTGCCAAAGGCCATGCCTAATTCATGACAAGGCATGCGTCCGGTGTGACGTAGACATCAGTCTTTATCTACGCCAGAAAACTGCTCCCTCCACCACCACGACCCCAAAATTAAGCAAGTTTGCAACTTTTGCATGCCAGAAAACTGCCATATATTAATGATAAATTAGGCCCATAGTATGCAGAGACCACATCCAACAATCTGATACAGCTGAAATTCTACCTGTGACACTATGAGGTTGTGGAATGCATGGAAGGAAAAGCTAGACCTGGAAGAAAACCGTCCATGGTCATTATGGTGGGATAGGTTTTAGAACATGCCAGACCAGCCACTTACCATTAAAAAATCAACTACAATGCAATTACAGTAAAATAGTAAATGCTCAATAGCTACACAGCTCACAAGTAATCCTAAGCAGGCCATACATAGTAGATAAATGATGGCTGAACCCACCGATTTTTATGGGACTGGGCGACCATTTAAAAATTACCTAAAGCTTCTTAATTGTGATATATTGCTATAGATTAGTGCTACTTCATTAACCATGTCAGCTTGAACCTGGGAATTCTCAGTACTATATCTTGGACAACAGGAACAGACTGCTGCCGCTGGGTTGCTGGGGAAGGTCTCTCACAAAACAGTAGGATGCAAGATGAGTCTCAAAGCAGTGGGCTCCTTTCCTCCGTAGGAAACAATCTTAGGTGTTCTCCTCAGGATGCTGTGGGCTTATGGTGCAGCCCTTCAACTAAGCCTACAGCCTTTCTAGGACTATCTGAAACCCCCATCAATGAGGTCCGGGAAAGGTCCAAACTGGCCAGTTTGACACTACTACTCCCTTTGTCTAAACAGGTTTTATGGCATACCTCAAAAAATACACTAGCTCCCAGCTCAGTAATGGCTGTGTAGAAATAACATAACAAAAACAGAGACAGGTGCACTCTGCGGTCTTACTAACCCTCATACTGGTGTAAAATTGAGAATTAGCCAACATATCCTACTGTGGAGGACATGTCTGAGCCTGAGCACCGCGCCATGGTTTCTCAAGTAGCACGGGACCTAACGCTAAATCTACCTGGGCCGTATGGGCAATACCAGGAGCCAGTGGGCGAATTACAGGCGCGCAAGGTCCGACTCAAAGCAATCTCCCAGTAACCTCCAGCATGTGACCATGCATACAATGGGAGGAGGCAGAGAGCTCTGAGCCCCACCCAAGACTGGCTGATATAGCCCAGGCCTCACATGTGCACCAGAGTGCTGCCTGTGGATGGAAATAAAGGCACATTCAGACTAGCAGTTTCTAAACCTCCAAAAATACAAACTACAAATTGGCGTGGTATTAAAAAGCAGGAAGTGCTCAACCCCATATGCAGTGGTGCATCTATACCGGGAGGGAAGATCATGCACTTGTGGCCCATTGCTAATGGCAATCCCCAGCAAAAATGCATACAATGGAGGATGCCTGCAGCGGTCACATGCTGGAGGTTACTGGGAGATTGCTTTGAGTCGGACCTTGCGCGCCTGTAATTCGCCCACAGGCTCCTGGTATTGCCCATATGGCCCAGGTAGGTTTAGCGTTAGGTCCCGAGCTACTTGAGAAACCTTGGCGCGGTGCTCAGGCTCAGACATGTCCTCCAAGCAGGATATGTTGGCTAATTCTCAATTTTACACCAGTACGAGGGTTAGTAAGACCGCAGAGTGCACTTGTCTTTGTTTTTGTTATGTTATTTTGACTGCTTATCACATCCACACAATTGCTATCCTACAATGTGTAGGATGTCCATTGTGGTACTTGTGGTCCGCTGCAGTCATCCTCCATTGTATGCATTTTTGCTGGGGATTGCCATTAGCAACGGGCCACAAGTGCAGGATTTGCCCCCCGGTATAGATGCACCACTGCATATGGGGTTGAGCACTTCCTGCTTTTTAATACCACGCCAATTTGTAATGGCTGTGTATAACAAAATTAGATTCACCACACCAAGGCCAAAATACACAGCATATAGTAAATGTAAATAAATATTTTATTAATTACATATCAGACCAAGTTTGAAAACACGTAGCAGCGGCATGCATATATATAAAAAAAACAAACACAGTTGATGTGTCATTTACCAAAAATAAGACCCATTGATGACACAGTGCCCAGCCCTTTAACAGTAACCTCCATAGTGCCCGCCCTTTTAACATTGACCACCACTTTAAGTAACCTTCATAGTGGCTGCCCCTTTAACAGTGACTTTCACATTGCCCGCCCCTTTAACAGTGACCTCCACAGTGCCCACCCCTTTAACATGTACCACCCCTTTAACAGTGACCTTCATAGTGGCCACCTCTTTAACAGTGACATCCACAGTGCCCGCTCCTTTAACAGTGACCGTATCTTTAACCGTGACCTGCACAGTGCCCGCTCCTTTAACAGTGACCGCATCTTTAACCGTGACCTGCACAGTGCCTGTTCCTTTAACAGTGAGCGCTCCTTTAACAGTGATCTCCACACTGCCTGCCCCTTTAACAGTGACCTATACAGTGCCCGCCCGTTGAACAGTGACCTACAAAGTGCCCGCCCCTTTAGCAGTGACCGTATCTTTAACAGTGACCTGCACAGTGTCTGATCCTTTATCAGTGACCGCCCCTTTAACAGTGACCTCCACAGTGTGTACCCCTTTAACAGTGACCTCCACAGTGCATGCCCCTTTACCAGTGACCTCCACAGTGCCCGCCCTTTTAACATTGACCACCCCTTTAACAATGACCTTCATAGTGACAGCCCCTTCAACAGTGGCATTCACAGTGCCTGCCCCTTTAACAGTGACGTCCAAAGTGCCGACCCCTTTAACATTGACCACCCCTTTAAAAGTGACTTCCACAATGCCCGCCCCTTTAACAGTGATGTAGACAGTGCCCGTCCCTTCAACATTGACCACCCCTTTAAAAGTGACCTTCACAGTGCCCGCCCCTTTAACAGTGACTTCCACAGTGCCCACCCCTTTAACAGTGACATCCACAGTGCCCACCCCTTTAACATTGACCTTCACAGTGCCCGTCCACAGTGCCCGCCCCTTTAACAATGACCACCCCTTTAACAGTGACCTTCATAGTGGCCGCCCCTTTAACAGTGACTTCCACAGTGCCCACCTGTCACCACCAGACATCTGAGAAGCTCTGACAGACGTCTAGAACCTCCTCCTTGAGGTTCCTTTGTTTTGCTTTCATTTTCTCATCTCGTTAGCCTCTCTCAGCTGTCATGTAGTTGCACTGATTGCATCCCTTTAAATCCTTTTCCCATAGTGCATCACTTTGCGGTTTATACAACTTCCTGGAGTGTGTGCATGCTGTTCCTACTTCTGAGTCTTCTACAAGATAAGTTTTGTTCATTTATTTGTGTTTTTCTGTTTGCTGGATCCCAGGTGACCCTGACTCCCTCCGTATCTAGTGTAGGGAGCCGGTGGTCGTGTCCCCTCACTATTATAGGGTGTTCAGGTGTTATACAGTCGAGGTACGAGGATATGCGATCATCTACCATTGGGATTTTCGCATAGGCTGAGCAGTAAGGGAGAGAGCCAGGTCTGATGCAGGGCTCTCCCTTTTTGTTCCTTAGTTTTGGATCCAGTCAGTCGTATATTCATTTTGTGTTTTCTAGTTTCCTGACACCACCCCTTTAACAGTGACGTCCACAGTGCCCGCCCCTTTAACATTGACCTTCACAGTGCCCGTCCCTTTAACAGTGACCTCCACAGTGCCCGTCCCTTTAACAGTGACCTCTACAGTGGCTGCCCCTTTAACATGGACAACCCCTTTAACAGTGACCTCCACAGTGCCCGCCCCTTTAACAGTGACGTCCACGGTTGCCGTCCCTTTAACAATGACCACCCCTTTAACAGTGACTTTCATAGTGGCCGCCCCTTTAACAGTGACTGCATCTTTAACAGTGACCTGCACAGTTCCTGCTCCTTTAACAGTGACCGCCCCTTTTACAGTGACCTCTGCACTGCCTGCCTATTTAATAGTGACCTCCACCGTGCCTGCCTCTTTATCATTGACCAACCTTTTAACAGTGACCTCTACAGTGCCCGCCCCTTTAACATTGACCTCCCCTTTAACAGTGACCTTCATAGTACCCGCCC
Source organism: Bufo gargarizans (assembly GCF_014858855.1). Lineage (NCBI taxonomy): Eukaryota > Metazoa > Chordata > Amphibia > Anura > Bufonidae > Bufo > Bufo gargarizans. The sequence continues at coordinate 308,774,273 of NC_058085.1, read as the reverse complement.
CTTTAACAGTGACTTCTACAGTGCCCTCCCCTTTAACAGTGACCTACACAGTGCCCGCCCCTTTAACATTGACCACCAATTTAACAGTGACCTTCATAATGGCCGCCCTTTTAACAGTGACTTCCACAGTGCCTGTCCCTTTAACAGTGTTCCTCCGCAGTGCCTGCCCCTTTAGCAGTGACCTCCACAGTGCCCGCTCCTTTAACAGTGAACTCCACAGCGCCCTTCCGTTTAATAGTGGCCCCTTCCCACCATGCATGTAGCAGTGTAGTTGTGCCATCATACGTCATATGACTGAATATTTACGGACCTGCGAACTGCTAAAACCTGTGATCAGTGTTATGGCAACCTGGAGTAGGACCTGTGAGTTTCTATTGGCTAATAAGGGACATGTGACCATGTAAATGGCAGTTCGGATTTAAGTGAAAGGCTTGCTGGCTTCTATTGGCTAATGCAGGTAATTTTTGGGGAATATCTTAGGAACGTAAGTCCTAGAGAGCTGAGACCCAGTCTAAAACCTTCCCGGACACCTCATGTACCTGTGTGCCAAATTTAGTAAAGATCGGTCCAGTTGTTTGGTCCCGCATAAAGAACGTACAGACAGATGTCTAGACAAAAAGACAGATAGAAACTGATTTTTCTATATATAAGAGATAGAGTTCATCAACGAGTACATAGTAAAATGAGCAATATCGACCAGTGGGGTTCTAACCCCGACGCGCGTTTCGCATATCGCTTCCTCAGGGGTGATGGCTCCTCAGGTTTTATGGCAGATAAATGTGAAATATAAGGTGAGGATAGAAAGCTGTGCATATGACAACAGTTCTTACAACAGGAATTATACACGCACAGGTTGAAAAAAAAATTATCATTTCCAATCTATGAGTCTTACTAATGTCATAGTAGACTTTTTGTATAATCCCTAAACAAGGGATCTAAACATTGTAAGGGATCGCTCTCTCAAGGGGTCTGATCACAGACTTCTTTGCAGACAACAGTATTTAATGTCCAAACTGGTGCTTTATTGTGGCACTTCAGCACCCGCACAAACATAAGCATCAAAACAAACACCTGCCCGTTTGAGCTCTAACTAATACAAAGTTCGTTTCCCTGACTCACCTCTAAGCACAGGTAAGGCTTCGTTCACATGACCATTTAGCCTTTCCGTTCTCCTGCTCTGTTTAGGAGCAGGAAAATGGGAAGGACGGAGAAGGCACATAACTGAGCCAAACAGAGCCTAAGGACCCCATAGACTATAATGGAGTCTGTTATGTTTCCGTTCAGAAGATGATTTTGGAGTGAAGACAAAAGTTGTGCATGCAGGACTTTGTCTCCGCTTCAAAATCATCTTCTGAGTGGAAACATAACGGACCCCATTATAGTCTATGGGGTCCTAAGGGCTCAGTTTGGCTCAGTTATGTGCCTTCTCCACCCTTTCCGTTCTCCTGCTCCTAAACGGAGCAGCTTTGCTGAAACCCCAGCAGCTTTCTGGATTTTATTTATCATCTCACCCAGCTGAGGTATCTGGGTGGGATATGCACACCTTCCAGCACTGTACACATCACCACAACAAGTTGCCTGCAATATTCCAAATCTTAGAATTTAGTCTAGGAATAAAAAAAGAGAAGACATGATATGGTGGTATATAAGTCTTCCTCTTCCCACTCCAAACTGCAAAAGGCTACCTTTCATTAAAGAGGTTATCCCACAAGAAATATTCTACAGTTTTCAAACCAACACCTGGATCTGAATACTTTTGTAATTGTATGTAATTAAAAATGTTGCATAGCCACTGAGTTATTTAATAAAATGTATCTGTATAGCGCCACCCACTGTCTGTTTTTTTTTTTCTTATTTCTTTGACCTGCTCACCTGCTTTGCATCTGGATCCAATTAGGATTCTCTAGCGTAGAAAAACCAAGGCAAAGGCATTCCTTTGTCTAGATCCATGAGGTCCCTTCTGTAGGCCTAGTTTTTATACCAAATATTGCAATTTAGGGATACCCAGGATTTAATTATGTTTAATTAATTCTACAATATCACTGATAATTATCAGAGGGCTACATTTATCCAGCCCCCTCCAGTTTTCTGGTGTCAAAAAGTACCAAATTGTGGTGCAAGACTCATTTGCACAAATATTTATAGATTTTTGGGGCGGTGTAATTTTTTTTGCTTTTGTTCCCCATTGTTACTATTATCATTTTAACCAGAAAACTAGAAAGCTCATGGCTGGAGCAGAATTCAGTTATGGTGCATGGATGCCCCTTATATATTCCCCCCATAATGCATAAAGCAGATCTGGCATTATAGCATCAAATCCATTGTACGTCTGGCTAATAGCAGGTGAAAAATAATATACAGGTCCTTCTAAAAAAATTAGCATATTGTGATAAAGTTCATTATTTTCTGTAATGTACTGATAAACATTAGACTTTCATATATTTTAGATTCATTACACACCAACTGAAGTAGTTCAAGCCTTTTATTGTTTTAATATTGATGATTTTGGCATACAGCTCATGAAAACCCCAAATTCCTATCTCAAAAAATTAGCATATCATGAAAAGGTTCTCTAAACGAGCTATTAACCTAATCCTCTGAATCAACTAATTAACTCTAAACACCTGCAAAACATTCCTGAAAAACTCCCAGCCTGGTTCATTACTCAAAACTGCAATCATGGGTAAGACTGCCGACCTGACTGCTGTCCAGAAGGCCATCATTGACACCCTCAAGCAAGAGGGTAAGACACAGAAAGAAATTTCTGAACGAATAGGCTGTTCCCAGAGTGCTGTATCAAGGCACCTCAGTGGGAAGTCCGTGGGAAGGAAAAAGTGTGGCAGAAAACGCTGCACAACGAGAAGAGGTGACCGGACCCTGAGGAAGATTGTGGAGAAGGACCGATTCCAGACCTTGGGGGACCTGCGGAAGCAGTGGACTGAGTCTGGAGTAGAAACATCCAGAGCCACCGTGTACAGGCGTGTGCAGGAAATGGGCTACAGGTGCCGCATTCCCCAGGTCAAGCCACTTTTGAACCAGAAACAGCGGCAGAAGCGCCTGACCTGGGCTACAGAGAAGCAGCACTGGACTGTTGCATGTCATTCGGAAATCAAGGTGCCAGAGTCTGGAGGAAGACTGGGCAGAGGAAAATGCCAAAATGCCTGAAGTCCAGTGTCAAGTACCCACAGTCAGTGATGGTCTGGGGTGCCATGTCAGCTGCTGGTGTTGGTCCACTGTGTTTTATCAAGGGCAGGGTCATGCAGCTAGCTATCAGGAGATTTTGGAGCACTTCATGCTTCCATCTGCTGAAAAGCTTTATGGAGATGAAGATTTCATTTTTCAGCACGACCTGGCACCTGCTCACAGTGCCAAAACCACTGGTAAATGGTTTACTGACCATGGTATTACTGTGCTCAATTGGCCTGCCAACTCTCCTGACCTGAACCCCATAGAGAATCTGTGGGATATTGGGAAGAGAAAGTTGAGAGACACAAGACCCAACACTCTGGATGAGCTTAAGGCCGCTATCGAAGCATCCTGGGCCTCCATAACACCTCAGCAGTGCCACAGGCTGATTGCCTCCATGCCACGCCGCATTGAAGCAGTCATTTCTGCAAAAGGATTCCCGACCAAGTATTGAGTGCATAACTGAACATAATTATTTGAAGGTTGACTTTTTTTGTATTAAAAACACTTTTCTTTTATTGGTCGGATGAAATATGCTAATTTTTTTAGATAGGAAATTTGGGTTTTCATGAGCTGTATGCCAAAATCATCAATATTAAAACAATAAAAGGCTTGAACTACTTCAGTTGTGTGTAATGAATCTAAAATATATGAAAGTCTAATGTTTATCAGTACATTACAGGAAATAATGAACTTTATCACAATATGCTAATTTTTTTAGAAGGACCTGTACTAGACTTACAGCTATAAGCAGGGGTGGGGTTCAATCTTTTAACAAGAGTTTCCCTACTGAACGGCGGACACGAGGCATCATGACACATGTTTACGTATACATACACCATATATGTGAAACACACATACACATAAATACACCATATACATGGTACACATACATAAAGTCACTACATATACACTACACACATACCACCCAACTAAGGAGCTAAACTATCAGCGACGCGCAAAGCAATGGAAGCTAACCTCTTAGGCTGCCCTGCTGCTGTCAGAGCAACGGATCGGGACTCAGACAGTAGCATGGTTCTCCAATACAGCTGTAATTTTAACAACCGGATCTGCGGAAGTGGAGGAAGCTAGCTAAATCGCATGCTTGGCTATAAGTCTACTATATTCTACATGGGAGTGATCTATTCACCTCTTCTCACCAGTGAATAATGGCAACTCTGCAACGTTGAGTTTGTGACTTTTTCATGCCATAAACAGTGGCCTATTTTAATGATAACAACATTTCTGCATTTGCAAAGTATATAGTGCAGGATAGGGGTAGTGTACTTCTATGGAGTTTCCACACAGATAGACTCTGTGCGTTGTTTTGGTCAGAGACAGGCAAAGGCATTCTAGTGCTTGGGCAGATACAACACATTGAAACCTAAATTAAAGGGGTTCTCCAGGAATAAAAAAAATTAAAATACTTAAATATTATTTTATAATAAATATATTTACAAATACCTTTCATTACTTAGAATGGCTTGTTTTGTCTAGGGAGCAATTATTAGGAGAAATAAAATGGCCGCCATCATATCAGTACACACAAAACCTGTCCTAATCACACAGTAGGACAAGTTACTTCACCACAATGAGCCATAGTTCTGCCTCATCCACCTCCCTTCTCTGCTTGTCAGGAATCATGATCCTGAATACAGGTGAATCTCTGTGGGAATGAAGATGATAAGGAGACATGAGAGGAGGGTGAGTTGTGGCTAATGGGCAGCAGCACTTGTATACAGTCACCATTACCACAGCAACACATTACCACAGTCTGTCCTGTCCGTCCACTTTGTAGTTCATGTCTCCTTATGAACTAAAGAGATTTAGCTAAAGTTCTTATCATCTGTATTCAGGATCATTATCCCTGACAAGTAAAGAGGAGGAGGAGGCAGCTCTTTACCTCAGTGCTGTAAAGTAAATTGTCCTCATGTGTGATCAGGACAGGTTTTGTGTAAACTAATGGGACAGCGGCCATTTTGTTTCCCCTGATCATTGCTCCCCAGACAAAACGAGCCATTATAAATAAAGGTATTTGAGAATATATTTATAATAAAGTAATATTTAAGTATTTTCATTTTCTTAAATCCCAGAGAACCCCTTTAAGTAAATGGGTTACTGAGCACATTTTGGAATCCGGTGTTCAGTAGTTTGCAAAACTTTTCATGCTCCAGCACTGCCAGTGGCTGGTCTAAAATTAGGCAACCAGGATCTGCCAGTCCCGGGATCCTGATATATGGATGGCCAGAATTATCTCCCATTTTTTTTTTATTTTTTTTTTACCTAGGCTAACCATTTACATAGACAATGCGCAGAACACCACTAAACTACTGTGCTCCAGTTGCAAGTAGTGCAATATCTAAATAATCACATCCTGAAATTTAAAAAGAAAAACCACAGACCAAACTCCAGAATATGCACCAAAATCATAAACACAGACCAAAATAAGACGCTAGTATAACGCCAGACTGCACCCCAATATACAGAACCCCAAATAAATATAGATTGCATAGTACTGATTCCAGAATAAATACAGACTCGAGAACCCCATATAAATAAAGATTCAGCCCATACCTCAAAAGAAATACATACCTCAGACTAGATATAAACCCCAGCATAAACACATACAGTAACTCAGATCAAAACCCCCCCAAAAAACTAATAACCCAAATACAGATCTTTAACAGACTCCAATCCCCCTAAATAAACACCAGACCCAGAATACCAGCCCTTGTATAAACATATACCTGACAATATAGACCCTTAAAAAATACAAATCCCCAGAATAGCAACAGACCATAGACAAGACACCAAAAAAACACAAAACCCCTAATCAGATACAGACCCCAAACCTAATAAATAAAAAAACCCTAAGCAAAAATTGATACCAGCAGAACCCCTAAATAAAGTGCCTCACAAAAATACATACCTCAAACCAGACCACAGAATACAGACCCTCTCAATACATGCAACTAAATGTCATAGCCAAACCCTTATTTCTGATATTTACGGACTCTATACTGACAGGGATTGTTCCACACGATTGGCCCATAGCAAATGTGGTTCCAATATTCAAAAAGGGTCCAAAAACAGAGTCCGGAAACTATAGGCCGCTAAGTTTAAAATCTGTTGTGGGAAAACTGTTTGAAGGTTTTCTGAGAGATGCTATCTTAGAGTACCTCAATGAAAATAAGCAAATAATGCCATATCAGCAAGGCTTCACGAGGAATCGGTCATGTCAAACTAATTTAATCAGTTTCTATGAAGAGGTAAGTTCTAGACTTGACAGCGGCGAATCAATGGATGTCGTATATCTGGACTTCTCCAAAGCATTTGACACTGTACCACATAAAAGGTTAGTATATAAAATGAGAATGCTCGGAATGGGAGAAAATGTCTGTAAGTGGGTAAGTAACTGGCTGAGTGATAGAAAACAGAGGGTGGTTATTAACGGTACACACTCAGATTGAGTCACTGTTACTAGTGGAGTGTCTCAGGGGTCAGTATTGGGCCCTATTCTCTTCAATATATTTATTAATGATCTTGTAGAAGGCTTGCATAGTAAAATATAAATTTTTGCAGATTGCACTAAACTGTGTAAAGTAATTGACACGGAAGAGGACAGTATACTACTACAGAGGGATCTGGATAGACTGGAGGCTTGGGCACAGAAGTGGCAGATGAGGTTTAACCCTGACAAATGTAAGGTTATGCACATGGGAAGGAATAATGCAAGTTACCCGTACATACTAAATGGTAAAACACTCGGTAACACTGACATGGAAAAGGACCTAAGAATTCTGGTGAACAGCAAACTAACCTGTAGAAACCAGTGTCAGGCAGCTGCTGCCAAGGACAATAAGATAATGGGTTGCATCAAAAGGGGCATAGCTGCCCGTGATGAGAACATAGTCCTACCACTTTACAAATCACTAATCAGACCACACATGGAGTACTGTGTACAGTTCTGGGCTCCTGTGAACAAGGCAGACATAGCAGAGCAGGAGAGGGTCCAGAGGAGGGCAACTACAGTACCCTGAAAGATTGTCAAAATTAGGGTTATTCACTTTAGAAAAAAGACGACTGAGGGGAGATCTAATTACTATGTATAAATATATCAGGGGTCAGTACAGAGATCTATCCCATCAGCTATTTATCCCCAGGACTGTGACTGTGACGAGGGGACATCCTCTGCGTCTGGAGGAAAGAAGGTTTGTACACAAACATAGAAGAGGATTCTTTACGGTAAGAGCAGTGAGACTATGGACCTCTCTACCTGAGGAGCTGGTGATGGTGAGTACAATAAAAGAGTTCAAGAGGGGCCTGGATGTATTTCTGGAGTGTTACAGTGTTACAGGATATAGTTACTAGAGAGGGGTCATTGATCCAGGGAGTTATTCTGATTGCCTGATTGGAGTCAGGAAGGAATTTTTTTTTCCCCTTAAGTGGGGAAATTGGCTTTTACCTCACGTTTTTTTTTTTGCCTTGCTCTGGATCAACTGGATGGACAGATGTCTTTTTTCGGCTTTATAAACTGTTACTATGTTACTATGAATACAGAACCCGGATCAGACCCAAAATAATTGGACCCCAAAAATGATTGCAAACCCCAGACTTGACCCACCAAATAGATCCTGAAAATAAAAACATTCCTGACTAGAATTTCTTAATACAGAACCCAGACCAGATCCCTAAATACAGATCCAGTCCCCAGACCTAATCCCTAGACCAAATGTGCACAACGTTTTTTGGTCTTAGGCCCCTTTCACACGGGCGAGTATTCCGCGCGGATGCGATGCGTGAGTTGAACGCATTGCACCCGCACGGAATCCTGACCCATTAATTTCTATGGGGCTGTTCACATGAGCGGTGATTTTCACGCATCACTTGTGCGTTGCGTGAAAATCGCAGCATGCTCCTCTTTGTGTGTTTTTCACGCAACGCAGGCCCCATAGAAGTGAATGGGGTTGCGTGAAAATATTTTCACGCACGGTTGCTAGGATCGGGATGGAGACACGATCATTATTATTTTCCCTTATAACATGGTTATAAAGGAAAATAATAGCATTCTGAATACAGAATGCATAGTAAAATAGCGCTGGAGGGGTTAAACATTTTTTATAATAATTTAACTCGCCTCAATCCACTTGCTCACGCAGCCCGGCATCTCCTTCTGTCTTGATCTTAGCTGTGTGTAGCAACAAGGACCTTTGGTGACGTCACAGTCATCACATGATCCATCACATGATCTTTTACCATGGTGATGGATCATGTGATGACCCGAGTGACGTCACCACAGGTCCTGTTGCTACACAAAGCTAAGATGAAGACAGAAGAAGATGCCGGGCTGCGCGAGCAAGTGGACTAAGGTGAGTTACATTTTTTTTATTTTTTTTTAACCCCTCCAGCGCTATTTTACTATGCATTCTGTATTCAGAATGCTATTATTTTCCCTTATAACCATGTTTTCCCTTATAACGATTATACAGGCTAGATATCAGGAATGAGAGCTCCTATGGACATTTGTTCCCAGTATTTGGCCTGGATATTATACAATGTAATAGGGGCTTAAAGGTATTTTCCAGTACAAGTGATTTTTAAACAAGTTCCAGAAACAGAAGATTTATACTGACCTGCTCCCCGCTGCTCTGGTCTTCTGTACTGCCCCCGATGTTTGCATCTTCCGATCCGGATGCTTTTTACATCTGGCTGGCTGTGGCCACAAGCAGCATTTGACTGGAGCTGTGTATGTGACTATGCCCATAGCCAGCCGGATTTAGACAGCGTGGGGACCAGAAGATGGAGACCGCGGGGTGGCATGGAGCAGGCAAGTATGAATCTTCTGTTTTAGGGGCCATGCTGCAGAACTTGTTAAAAAATATTTTTTACCGGAACACCCATTTAAGTGGCGACATTTCCTTCCCTCCTGCCTCCTTTTTACAAAAGAGGGTTTTCCTTCACTGCAGAGGGTGGCGCTCACTGGTTGTTATCGCCTCCTTCCTCTCAATTATTGGTGCTCTGCAATAACCAGTAAGTGTAGTTTCCCTTACTAGCGGGGAAAGTGCTTAATAGTTAACCCATTAATGACCAGGCCTGAAAAGGTCTTAACGACCAGACACTTTTTTGTAATTTAGGGTGCATTCACACGTCTGTAAGTGTTTTGCGGATCCGCAAATTGCGGAAAAAAAGGTGCGGACCCAAATTACGGACGTGTGAATGGACCCTTAGACATGTAGTGGTTCAAACAGTTTGTAACAATTTGTGCAACATGTCACGAAACGGCCCTGAGCGCGCCGTCCAGCGGGCCACGTGACTAATAACTCAGACAATTTGAAAGACCATTTTCCTTCCTTTTATATTTCGGTTGTGCGTTTAAGTGTATGGACATCTTATTTCGTGCTAGATTTGGTTACTGGGGTTGTGCTTTTAAATGTATTATTTTTTCCCTTTGTTGTAAGGATTGGAATGGCCTGGTTGAAATGCAATTGTATGCTAATTACTGTGTACCTCACCTCTCCAGGGCTGTGTAATCTGAGGTTGTAAGAAGGCCATCTGTATGCAAATCCGATGGTCTGATTCCAGCCTGGACATGTCTAGGGTTACATAAGACTTGCAGTGTGTGTATAAATGCATGTGTCCAAGACCCTAAATAAATCAGTCAGTCCCTGTTTCAAGTCATACAGCAACGTCTGGTGAGTGATTCCAGGGCGCAACACATTGTACCAAGAAGGCCGGGCCACTCGGCAGTCGGGCTGATCTCCACCGTGGGTGCCCCATCCCCTCCGCAGACGTCCGAGACATCACCAACCAGGGGGTCAGATAGGAGCAGGACCGCAGGCGGACACACCATTCCGTCACACTGGTGGCAGCAGTGGGATTGCTCTCTGCACCCCCAGAATAGACCCTCATCTCAGCATGGCAGCCTACGCCAGCTGTAAACGAGACACTCTGCGAGATCTGCTGGAGAACCGTGGAGGGACTGCGGGCTCGAAAACCAAGGATGCTCTGGTCGAAGAGCTAATGGACATGGATCAGCGGGAGAGGGCCGCGCCCGTACCCCCACCACCGACCCCCTCCCAGGCACCCATCTCTGAAAATTCCTTCCAGAAAAAGGTACAACAGCGGGCAGCGGCTTACGGAGAAGCCCCGACGGAAGCCACCTTCCACAAGATTGTCCAAGAAATCGCTCAAGAGGAAGAGCGGGAGAGGGTGCGCCAGCATGAGCTACGGCTGGCAGAAATCCAGTACCAGAGAGTGGAGAGCCCCAACCCCGAGAGACCAGCGGCCCGGAAAGTACCCTTCCAGGTCTTCAAGACTTTTAACGAGGCGGAGGAAGAGATCGAGAGCTTCCTCCAAGACTTTGAGCGGTCGTGCCAAATACACGAGGTTCAACGTTCCGCTTGGGTCGGGATTCTCGCCTGTAAGTTGACCGGACGAGCTGCGGAGGCCTATCGAACCGTCCCAGACGAGGAAGCCCGGGACTACGAGCAGGTAAAGCAAACCTTACTGGCCCGCTTTGCCATCACTCCCGAGGCCAGCCGGGTGAAGTTCCGGAACTCACGCCGGCCCAACGGCACTACCCATGTGGAGTGGGCACACCGGCTGCAAAGAGACCTGAAGACCTGGTTCGCAGGGAGCAAAGCTCGAACCGTGGAAGACATCACCCAGCTGTTCCTCCTCGAACAATTCTTTGACCACACCGCCCCGGCAGTACGGGAGTGGGTGAGGGACAAGAAGCCCCAGACGGTGCAGCAAGCGGCTACCTGGGCAGATGAGTATACGGACACACGGAAACCCAACGGGACAGAGCGACCTCCACCCCTTCGACCCACACTATCCACCCCTTCCCCGGAGCCACCGACTCGCTGGCCGGCACCCAGACTGGCGAACCGCCCCCAGACAAACCGCTCGCACTCCACGGTTACCATCCGATGTTACGGGTGCGGCCAGGGGGGGCACTACCGTCAGAACTGTCCCAACCAACCTCCCCTTCCGCGGGGACCCCCCCGAGCACCACCTGCGGCCCACTGTTACCAAACCGAATCCCCGTATTGGGACCCCCAAGAAGAATGGGGGATGCTGCACGAGGCCGACCCCGTACAAGCTGCCTCGGCTGACAACCGCCAACACCACCGACAGGCGGTGTGGATCAACGGGCGGGCTGCCGAGGGCCTCCGAGACTCCGGCGCCACCATCACGCTCGTGCGCCCCCACCTGATATCCAAAAAGAACCGGCTAGACCACACCGTCGCTGTCCGCGTGGCCGGAGGAAAAGTGCTTCGACTCGCTACTGCCCGAGTCCACCTTGATTGGGGGTCTGGGGAGGGATCTGTGAGGGTGGGTTTACTCGACCAACTACCGGCTGAAATCCTCCTTGGGAACGACCTGGGACGCTTGGTCTCGGCCTACGCCACGGACGCGGCAGCCCCGGTGACAACCCGGCAACAGAGCCACCGGAACAACCACGGCACTCCCGTCGGGACCCAGGTGAGACCACAACCCAAACCCCGACCAAACGAGACCACATCCCCTCGACCTGACCACCCCCTCACATGGGGCTCCCCGGCCACCTTCCGACACCAGACTCAGACCGACCCCACCCTAGAGAGGTATCGCGACCGGGCCGGCAAGGGCCCGGAAGGCGCAAGGGACGATAGCATTGAGTGGGAGGATGGGTTATTGTATAGGTACACCGCAAGGGGGGGCACCCGGAAGTCACAGGCTCCCCATAAACAATTAATAGTCCCTCAGGCCCCTAGACAGGAGCTCCTGAGACTGGCCCACGACATTCCCCTCGCCGGTCACCTAGGGGTGACCAAGACCCGACACCGGTTAACACAAGCGTTCTTTTGGCCCCGTCTTAGTGAGGATGCCCGAGAGTACTGTCGCACCTGCCCGGTTTGTCAGAAGACGGGGAAAACCGGAGACCACCCGAAAGCCCCACTGCACCCCATGCCCATCATACAAGAACCCTTTAGTCGGGTGGCGGTCGACATAATTGGCCCCCTGCCTCGCCCCAGCGCCACCGGGAAGAGATATATTCTCACCGTGGTGGACTACGCCACCCGATACCCCGAGGCGGTGGCCCTGTCCAACATCCAGGCTGACACCATTGCCAATGCCCTCCTACGGGTGTTCTCTCGGGTAGGATTCCCACGGGAGATTTTGTCTGATCAGGGCTCCCAGTTCACTGCTGAGCTGACCCAACAGCTCTGGCGCCTGTGCGGTGTTAAGGCGCTTCACAGTGCCCCATATCACCCTCAGACGAACGGGCTGTGCGAACGGTTTAATGGGACCCTGAAACAGCTAATCCGAGCCTTCGCCCACGAAAGGAAGGACTGGGAAAAATACCTGCCCCACTTGTTATTTGCCTACCGAGAGGTCCCCCAAGAATCGACCGGGTTCTCCCCCTTCGAATTATTGTACGGACGCAGGGTCAGGGGTCCCTTGGATTTAGTCAGGGCTCAGTGGGAGGGAGGACAGGAAGCCGATGGTCTCCCCGTCCTGAGTTACGTCCTGGAGCTCCGAGAGCGCCTGACCGAACTCACAGAATTAGTTCAGGGGAACATGCAGGCAGCTCAGGCCCAGCAGAAGGCATGGTACGACCGCTCTGCCCGCAGCCGCTCGTTCCTCGTGGGGCAGAAAGTCCTGGTGTTAAAGCCACAGCGGCAGAATAAGCTGCAGGCGTCCTGGCAGGGCCCTTATCGGGTGGTAACCCAAGTGGGAGAAACCACCTATGTGGTTGTCAGCTGTACCGACACCAGGATTCAGCGGACGTTCCATGTCAACATGCTCAAGGCCTACCACGAGCGCCCGGAGACGGTGTCGGCCATCTGCGCTCCAGCCACCGAGGAGGCAGAACAGTTTCCCCTGATAGAGCTTTCGGGATAGATAGTCAGCCCTCAGGGGTAGCGCAGGTGCAGCTGGGGGAGGAGTTGGGACCCCATAAACAGGCACAGGTTAGGCAGCTGCTCCAAGACCGCCAAGAGATCTTTTCTGCCCTCCCCGGCTATACCAGCCGGACCGTGCACCAAGTAGAAACCCCTGGCCAGAGACCCCTCCGGCAACCAGCATACAGACTCCCGGAGGCAGTACGCGAACCCATGCGGGCTGAAATCCGGGAAATGCTGGAGCTGGGGGTGATCGAGCCTTCGGCCAGTCCCTGGGCATCGCCCGTAGTCCTGGTCCCCAAAAAGGACGGTACCACTCGGTTTTGCGTCGACTACCGGAGGTTAAACGACTGCACCATCACTGATGCTTACCCCATGCCCCGAGTCGACGAGCTGTTAGACAAGATCTCCCAGGGCCATTTCTTGACCACCGTCGATCTGTGCAAGGGGTACTGGCAGATTCCCCTTGCAGAGGAGGCGACCCCGAAGTCGGCCTTCATCACCCCGTTCGGCCTGTACCAATTCCGGGTCATGCCGTTCGGGATGAAGAACGCTCCGGCCACCTTTCAGCGGTTAATCGATCGCCTCCTCGATGGCCTACAGGAGTTCGCTTGCGCGTACCTGGACGACATAGCCATATACAGCCAGACCTGGGAGGAACACCTCCACCATCTGGGGGTGGTATTAGATCGAATCAGGGACGCCAACCTGACCCTTAAACCGGAAAAATGTAAAATAGGGATGTCCGAGGTGCAGTACCTCGGCCACCGGGTGGGCTGTGGGACCCAGCGACCAGAACCCGCCAAGGTAGAAGCCATTCTAGAATGGCCCACCCCCGTGACCAAGATCCAGGTCCTCGCCTTCTTGGGCACCGCGGGGTACTACAGGAAGTTTGTCCCCCACTACAGCGACCTCGCCAAACCCCTGACAGACCTGACCAAGAAATCCCTACCCCGCCAAGTCCTGTGGTCCCCGGAGTGTGAAGCAGCCTTCCAGAAGCTGAAAACCGCCCTAACCCAAGCCCCCCTCTTAGCAGCTCCGAATTATGACAAACGTTTTATCGTCCATACGGACGCCTCAATGTTCGGACTGGGAGCCGTGCTAAGCCAAGTGGGGGAGGACGGGGGGGATCATCCGGTGGCGTACATCAGCCGCAAACTCTTACCCCGGGAGGTGGGATACGCCGCGGTGGAGAAGGAGTGTTTGGCCTTGGTCTGGGCCCTGAGGAAATTTCAGCCATATGTTTACGGGCGGTCCTTCACCGTTATGACCGACCACAATCCACTGGTGTGGCTCAACCGGGTGGCGGGGGAAAACGGACGCCTGTTGCGGTGGAGCCTGGCCCTCCAACCATTTAATTTTACGGTCCAGTACCGGCCCGGGTCTCAGAATGGGAATGCTGATGGACTATCACGGCAATCTGCCCGGGAACCCGGAGACCCGAGCTCACCGACTCCCCCTATTTGACCCGTTGGGGTCCAACCGTGTCCGTCGGACTTTATTGGGGGGGAGAAATGTCACGAAACGGCCCTGAGCGCGCCGTCCAGCGGGCCACGTGACTAATAACTCAGACAATTTGAAAGACCATTTTCCTTCCTTTTATATTTCGGTTGTGCGTTTAAGTGTATGGACATCTTATTTCGTGCTAGATTTGGTTACTGGGGTTGTGCTTTTAAATGTATTATTTTTTCCCTTTGTTGTAAGGATTGGAATGGCCTGGTTGAAATGCAATTGTATGCTAATTACTGTGTACCTCACCTCTCCAGGGCTGTGTAATCTGAGGTTGTAAGAAGGCCATCTGTATGCAAATCCGATGGTCTGATTCCAGCCTGGACATGTCTAGGGTTACATAAGACTTGCAGTGTGTGTATAAATGCATGTGTCCAAGACCCTAAATAAATCAGTCAGTCCCTGTTTCAAGTCATACAGCAACGTCTGGTGAGTGATTCCAGGGCGCAACACATTGTACCAAGAAGGCCGGGCCACTCGGCAGTCGGGCTGATCTCCACCGTGGGTGCCCCATCCCCTCCGCAGACGTCCGAGACATCACCAACCAGGGGGTCAGATAGGAGCAGGACCGCAGGCGGACACACCATTCCGTCACACAACATTTTTTTACGTGGCTATTTTAATATATTTTTAACATTTAAGTGTTCTTAAATATTTGTAAAAAGTATTTATTTTTCAAACTCTTAGCTCCTTATTCTTTAAATATGCAAACTTACATAAAACTAAATAATTAATATTAGTTGTCGGTCATTTTGTTATATAATACGTATATATTTTTACTTGATGAAGAAGAAAATCCCTTTATTGTCCCTCAGTGGGGAAATGGGGTAATAATGTTGATGGTTTTGTTTGATGTGGGCATTTTTTATACGTATTTTTTTAGCTTTTTTTAATCATTTTTTCATGTTACACCCGCAAACTTAAATGTATTTTATTGGGATTTTATGTTATAGACTAACGCAAAGTACCAAGTATGTTTGTAGTGAAAATAAAATGATACATGTTTTTCAACATTTTTAATAAATACAAATCTGCATTTGTATTTAGCCACCTGTACTATGATACCCCTAACTAAAGTCCAGTGTGACCAATTGCCTTCAGAAGTCCCCTAATTAGTAAACAGAGTCAACCTGTGTGTAATTAATTCTCAGTAGAACTACAGCTGTTCTATGAAGGCCTCAGAGGTTTGTTAGAGAATATTGGTGATCAAACAGCATCATGAAAACCAAGGAACCCATCAGACAGGTCAGGAATAAAGTTGTGGAGAAGTGTAAAGCAGGTTAGGTTATAAAAAAAATATCCAAAGCTCTGAACATCTCACAGAGCGCTGTTCAATCCATCATCCAAAAACGGCAGGAGTATGACAAAACTGATAACCTACCAAGACATGGCCGTACACCTAAACTGACAGCCCAGGCAAAGCAAAGCACCAATTACAGAAGCAGCCAAGAGGCCCATGGTCACTCTGGAGGAGCTGCAGAGATCCACAGCTCAGGTGGGAGAATGTGTCCACAGGACAACTATTAGTCATATAGCATAGTGCTCTGGTCAGATGAGAGCAAAATGCTATGTGCGGTGGAAAATTAACACTGCACATCACCCTGAACACACCATCCCCACCGTGAAACATGGTGGTGGCAGCATCATGATATGTGGATGCTATTCTTCAGCAGGGACATGGAAGCTGGTCAAAGCAGGGCAGTTCTGGATTCACGGATTCTACACTAAAGCGTTTCGTCCCAGTGAGGAAGATAAGAATTTACCGTAGTCTGAAGGTCGAGGCATTATTAATGGTGTGTGCTTATTAGTTCTGCGTCTGATCCCCAAAAAATGCGGCCCGATGTGGACCAATAATACTGTCATGTGCAAGGGGCTTCAGGTTTATTGAAAGAAAAGACATAACAGAAGGTGAAAAGATAAAAAAAAATGTAATTGAAATGTGGAAAAAGTGAAGCTTGTTTTTATTTTAGTATTTTGTAGAAAGTTACATAACTGTGATTTCACAGACTTACTTAATGTTTTCCTTTTGTTCAGCTTTGGTCAAAAACCACAGGAAATGTAAATGTTTCTATACATCATGTTATATACATGCTTAGAATTTTTTAAATGTCATAGAAAATGTGACGAGAAATTTACGTGTCAGTATTTGGATGGAATTACAAAAGGGCATATTTGCTTGATATTTATAAACTAAAATGTATATGCTTATATAAAAAGGGCCATATATTAATAAACTATATATACAGTATGGCCATAATCCTGCAACCTCCCCCACCAAACACTTCTTGGATTTCTAAGCTTTTTTGTTGCTATGTGAGTCCATATACTTTACAGAATACAGAACTGGACTGCCACTACAGGGATTCTTGTAGATGGTATTACAAGAACTCGCTCTCAAATTTAATTGTGCCCTATCGTGTATGTAGGAAATTTATCCTATTCTTTATAATTTAGGACAGTAATATGCTAGAACCAGTCAACCAGCATTAATGAATTGTCCAAAATGTTGACCGCCTAGGAGCAGAAATACAATAGTGGCAAAAGGGAGAATATGGAAAAGGCAAAGGACTGTCAACATTTTATTTTGAGCCAGTCTTCTCTAGGTGGGCAGGGCTGAATTGACCCACCAAAGTAACAGAGGGTCCTTAATCGGGCAGAATCTCCAACACAATAAGAAGTTCTAAGGTTGCAGCAGAAGACAACCCCATTTGGAGGTGATTGGAAAAATTATTTGCCCCTAGAGTCTACTAATGTGTTTTTTGGAAATTTTGCTCATTTTGAATACTATATTTCTCAATTTATTTACAATAGATAACTGCTATAAAAGCATCGATACGTCTCCCATGCAACTTTAAACCCCTGCCTTCTCTCACACAGTACACTATAAAACTGCCTTCAGCCACCACTAGGGGGAGCTCAGGGCATAAGCATCAATATAGCTTCCATTGAATTCAATGGAAGCTGTACAATCTTTCTGCACTGAGCTTTACCTAGTGGCAGCTGCAGTAAAATGCTTTGAATTTATATCGGTAAATACATTGCGGCTTCTATTGTAGTATAAATCAGCAGCAGTACTGGGATGTGGAGTGAACTGGCCTTTGGCAAGGCTTCTCACATTTTATGAGAGCAATTAAAAATGGTTGTGCACATGTTCTGTGTAGATGGAGGGTGGGCCCTCAGAATCTTTTCCTATGGTGGACCCGTGGAAACTCTTTCTGACACTATCTGTATTATTGCTTTATATATAAACCCCTTAAAGACTGGGCCTATTTTCACTTTAGAATTTTTGATTTTTCCTCCCTATATTCTTATAGCCATACATTTTCCATTAACTTATTTTTTGCAGGACAATATTCATTTTTTAATGCCACCATTGCTGGTGACCCTGGGTCTGTGGCTTAGCATCCCCATCTCAGCGTCTACTACTGGTCACTCATGCAGTCTGAGAGTCTCTTCCTCTAAGCACTGATCCCTAATTGCAGAACACTAGGGGTTCTTACAGCTCTTCGATCAAAGTCTCCTTAGAAAAGAAGCACAATGGATTTTTCGTTTGAAAATGGTGAGTCCCGGAGGTCTAAATAAACATTTTGTAAACAAATTGAGCCCATTTATGGTATTTTTATTGTGAAAGAGAGGTGTTTCCTCATTGAAATATGGGGATGTGTAATATACTGATTAAAAATCCCTCTGAGGTTGTGATTACAGAGAACATGCCGTCTTGCACATTTTTTTTATCAATATATTATATGGTGCTATTATCGCAATGTCTCAATCATCTTCACTTTTTTTGGTTGAGACACTATTAGATGGACACTCTACTCGATATCATATAATCTATACCTTTTGATGCCATATAGCGGGGCTGGCCAACCTGCGTCTCTTCAGCTGTTGTAAAACTACAATTCCCACGATGCCCTGCTGTAGGCTGATAGTTGTAGGCTGTCTTGGCATGCTGGGAGTTGTAGTTTTGCAACAGCTGGAGAGCTGGGTTAACGGCAAAATCACATTCATATTTATATTGGAAGGATATCATAATTTTTGTGTATTATTGCTGATCATTTATTTTCTTGTGTAGAAAATGCACACGTTCTCACTATTTACCCGTATGGTATAAGCTTCCGTGCCACGTCTTAATTCACCTATATGATCCCTAGTTTTTACAGATGAATCGTCCCCGATTCTCAGTCCCCCACTATGTGAGCCAGCTTACCCAGGCAGAAGCGATGCGCTCCGATTACGTGACGCTGGAGTGGGCGTGGACTTGCCATATTATAGGAGGGGTTACATGTTTAAATATGCACGGTTGCGGCGGCTGCTTCACGGCCTAGAGGGCAGCGAGTCTTTGCTCTAAAAACTATATATGACACTATGCTTCCAAGTACAGGGCTCCTGAGGATGTTTATAAGAAACGTGTCGAGCCGAGGAAACAATTAGCATAGTTAAATTATGCCTTATAGGAGCAGTTAGCGTCAGTTAATTTTTGATGGTATTCCTGACTGAGCACAAAGGATTTTTGGGCTGACGTCAGCTGCTAGTATTTGCAGCAGGAGTGATGGATTATAAGCAGTCGATTTGACATAAACAAGTGTTTTGGTATCTTAGTGCAACATTGTGCTTAGTCAGGATATTGTGCAGGCAGTATATGCCTTTTGCCTTTTCTCACTAAAGCAAAAGCAACACTGTGGAGAATAATAAATGGTGCAGACTACAATATTCTTCAAGTGTTAGAGCATTGAATCAGATTAATGGAGTTGTTCTAATCGGACTCTGTATTCTAGTTCTGCACTATTAATAAATGTAGAACCAATTAGTATGTTCCCTCCTAATTTTTTAATTTAAACCCAATCAGTAAAGACTTTTTTGTTTTTGTTTTTAGCCTCCCAATTTCAAGTAAAAAAGTTCTTACAGCTTTCCTTATTTATCGATATATAGATAAATATATAGATACTTATATGTTTCCAGCTGAACTAGAACCTTGTAGTGGGAGGGTTGGAGTGGAGAAACACAACCTAAACAAATACAATGTTACAGTTATCATCTCTCATAGACTTGCATTAGAGCTTCAGTGATACTCAATGGCAATGCCACAGCAGTTTTTCCAGACAAAAACAAGTCTTCAGACATAATAACATAAGCTAACCCAGACATTCAAAAGGTCAGTCTGTCTGGTTTTAGTGGTAACCAAGTCTGGCTTTTTCTCTCCAAAACATGCTCTTCTTTAAACCTTATGATAACTGTGGAAAATTACCAGCTTCTTATTACTAGCTAAAAAGTCCCAAAGATCTGTCAGTGTTCATCAACACTTTCCACAGCGCTGTGCAAACACAATTCAAATAAGCAGGATATACAGTAATTGACTATATATAAAAAGGCTCTTTGTATGAGCTAAAATGTTGCCTTTCACATGGGTGAATAAACACCTTTTGCTTTTTACTTGGAGTGCTGTACGGTTTCCTTCACTATTATGAAGGGGTAAGCAGCTACAGTGGGATGCGAAAGTTTGGGCAACCTTGTTAATCGTCATGATTTTCCTGTATAAATCGTTGGTTGTTACGATAAAAAATGTCAGTTAAATATATCATATAGGAGACACACACAGTGATATTTAAGAAAAGAAATGAAGTTTATTGGATTTACAGAAAGTGTGCTATAATTGTTTAAACAAAACATGCAGGTGCATAAATTTGGGCACCACAAAAAAGAAATTAAAGGGATTCTGTCACCAGTTTTTTGCCCCTCCATTTAAAAATATGGTTATGTTCAGGGAGCTTTAGTGATTCCTAATGTGGTCTTATAACTGAAATCTGTAGGCTCATTTTGTCTAAAAAACATTATAACTAATCTGTCATTCATCCAACTAAGGTGCCCAAGGGGATGTGCATGTCTTCCAGATGCCGCCCGCACCCGCCGCTGTTCGTGCCCTGCTCCTCCTTTTCTGACATCAGCGCCGCCTAAGAATCCTTTGTTACGCCTCCGGCTCTCCCTCACTCCCCCCTCCTTCTTCTCTAACATCTCGCGCGTGTGCACAGGCCTGTGCCTGATGCACCCGTGCGGACTTCTCCGTTCGGCTTCATGGAGTGAAGTGCGCCGGCACTTCGCTCAACCTCCCGATGACCTGAACACTGGCGCCAGCCTGTGCGCACGCGCGAGATGTTAGAGAAGAAGGAGGGGGGAGTGAGGGAGAGCCGGAGGCATAACAAAGGATTCTGAGGCGGCGCTGATGTCAGAAAAGGAGGAGCAGGGCACGAACGGCGGCGGGTGCGGGCGGCATCTGGAAGACATGCACATCCCCTTGGGCACCTTAGTTGGATGAATGACAGGTTAGTTATAACGTTTTTTAGACAAAATGAGCCTACAGATTTCAGTTATAAGACCACATTAGGAATCACTAAAGCTCCCTGAACATAACCATATTTTTAAATGGAGGGGCAAAAAACTGGTGACAGAATCCCTTTAAATCAATATTTAGTAGATCCTCCTTTTGCAGAAATTACAGCCGCTAAACGCTTCCTGTAGGTTCCAATGAGAGTCTGGATTCTGATTGAAGGTATTTTGGACCATTCCTCTTTACAAAACATTTTTAGTTCATTCAGGTTTGATGGCTTCTGAGCATGGACAGCTCTCTTTAAGTCACACCACAGATTTCCAATTATATTCAGGTCTGGGGACTGAGATGGCCATTCCAGAACGTTGTACTTGTTCCTCTGCATAAATGCCATAGAAGATTTTGAGCAGTGTTTAGGGTCGTTGTCTTGTTGAAAGATCCAGCCCTGGCGCAGCTTCAGCTTTGTCACTGATTCCTGGACATTGGTCTCCAGAATCTGCTGATACTGAGTGGAATCCATGCGTCCCTCAACTTTGACAAGATTCCCAGTCCCTGCACTGGCCACGCAGCCCCACAGCATGACGGAACCACCATTTTACTGTAGGTAGCAGGTGTTTTTCTTGGAATGCTGTGTTCTTTTTCCTCCATGCATAACGCCCCTTGTTATGGCCAAATAACTAAATTTTAGTTTCATCAGTCCACAGCACCTTATTCCAAAATGAAGCTGGCTTGTCCAAATGTGCTTTAGCCCACCTCAAGCGGCACTTTTTGTGCTGTGGGCGGAGAAAAGGCTTCCTCTGCATCACTCTCGCATACAGCATCTCGTTGTGTAAAGTGCGCCGAATGGTTGAACGATGCACAGTGACTCCATCTGCAGCAAGATGATGTTGTAGGTCTTTGGTGCTGGTCTGTGGGTTGACTCTGACTGTTCTCACCATTCGTCGCTTCTGTCTATCCGAGATTTTTCTTGGTCTGCCACTTCGAGCCTTAACTTGAACTGAGCCTGTGGTCTTCCATTTCCTCAATATGTTCCTAACTGTGGAAATAGACAGCTGAAATCTCTGAGACAGCTTTCTGTATCCTTCCCCTAAACCATGATGGTGAACAATCTTTGTCTTCAGGTCATTTAAGAGTTGTTTTGAGACCCCCATGTTGCTACTCTTCAGAGAAAATTAAAAGAGGAGGGAAACTTACAATTGACCCCCTTAAATACTCTTTCTCATAATTGGATTCACCTGTGTATGTAGGTCAGGGGTCACTGAGCTTACCAAGCCAATTTGAGTTCCAATAATTAGCTCTAAAGGTTTTGGAATCAATAAAATGACAACAGTGCCCAAATTTATGCACCTGCCTCATTTTGTTTAAACAATTATAGCACACTTTCTGTAAATCCAATAAACTTAATTTCACTTCTCAAATATCACTGTGTGTGTCTCCTATATGATAGATTTAACAGACATTTTTTATCGTAACAACCAACGATTTATACAGGAAAATCATGACGATTAACAAGGTTGCCCAAACTTTCGCATCCCACTGTATATCCCTGGACCTAGCACCCGCCATCTCTAACTCTTGTCCAGTGCTGCCATCGTGTTCTATTTTATATATATATATATATATATATATATATATACAGTATAATGCAGTTACACAGTATTAAACAGTATAAGTCAATTCCAGCTAAGGCTACTTTCACACTAGTGTTTGGCTGTCCGCTTGTGAGTTCCGTTTGAAGGGGCTCACAAGCGGACCCGAACGCATCTGTACTGCCCTAATGCATTCTGAGTGGACGCGGATCCGCTCAGAATGCATCAGTCTGGCAGCGTTCAGCCTCCGCTCCGCTCAGCAGGCGGACACCTGAACGCTGCTTGCAGCATTCGGGTGTCCACCTGGCCGTGCGGATCCGTCCAGACTTACAATGTAAGTCAATGGGGATGGATCCGTTTGAAGATGACACACTATGGCTCAATCTTCAAACGGATCCGTCCCCCATTGACTTTACCTTGAAAGTCTGGACGGATCCATCTGAGGCTACTTTCACACTTAGAAATTTTTTTAACATTATAATGCAGACGGATCCATACTGAACGGAGCCACCGTCTGCATTATATGAGCGGATCCGTCTCAGACGGATCCACTCTGAACCCAAGTGTGAAAGTAGCCTTACCCTTTAAACTGAAATAAAGTAAAGAGTTGATGACTTTGCGTAGGGGAAAGACAAATATCCACAAATGTTCAGACTTCAAAGTACTCCTTCTCAAGGGCACTACATATTGTCCTGTCTAAAAGGACCTTTAGAGATGCAGCAAAGCTACGGATGTAGCAGGGTTAACACACATGCTTTATGAGACATGTTATCTAAACTAAAGGCGTTAAGCAATTGCTTTTCAATGGCTTTTGTTTCAAGATAACACAATGACTTAAGAAATTTTTTGGCAAGACCAGCCTGTATCTGCTGACAAGCACCCTTCTCAGGGTAAGTAATTAATGATGAGGTTGGTTTCCTAGAAATCCAGAAATGCCCTATGGCAAGGGCAGGTCATGGTTAATGGCAGTCTGACCTCAGTCAACTGACTGATTTGAATTAAGTCTAATTGTGAGCGATAAATAAAAACAGCCTACAACAGGGGTATACTGAATGAATGTCCACATACAACTTCATAGTAGGCAACTGGATACTCTACATACTCATCATGTGCTCTGGCAGCTAGATATCAGGGACAGGACACCATTCTATGCAAGCTTCCTTAGATTCCTGTGCTTCACCAGCTATAGGTTGAGGTTTTTGGTCTAGCTCTTCCCCCCAAGCTTTACAGTGCAGGAAGTCTGCGGACATAGGTGTGCGCAGCCTATTGCATTAGGGTGTGCACCCTAAAGCACAAACACACGCCGCACGCGTGTGTGTATGTGTATATATATACATATATATATATATATATATATATACACACACACAAATACACTTAGGGGTATCAGGGTACATTATTATACAGGGGTAATATAACTAAGGGCTATCAGGGTAAATTATACAGGAGTAATATAACTGAGGAGGGCTATCAGGGACATGATACAGGGGTAATATAACTTATATTATATTAGTTATAATACCCCTTCATCATGTCCCCTGAGATAGCCCTCCTCAGTTATATTACCCCTGTATAATAATGTACCCTAATACCCCTTAGTTTAACCCCCTGTATAATTTACCCTGATCCTTCAGTTATATTACCCCCTGTAATATACCCTGATACCCCTCAGTTATACGGTATCATATAACTGAGGGGTATTAGGGTACATTATACAGGGGTGTAATTGAGGAGGGGTAGCAAGAAGCAGGGAACATACAGGGCAGAGTTCCAGTGGCGTAGCGTGGGTTGCCAGCACCCGGGGCAAGCCAAGTATTGCCCCCCCCCCCCCCCCAACCTGTAAACACGCCCCTTTTTACAAATAATGCAGTACATGTCACCTACAGTCCTATGTAACACCACAGATGACACAGTGATAACTCTCTTTGAGTACAGATAATGTAGTAGATCACTTGCAGTCCTATGTAACACCACAGATAACACAGAGATAACTCTCTGAGTACAGATAATGTAGTAGATGGGTGTAAGGCCCCAGAATTCAGAACACCATAATGTATACCATTATGTGTAGAGTACAGCAGCACATACCTGTTACATCCAGTGACGTCTCCTGTGATGTATACCTTCCTCAACGTCTTCATTCGGAGATAAGACCGCCACGATACCTTCTTTCAGCCGCGTATCTGCAGAGTTTCACAGAAAAATGTTTAGATTTCTCACCTTACTATCATCCTTCCTCAGATAACAGACCTCCCCTCCACCCGTGGTGCCCATAAGTATAATGCCCTTTGTATAATTATAATATATACTGGCCCCTCTGTGTTATTATGTGTTCTTGCATAGCAAGACCACATAATGTTATCTCACATATATATTATTATGTGTTCTTGCATAGCAAGACCACATACTGTTATCTCACATATATATTATTCTTATTATTCTTATTATAGCCAAATTTGCCACCCTAACTCCTCCCACAGTTTTTACACTACATAGACAAAAATTTACCAAAACGTGCAGATTGTACCCGATCGGATTGCTATTACTTTGTGGAGCGATCCCACCCCCGGGGCCCCCGTGGCGGGCCCCGGAAGCCCCCTTTTTTCCCATAGACTTTGACAGGGTAAATTTTCAAATCGCTCCCAGTCGCACAGATTTTAAACTAAAGTCACCAAACTTGGGTCACTTAGTCATGGAGTCAACCCGAAAACTTTGGGCACATTTCGGGGACCCCAAAAAGTGGGCGGGGCCACACAGAACCAATCAAAATCTCCCCATTGACTTTAATGAGACCTTCAAATTGCTACTTCTCCCACATTTTTAGGAGTACAAATTCCAAACTTTGCAGACTTGGTCGGCACCCACCCAAGTACCTTGCTTTTGCTTTGTTACCCGATCCCACCCTCCGGGCCCCTGGGACAGGGCCCCCAAAATCCACGTTTTTCCCATTGACTTTGACAGGGACAATTTTCAAATCTCTCCCAGTCGCACAGATTTTAAACTAAAGTCACCAAACTTGGGTCACTTAGTCATGGGGTCAACCTGAAAATTTCTGTCACATTTTGGGGGACATTAAAAAGTGGGCGGAGCTACAAACCACCAATCAGATTTTCCCTATTGACTTCAATGAGAAACTTTTAAATTGCTGTCATTCTCACAGTATTTAAGCCAGAATACCCAAACTAGGCACCGTAGGTCATTGGGTGACTGGGGTCAAAAAAAATTAAAAAGTGGGCGGGGTCTACAACGGCCAATCAAATTTCAGCCATTTGTTTAAATGGGAAAAATTCAAACTGCCGCTGCTCTTAGACTGTTAATGGCAGGGTTCCCGAAACTTGGCACAGTTGGTCACTGGAGGACTGTGCCAATGTATATCTCATTTTGGGGATGCTAAAAAGTGGGCGGAGCCACAAACAACCAATCAGATTTTCCCTATTGACTTCAATAAGAAACCTTTAAACAGCTGTCATTCTCACAGCACCCAAACTCGGCAGGGTGGGTCAGTGTGAGACAAAGGTCAAAATGTATAAAAGTGGGCGGAGTCTACACTCCACCCAGTTACTCCGCCCACTCCAGTTGTAAGCTACTGGTGGAGGCAAGAACACATCACACAATTTCCCCAGAAATTGTACCTTTTCTAGTTATTCTTATTATGTGTTCTTGCATAGCAAGACCACATACTATTATCTCACATATATATTATTATTATTATTATTATTATAGCCAAATTTGCCACCCTAACTCCTCCCACAGTTTTTACACTACATAGACAAAAATTTACCAAAACGTGCAGATTGTACCCGATCGGATTGCTATTACTTTGTGGAGCGATCCCACCCCCGGGGCCCCCGTGGCGGGCCCCGGAAGCCCCCTTTTTTCCCATAGACTTTGACAGGGTAAATTTTCAAATCGCTCCCACTCGCCAGGCTTTGACGCTAAAGTCACCAAACTTGGGTCACTTAGTCATGGAGTCAACCCGAAAATTTTGGGCACATTTCGGGGACCCCAAAAAGTGGGCGGGGCCATACAGAACCAATCAAAATCTCCCCATTGACTTTAATGAGAACTTCAAATTGCTACTCCTCCCACATTTTTAGGAGTACAAATTCCAGACTTTGCAGACTTGGTCGGCACCCACCCGAGTACCTTGCTTGTGCTTTGTTACCCGATCCCACCCTCCGGGCCCCTGGGACAGGGCCCCCAAAATCCATGTTTTTCCCATTGACTTTGACAGGGACAATTTTCAAATCGCTCCCAGTCGCACAGATTTTAAACTAAAGTCACCAAACTTGGGTCACTTAGTCATGGGGTCAACGCGCAATTTGTTAGCACATTTCGGAGACCCGAAAATGTGGGCGGGGCCACACAGAACCAATCAAATTCTCCCCATTGACTACAATGAGACGTTCAAATTGCTACTCCTCCCACAGATTTAGGAGTATAAATACCGAACTTTGCACTCTTGGTCGGCACATACCCGAGTATCTTGCTTGTGCTTTGTTAACCGATCCCACCCTCCGGGCCCCTGGGGCGGGCCCCCGAAAACCTCTTTTTTTCTCCCATAGAGTTTTATTGGAAAAATGCAAATGTTTGTCACTCATACAGCTTCGGAGTGAAACTCACCAAACTTGGGTCACTCAGTCATGGGGTCAACCTGAAAATTTCTGTCACATTTTGGGGACATTAAAAAGTGGGCGGAGCTACAAACAACCAATCAGATTTTCCCTATTGACTTCAATAAGAAACCTTTAAATTGCTGTCATTCTCACAGTATTTAAGCCAGAATACCCAAACTTGGCACCGTAGGTCATTGGGTGACTGGATTCAAAAAATAATGAAAAAGTGGGCGGAGTCTACAACGGCCAATCAAATTTCAGCCATTTGTTTAAATGGGAAAAATTCAAACTGCCGCTGCTCTTAGACTGTTAATGGCAGGTTTCCCAAACTTGGTACAGTTGGACAATTTAGGATTAGGATTAAAATTTTGAAAAGTGGGCGGGGCCAAAAACAACCAATCAGATTTCTTTCATTGATTTCAATATGGAAAAAAAAAAATTCTGAAAATTGAAAAATGCTGCCATGATTGATGTCAGGGGCTTCAAATCGCTGAAATCAGGTGATAGATTACTTTGGATTCAAAAATTTAAAAAGTGGGCGGAGCCAACAACAACAAATCAGATTTTTCCTATTGACTTCAATGAGAAACTTTTAAATTGCTGTCATTCTCACAGTATTTAAGCCAGAATACCCAAACTTGGCACCGTAGGTCATTGGGTGACTGGATTCAAAAATTTATTAAAAAGTGGGCGGAGTCTACAACGACCAATCAAATTTCAGCCATTTATTTCAATGGCGAAATTTAAAACTGCCGCTGATCTTACACTGTTAATGGCAGGATCCCCAAACTTGGTACAGTTGGACAATTTAGGATTAGGATTAAAATTCAGAAAAGTGGGCGGGGCCAAAAACAACCAATCAGATTTCTTTGATTGATTTCAATGGGAAAATTGAAAAATGCAGAAAATTGAAAAATGCTGCCATTATTGATGTCAGGGGCTTTAAATCTCAGAAATCAGGTCATAGATTACTTCGGTTTCAAAAATTGAAAAAGTGGGCGGAGCCAACAACAACAAATCAGATTTTCCCTATTCACTTCAATGATAAACCTTTAAATTGCTGTCATTCTCACAGTATTTAAGCCAGAATACCCAAACTTGGCACCGTAGGTCATTGGGTGACTGGATTCAAAAATGTATAAAAAGTGGGCGGAGTCTACAATGGCCAATCAAATTTTAGTCATTTATTTTAATGGGGAAATTTAAAACTGCCGCTGATCTTACACTGTTACTGGCAGGGTCCCCAAACTTGGTACAGTTGGACATTTTAGGATTAGGATTGAAATTTAGAAAAGTGGGCGGAGCCAAAAACAACCAATCAGATTTCTTTGATTGATTTCAATGGGGAATTTGACATATGCAGAAAATTGAAAAATGCTGCCATTATTGATGTCAGGGGCTTCAAATCTTAGAAATCAGGTCATAGATTACTTTGGCTTCAAAAATTGAAAAAGTGGGCGGAGCCAACAACAACAAATCAGATTTTTCCTATTGACTTCAATGAGAAACCTTTAAATTGCTGTCATTCTCACAATATTTAAGCCAGAATACCCAAACTTGGCACCGTAGGTCATTGGGTGACTGGGGGAAAAAAAAAAATTGGAAAGTGGGCGGGGTCTACAACGGCCAATCAAATTTCAGACATTTGTTTAAATGAGAAAAATTCAAACTGCCGCTGCTCTTAGACTGTTAATGGCAGGGTTCTGAAACTTGGCGCAGTTGGTCACTGGAGGACTGTGCCAATATATATCTCATTTTGGGGACGCTAAAAAGTGGGCGGAGCCACAAACAACCAATCAGATTCTCCCTATTGACTTCAATAAGAAACTTTTAAACAGCTGTCATTCTCACAGTATTTAAGCCACAGCACTCCACCCAGTTACTCCGCCCACTCCAGTTGTAAGCTACTGGTGGAGGCAAGAACACATCACACAATTTCCCCAGAAATTGTACCTTTTCTAGTTCTTCTTATTCTTATTATAGCCAAATTTGCCACCCTAACTCCTCCCACAGTTTTTACACTACATAGACAAAAATTTACCAAAACGTGCAGATTGTACCCGATCGGATTGCTATTACTTTGTGGAGCGATCCCACCCCCGGGGCCCCCGTGGCGGGCCCCGGAAGCCCCCTTTTTTCCCATAGACTTTGACAGGGTAAATTTTCAAATCGCTCCCACTCGCACAGCTTTGAACGCTAAAGTCACCAAACTTGGGTCACTTAGTCATGGAGTCAACCCGAAAACTTTGGGCACATTTCGGGGACCCCAAAAAGTGGGCGGGGCCACACAGAACCAATCAAAATCTCCCCATTGACTTTAATGAGACCTTCAAATTGCTACTTCTCCCACATTTTTAGGAGTACAAATTCCAAACTTTGCAGACTTGGTCGGCACCCACCCGAGTACCTTGCTTTTGCTTTGTTACCCGATCCCACCCTCCGGGCCCCTGGGACAGGGCCCCCAAAATCCACGTTTTTCCCATTGACTTTGACAGGGACAATTTTCAAATCTCTCCCAGTCGCACAGATTTTAAACTAAAGTCACCAAACTTGGGTCACTTAGTCATGGGGTCAACCTGAAAATTTCTGTCACATTTTGGGGGACATTAAAAAGTGGGCGGAGCTACAAACCACCAATCAGATTTTCCCTATTGACTTCAATGAGAAACTTTTAAATTGCTGTCATTCTCACAGTATT
Source organism: Bufo gargarizans (assembly GCF_014858855.1). Taxonomy (NCBI): domain Eukaryota; kingdom Metazoa; phylum Chordata; class Amphibia; order Anura; family Bufonidae; genus Bufo; species Bufo gargarizans. The sequence goes on along the minus strand of NC_058085.1, from coordinate 308,744,460 downwards.
TAAGCCAGAATACCCAAACTAGGCACCGTAGGTCATTGGGTGACTGGGGTCAAAAAAATTAAAAAGTGGGCGGGGTCTACAACGGCCAATCAAATTTCAGCCATTTGTTTAAATGGGAAAAATTCAAACTGCCGCTGCTCTTAGACTGTTAATGGCAGGGTTCCCGAAACTTGGCACAGTTGGTCACTGGAGGACTGTGCCAATGTATATCTCATTTTGGGGATGCTAAAAAGTGGGCGGAGCCACAAACAACCAATCAGATTTTCCCTATTGACTTCAATAAGAAACCTTTAAACAGCTGTCATTCTCACAGCACCCAAACTCGGCAGGGTGGGTCAGTGTGAGACAAAGGTCAAAATTTATAAAAGTGGGCGGAGTCTACACTCCACCCAGTTACTCCGCCCACTCCAGTTGTAAGCTACTGGTGGAGGCAAGAACACATCACACAATTTCCCCAGAAATTGTACCTTTTCTAGTTATTATGTGTTCTTGCATAGCAAGACCACATACTGTTATCTCACATATATATTATTATTATTATAGCCAAATTTGCCACCCTAACTCCTCCCACAGTTTTTACACTACATAGACAAAAATTTACCAAAACGTGCAGATTGTTCCCGATCGGATTGCTATTACTTTGTGGAGCGATCCCACCCCCGGGGCCCCCGTGGCGGGCCCCGGAAGCCCCCTTTTTTCCCATAGACTTTGACAGGGTAAATTTTCAAATCGCTCCCACTCGCCAGGCTTTGAGGCTAAAGTCACCAAACTTGGGTCACTTAGTCATGGGCTCAACCCGAAAATTTTTGGCACATTTCGGGGACCCCAAAATGTAGGCGGGGCCACACAGAACCAATCAAAATCTCCCCATTGACTATAATGAGACCTTCAAATCGCTACTCCTCCCACATTTTTAGGAGTACAAATTCCAAACTTTGCAGACTTGGTCGGCACCCACCCGAGTACCTTGCTTGTGCTTTGTTACCCGATCCCACCCTCCGGGCCCCTGGGACAGGGCCCCCAAAATCCAAGTTTTTCCCATTGACTTTGACAGGGACAATTTTCAAATCGCTCCCAGTCGCACAGATTTTAAACTAAAGTCACCAAACTTGGGTCACTTAGTCATGGGGTCAACGCGCAATTTGTTAGCACATTTCGGAGACCCGAAAATTTGGGCGGGGCCACACAGAACCAATCAAATTCTCCCCATTGACTACAATGAGACGTTCAAATTGCTACTCCTCCCACAGATTTAGGAGTATAAATACCGAACTTTGCACTCTTGGTCGGCACATACCCGAGTATCTTGCTTGTGCTTTGTTAACCGATCCCACCCTCCGGGCCCCTGGGGCGGGCCCCCGAAAACCTCTTTTTTTCTCCCATAGAGTTTTATTGGAAAAATGCAAACTGTTTGTCACTCATACAGCTTCGGAGTGAAACTCACCAAACTTGGGTCACTCAGTCATGGGGTCAACCTGAAAATTTCTGTCACATTTTGGGGACATTAAAAAGTGGGCGGAGCTACAAACAACCAATCAGATTTTCCCTATTGACTTCAATAAGAAACCTTTAAATTGCTGTCATTCTCACAGTATTTAAGCCAGAATACCCAAACTTGGCACCGTAGGTCATTGGGTGACTGGATTCAAAAAATAATGAAAAAGTGGGCGGAGTCTACAACGGCCAATCAAATTTCAGCCATTTGTTTAAATGGGAAAAATTCAAACTGCCGCTGCTCTTAGACTGTTAATGGCAGGTTTCCCAAACTTGGTACAGTTGGACAATTTAGGATTAGGATTAAAATTTTGAAAAGTGGGCGGGGCCAAAAACAACCAATCAGATTTCTTTCATTGATTTCAATATGGAAAAAAAAAAATTCAGAAAATTGAAAAATGCTGCCATGATTGATGTCAGGGGCTTCAAATCGCTGAAATCAGGTGATAGATTACTTTGGATTCAAAAATTTAAAAAGTGGGCGGAGCCAACAACAACAAATCAGATTTTCCCTATTAACTTTAATGAGAAACCTTTAAATTGCTGTCATTCTCATAGTATTTAAGCCAGAATACCCAAACTTGGCACCGTAGGTCATTGGGTGACTGGATTCAAAAATTTATAAAAAGTGGGCGGAGTCTACAACGGCCAATCAAATTTCAGCCATTTGTTTAAATGGGAAAAATTCAAACTGCCGCTGCTCTTAGACTGTTAATGGCAGGTTCCCCAAACTTGGTACAGTTGGACAATTTAGGATTAGGATTAAAATTTTGAAAAGTGGGCGGGGCCAAAAACAACCAATCAGATTTCTTTCATTGATTTCAATGTGGAAAAAAAAAAATGCAGAAAATTGAGAAATGCTTCCATGATTGATGTCAGGGGCTTCAAATCTCTGAAATCAGGTGATAGATTAATTTGGATTCAAAAATTTAAAGAGTGGGCGGAGCCAACAACAACAAATCAGATTTTCCCTATTGACTTCAATGAGAAACCTTTAAATTGCTGTCATTCTCACAATATTTAAGTCAGAATACCCAAACTTGGCACCGTAGGTCATTGGGTGACTGGGGTCAAAAAAAAAAATTAAAAAGTGGGCGGGGTCTACAACGGCCAATCAAATTTCAGCCATTTGTTTAAATGGGAAAAATTCAAACTGCCGCTGCTCTTAGACTGTTAATGGCAGGGTTCCGAAACTTGGCACAGTTGGTCACTGGAGGACTGTGCCAATGTATATCTCATTTTGGGGATGCTAAAAAGTGGGCGGAGCCACAAACAACCAATCAGATTTTCCCTATTGACTTCAATAAGAAACCTTTAAACAGCTGTCATTCTCACAGCACCCAAACTCGGCAGGGTGGGTCAGTGTGAGACAAAGGTCAAAATTTATAAAAGTGGGCGGAGTCTACACTCCACCCAGTTACTCCGCCCACTCCAGTTGTAAGCTACTGGTGGAGGCAAGAACACATCACACAATTTCCCCAGAAATTGTACCTTTTCTAGTTCTTATTCTTATTATGTGTTCTTGCATAGCAAGACCACATAATGTTATCTCACATATATATTATTATGTGTTCTTGCATAGCAAGACCACATAATGTTATCTCACATATATATTATTATGTGTTCTTGCATAGCAAGACCACATAATGTTATCTCACAAGTATATTATTATTATTCTTCTTATTCTTATTATAGCCAAATTTGCCACCCTAACTCCTCCCACAGTTTTTACACTACATAGACAAAAATTTACCAAAACATGCAGATTGTACCCGATCGGATTGCTATTACTTTGTGGAGCGATCCCACCCCCGGGGCCCCCGTGGCGGGCCCCGGAAGCCCCCTTTTTTCCCATAGACTTTGACAGGGTAAATTTTCAAATCGCTCCCACTCGCACAGGATTTTAAACTAAAGTCACCAAACTTGGGTCACTTAGTCATGGAGTCAACCCGAAAACTTTGGGCACATTTCGGGGACCCCAAAAAGTGGGCGGGGCCACACAGAACCAATCAAAATCTCCCCATTGACTTTAATGAGACCTTCAAATTGCTACTTCTCCCACATTTTTAGGAGTACAAATTCCAAACTTTGCAGACTTGGTCGGCACCCACCCGAGTACCTTGCTTTTGCTTTGTTACCCGATCCCACCCTCCGGGCCCCTGGGACAGGGCCCCCAAAATCCACGTTTTTCCCATTGACTTTGACAGGGACAATTTTCAAATCTCTCCCAGTCGCACAGATTTTAAACTAAAGTCACCAAACTTGGGTCACTTAGTCATGGGGTCAACCTGAAAATTTCTGTCACATTTTGGGGGACATTAAAAAGTGGGCGGAGCTACAAACCACCAATCAGATTTTCCCTATTGACTTCAATGAGAAACTTTTAAATTGCTGTCATTCTCACAGTATTTAAGCCAGAATACCCAAACTAGGCACCGTAGGTCATTGGGTGACTGGGGTCAAAAAATTTAAAAAGTGGGCGGGGTCTACAACGGCCAATCAAATTTCAGCCATTTGTTTAAATGGGAAAAATTCAAACTGCCGCTGCTCTTAGACTGTTAATGGCAGGGTTCCCGAAACTTGGCACAGTTGGTCACTGGAGGACTGTGCCAATGTATATCTCATTTTGGGGATGCTAAAAAGTGGGCGGAGCCACAAACAACCAATCAGATTTTCCCTATTGACTTCAATAAGAAACCTTTAAACAGCTGTCATTCTCACAGCACCCAAACTCGGCAGGGTGGGTCAGTGTGAGACAAAGGTCAAAATTTATAAAAGTGGGCGGAGTCTACACTCCACCCAGTTACTCCGCCCACTCCAGTTGTAAGCTACTGGTGGAGGCAAGAACACATCACACAATTTCCCCAGAAATTGTACCTTTTCTAGTTCTTATTATTCTTATTATAGCCAAATTTGCCACCCTAACTCCTCCCACAGTTTTTACACTACATAGACAAAAATTTACCAAAACGTGCAGATTGTTCCCGATCGGATTGCTATTACTTTGTGGAGCGATCCCACCCCCGGGGCCCCCGTGGCGGGCCCCGGAAGCCCCCTTTTTTCCCATAGACTTTGACAGGGTAAATTTTCAAATCGCTCCCACTCGCCAGGCTTTGACGCTAAAGTCACCAAACTTGGGTCACTTAGTCATGGAGTCAACCCGAAAATTTTGGGCACATTTCGGGGACCCCAAAAAGTGGGCGGGGCCACACAGAACCAATCAAAATCTCCCCATTGACTTTAATGAGACCTTCAAATTGCTACTTCTCCCACATTTTTAGGAGTACAAATTCCAAACTTTGCAGACTTGGTCGGCACCCACCCGAGTACCTTGCTTGTGCTTTGTTACCCGATCCCACCCTCCGGGCCCCTGGGACAGGGCCCCCAAAATCCACGTTTTTCCCATTGACTTTGACAGGGACAATTTTCAAATCTCTCCCAGTCGCACAGATTTTAAACTAAAGTCACCAAACTTGGGTCACTTAGTCATGGGGTCAACCTGAAAATTTCTGTCACATTTTGGGGGACATTAAAAAGTGGGCGGAGCTACAAACCACCAATCAGATTTTCCCTATTGACTTCAATGAGAAACTTTTAAATTGCTGTCATTCTCACAGTATTTAAGCCAGAATACCCAAACTAGGCACCGTAGGTCATTGGGTGACTGGGGTAAAAAAAAATTAAAAAGTGGGCGGGGTCTACAACGGCCAATCAAATTTCAGCCATTTGTTTAAATGGGAAAAATTCAAACTGCCGCTGCTCTTAGACTGTTAATGGCAGGGTTCCCGAAACTTGGCACAGTTGGTCACTGGAGGACTGTGCCAATGTATATCTCATTTTGGGGATGCTAAAAAGTGGGCGGAGCCACAAACAACCAATCAGATTTTCCCTATTGACTTCAATAAGAAACCTTTAAACAGCTGTCATTCTCACAGCACCCAAACTCGGCAGGGTGGGTCAGTGTGAGACAAAGGTCAAAATTTATAAAAGTGGGCGGAGTCTACACTCCACCCAGTTACTCCGCCCACTCCAGTTGTAAGCTACTGGTGGAGGCAAGAACACATCACACAATTTCCCCAGAAATTGTACCTTTTCTAGTTCTTATTATTCTTATTATAGCCAAATTTGCCACCCTAACTCCTCCCACAGTTTTTACACTACATAGACAAAAATTTACCAAAACGTGCAGATTGTTCCCGATCGGATTGCTATTACTTTGTGGAGCGATCCCACCCCCGGGGCCCCCGTGGCGGGCCCCGGAAGCCCCCTTTTTTCCCATAGACTTTGACACGGTAAATTTTCAAATCGCTCCCACTCGCCAGGCTTTGACGCTAAAGTCACCAAACTTGGGTCACTTAGTCATGGAGTCAACCCGAAAATTTTGGGCACATTTCGGGGACCCCAAAAAGTGGGCGGGGCCACACAGAACCAATCAAAATCTCCCCATTGACTTTAATGAGACCTTCAAATTGCTACTTCTCCCACATTTTTAGGAGTACAAATTCCAAACTTTGCAGACTTGGTCGGCACCCACCCGAGTACCTTGCTTGTGCTTTGTTACCCGATCCCACCCTCCGGGCCCCTGGGACAGGGCCCCCAAAATCCACGTTTTTCCCATTGACTTTGACAGGGACAATTTTCAAATCGCTCCCAGTCGCACAGATTTTAAACTAAAGTCACCAAACTTGGGTCACTTAGTCATGGGGTCAACGCGCAATTTGTTAGAACATTTCGGAGACCCTAAAATGTGGGCGGGGCCACACAGAACCAATCAAATTCTCCCCATTGACTACAATGAGACAGTTCAAATTGCTACTCCTCCCACAGATTTAGGATTATCAATACCGAACTTTGCACTCTTGGTCGGCACATACCCGAGTATCTTGCTTGTGCTTTGTTAACCGATTCTACCCTCCGGGCCCCTGGGGCGGGCCCCCGAAAACCTCTTTTTTTCTCCCATAGAGTTTTATTGGAAAAATGCAAACGTTTGTCACTCATACAGCTTCGGAGTGAAACTCACCAAACTTGGGTCACTTAGTCATGGGATCAACCTGAAAATTTCTGTCACATTTTGGGGACATTAAAAAGTGGGCGGAGCTACAAACAACCAATCAGATTTTCCCTATTGACTTCAATGAGAACATTTTAAATTGCTGCCATTTCAACATTGTTAATGGCAGGGTTGTTAAACTTAATATATTCGGTTAATAGGTGACTAGAATTCAAATGTTTTAAAGTGGGCGGAGTCTACAACGGCCAATCAAATTTCAGCCATATGTTTTAATGGGAAAATTTAAAACTGCCGCTGCTCTTAGACTGTTAATGGCAGGATCCCCAAACTTGGTACAGTTGGACAATTTAGGATTAGGATTAAATTTCAGAAAAGTGGGCGGGGCCAAAAACAACCAATCAGATTTCTTTGATTGATTTCAATGGGAAAATTGAAAAATGCAGAAAATTGAAAAATGCTGCCATGATTGATGTCAGGGGCTTCAAATCTCAGAAATCAGGTCATAGATTACTTTGGCTTCAAAAATTGAAAAAGTGGGCGGAGCCAACAACGACAAATCTGATTTTTCCTATTGACTTCAATGAGAAACCTTTAAATTGCTGTCATTCTCACAATATTTAAGCCAGAATACCCAAACTTGGCACCGTAGGTCATTGGGTGACTGGGGTCAAAAATGTATAAAAGTGGGCGGGGTCTACAACAGCCAATCAAATTTCAGCCATTTGTTTAAATGGGAAAAATTCAAACTGCCGCTGCTCTTAGACTGTTAATGGCAGGGTTCTGAAACTTGGCACAGTTGGTCACTGGAGGACTGTGCCAATGTATATCTCATTTTGGGGACGCTAAAAAGTGGGCGGAGCCACAAACAACCAATCAGATTTTCCCTATTGACTTCAATAAGAAACCTTTAAACAGCTGTCATTCTCACAGTATATAAGCCACAGCACCCAAACTCGGCAGGGTGGGTCAGTGTGAGACAAAGGTCAAAATTTATAAAAGTGGGCGGAGTCTACAACGGCCAATCAAATTTCAGCCATGTGTTTAAATGGGAAAAATTCAAACTGACGCTGCTCTTAGACTTTGATTCGCACAGTCTTCAAACTTGGCGCAGTTGGTCTTTGGAGGAATGGGATAAATATTCAAAAAAGTGGGTAGGGGTGCAACCACCCCAACAATTAGGTGCACCCAACCCGACCCTTAGGTGCAACCACACATACTTTTAGGTGCAACCTTTCCACAGTTACTCCAGCCAATCCAACCACACAACAGTTACTCAAGCCACTCCACCCAGTTACTCCGCCCACTCCAGTTGTAAGCTACTGGTGGAGGCAAGAACACTTCACACAATTTCCTTATTTTATTATAGCCAAATTTGCCACCCTAACTCCTCCCACAGTTTTTACACTACATAGACAAAAATTTACCAAAACGTGCAGATTGTTCCCAATCGGATTGCTATTACTTTGTGGAACGTTTCGCCGAATGGTTCACAGAATATCGTGGTTCTTGTGGCGAAAGTTGTCCCATAGGAATGAATGGCAAAACTAAAGTGGGAGCTGGCAAAAGCTGAAAAATCAGGACATGATTTCTAAACTGCCACCACTCCCTTATGTTCAGGCCCACCTACACAAATCTTATATCAAAACGTTCAGCTATCCCTGCTGCCACTAAAAATGTCCACGGCTAAGCCATAGTCCTGATAGTTTTCACAATATGACCATTTGTTTGCAACTCACGCCGTCCATTGACATTCATTGAAACTCCACTCTGCAAAGCTCACATTTGAAGGGCAATTTCTAAACTGCGACTTTGCCTTCATTGTTAATATTGCAGAGACATACTATGCATCAAAATGTAGGTCTGGGTCTTGTGATTCTCACAATATAAAGCTCTTCGCTGTAGGATTTACAGTTATTAAAATACGACCGTTTGAAGAATGAAAAGTAATCAGGAGAGGCAAAATACTCTTACCTGTGCCAGGCTGCAGCAGCAAAGAAAGAGGAAGTGATGTCATAGACTGACTTTCTTCTGATTGGTTGTTGTGTTTCTGTGGAGATTTTCAGTAAAGATTTTCAGTAAAGAGAGTTATGTGGTAAAATTAGAGCTGTGTGATTATCATCATGCCATCTAAAGGAAAGAGATCTAAAGCTGCAAAGATACGCTGGACTAAACAGCACCTTTCAGACCCACGTTTTGGGGATCCGGAGCCCCACAGCAGCATAGTGGAAATGGAGGTTTGTGAAAGTGAATGTGCCAAGGAGGTACATAGTGAACCTGTGGTGTCATTCCCATGTTCAACTAAGTGTCAAGTTCAAGAGCACACTGACAGTGTGATGGGCACTTCTGAAAACCATGGCATGCAAGAACCATGCGTACCAAGTGAGATATCTGTGCAGGCATCATTTCATCAGGGTCATCATGACTTTGGAAGTTTAAGGAATAAACAGTGTACATGCATGGCTCTGACATTTTTGGCATACCACAGTGAGCTTGATGATGTGAGGAAGGATGATCTTGATAAAATATTGAAGAAGGGCAACAGCTTGTATGGCACAACAATACAACAGTTAAAACGAAGAAATGTCTATCAGCACCAACACTTGACAATGGAAGAAGTGCCCCTCAGAGTCAACACTGAAAAATATAAATATAACGTTGTTAAATCTCCAGTGTTATCGGGATGTGTGAGAGCCACGGTAGACAGTGACAACCAAGGTTGGTTTGTTGACCTCTCCACAAGACTACAGTGCCTCAATGCAGATGTTACACATGCACTTTTTATAGTAGTGCCATATTGCATTGCATTGTTCAGAGACAAGTCTGGGAGATATGGACTGTTTGATTCACATAGTCGAAATAAGGATGGACTTCCTGCCACTGGAAAAGGAAAAGCTGTTATGATCACTTTTACACATTTGAGTGATATGGGGGCAAGGATTTATAAGTTGTATGAATTGCTCCTTACAGACAGCAGAGGCCCTATTGATGGACTGCAGTATGACTTCATGCCAGTCTCATTTCATCGTGCAAGACGTCTGTCAGATGGTTTGCTGTCCCCACCGGTGCAATCTGACAAACCACATAATGGAAAGCATGTGGAGAACAAAGTGACACAGATGACCAAAGATGCAACACACACTGGATTCCCAGCCAGCAAGCATTCTCCAAGGTCACTTGATGCAAAATCCTCACAGGGCATGTGGAAGGACAGTAAGGCATTTTCCAAATTAAATGCACAGCAACAACAAAAACTGAAGACAAGACACAGAAATGAAAGAAGGCGTGGTTTCAAGGCTACAAAGATGTCTGTCACCAATAAGAAGAGGACATACATCACCAGCCGATACAGAGCAGATGCTGATTTTAAGTTGAAGCAGAAGCAATATATCATTCGCAAATATGCGACAGATGCCAATTTCAACTTGAAGCAGAAGCAATACACAACTAGCAAATATGTGACAAATGCCATTTTTAACTTGAAGAAGAAGCAATACATCACCAGAAAATATGCAACAGATGCAGGTTTCAAGTTAAAGCAGAAGCAATACATCACCAGAAAATATGCAACAGATGCAGGTTTCAAGTTAAAGCAGAAGCAATACACAACCAGCAAATATGCGACAAATGCCATTTTTAACTTGAAGAAGAAGCAATACATCACCAGAAAATATGCGACAGATGCAGGTTTCAAGTTAAAGCAGAAGCAATACATCACCAGAAAATATCATAATGATCCTGCTTTCAGAAAACGTCACTTGCAACATTGCATGAGTTACATGAAAATGAAGCGTCACACTCAAGCAGACTTTCGCATAACCCATAAGATGCAATGTGCCTTCAAAATAAGAATGAAATATAGACGATGGACTCATGTCATGCGGGAATGCAGTCAACCAGTGGACAACAGCCTAATGCAGACAGCTATATCCACTTTCCATGAATGCATTAAAGCTGGGCCAACTTTTGTGTGCACCATGTGTCATCGCACCCTTTTCCCTAACCAAGTGAAACATTGCATTCACAGCAATTACAAGACGAATCTACACATTGTTGCTGCCTGTTTGACAGGGAAATATGTCCATGTGTGCAACAATCACTGTCAAGGCCCTGAACAATGCACCGTACCAGATGAAAGGACCAAAGAATGGATTTGTCACAACTGTGATTCACATTTAAAAGCAGGACACAAATCATCCATCGCTGTGGCTAACAACATGGAGCTGGCGCCCATTCCCCCAGAGCTTTGCGATTTGAATGTGCTGGAAAGACAACTTTTGGCCAAAATACTGCCATTTGCTAAGATCATCACACTTCCCAAAGGTCGACAGGCAGCTATACACGGCGCTGTAGTGTGTGTGCCATCTGAGGTGGAAACCACGGTCAATACTCTACCAAGATCGCACAGCACATCCCAGTTACACAGAGTGAAGCTGAAAAGACGTCTGACTTACAAAGGCCACCAGCTGTTTCACAATGTCAACATGAGAAATGTAGTAGCAGGTCTGTCAAAACTCATTGACACACACCCCGACTACAGTGACATTTCAATCAGAGTGGATGAGACAATCGCTGCTGATAATGCGGATAATGATGATGATGGGATGGAATTCGACAGTTGTGATGAAACTGAAATGATGGAGATACTTGAACGCATTGAAAATTGTGATCCATCAGAGGTAGAGTCTGCATGTTTACTGGCTGCTTCTGAGCAACAGGAAGGCCATGACCAACAACCTCCCAATGCTGAGGATGAGAAGGATTTACTAAGACCTGGAATTGGCCTAGACAGTTGTTTGCAGCCATCTGACCTTGGAGAGGAAGCACTGACACACGGTGATGGAATATTCAGCATTGCACCTGCACAAGGAAACACACCTGTCAGCTTCTTTAAAGTTCCTAGGCTTGAGGCAATGGCTTTCCCTGTTCAGTTTCCTACTGGACAGAATACATTGGACCAGGCAAGACAAGTCAAACTGTCCCCGAGCATGTATTTCAATGCAAGGCTTTTTTGTGTTGATACTCGTTTTGCTAGAGACACAAGCTATCTCTTCTTTGCGCAATTTGTCACAGAAACACACATGGCCAAAAGCAGCATGTCCATCCAGTTAAGGAAAGGAAAACCCAATACCAGGGATGGACAGAAAATATCCAACAAGCTGCTACAGGATAAGCGTGAGGTTGAGAGGTTGGTGCGAAACCGAGATGCCACAAGGTTCATGCAACCACTGAGAGGGAGTCCAGCTTATTGGGATAAAAATCTGAAGAATTTGCTAGCCATGGTCAGACAATTGGGTAAGCCAACATTTTTTCTTACCTTCTCTGCTGCAGAATTCAGATGGCCAGAGGTAATCACGGCAATAAAGGCGCAACAAGGTCAAAAGGTGGATTTTGCAGAGCTAGACTGGGCTGAAAAGTGTGACATCCTTCGAGGCAACCCAGTGACCACCATGCGCATGTTTGACAAACGGGTTGATGCTCTGATGCGAGAGCTGCTGTTGGGTCCTGCACAGCCAATCGGTGAAGTTATCGATTACTTTTACCGGGTTGAATTTCAGGCGAGAGGGAGCCCTCATATACATTGTCTCTGTTGGGTAGCAGGAGCTCCTATATTTGGACAAGACAGTGATGGCAAGGTGTGTGCCTTTATAGATCATAACATCTCATGCCAGCTGCCTGATGAAGCCAAACAGGCCCTACTTCACAGATTTGTAACAGAACTTCAAATGCACAGCAGATCTCATTCAAAATCGTGTAAGAAAGGTAACAGAGTATGCAGATTTGGATTTCCAAAGCCACCTATTACAAAAACGAGGATAACTTACCCGATTCCAGAAGAACAAGGAGATTGTGCAATGAAACCACAAGCAGCCAAAAACAAACTGAAACCAGTCTGGGATTTGCTTAATAACCCGAAAGTGCAGCTTGAAGACATGTCACAGCTACTGACACAGTGTGATATGACTTTGAATCAATACAACTCGTACATTGAGGCATTGACCTCCTCAAGCGTGATTGTAATGAAGCGAGATGTCAAGGACTGCTGGGTGAACAACTACAATCCACATTTGCTGACGGCCTGGAATGCCAACATGGACATCCAGTACATTCTTGATGAGTATGGTTGCATCATGTACATGTTGTCCTACATATCCAAGCCAGAACGCGAGATGAGTGACCATCTCAAAACAATAGTCAAAGAAATGAGCCCAGAAACAGAGACAGAACGAGAAGAAATGAAAGAAGTTCTTCAGGCTTATTCAAAACACAGAGAGGTCAGCGCCCAGGAGTCTGTGGCCCGTACGTGCAGCCTGAAAATGAAGTCTTGCTCACGTGAGGTTGTTTTTCTGCCAACTGGTGACAACGCACTGAAAATGAGTCTCCCGCTCAGTGCATTGCAGAACAAACCAGCCGATTCTCTTAATGTGTGGATGACGAGTTTTGTCGACAAATACAGAGCCAGACCCGAAACACCAGAGTTTGAGTCCATGTGTCTGGCAGACTTTGCATCCCATTACAGGGTGGTCTATGGCAAGCAGAAGGAAGATGGCAAGCAAAAGGAAGACGGCAAGCGTGTCAGCCTTTTGAATGAAATGGGAACGATTCAAAAACGCACAAGAGGGAAGCCTGCAATCATCAGGTACGCACGCTTCTCAGAGAAGAAGGACCCTGAGAACTACTACGGCAGACTGCTTAAACTCTACCTCCCCCACCGTTCAGAGTCATCACTGAAAACTGTAAGGTTCCCAACACACCAGGATTTTTACAAAGGTGCCTGTGTGAGCTTACCAGGAGAAGAAGCAATCCGAGCAGTGTCTGCAATTGTTACCAGCAACCAAAAGAAGTTCGAGCAACACAACAAAATTGTGGAACAAGTCTTGGATGACTTTGTAAAAAACGGCCCTGTTGAAGATGCTTGGAACACCTTTGCCCCAGAAGTTGAGTTAGATAGGTTGGAATGTATAGAGGAACGCAAAGAATGGGAGCCACTTCATGAGAATGAACAAGATGATGTTCCGGAGTATACACGTCACAAACAAACAGGTGGAATTGCGCTTACTGTGAAGGCCCCACAAATGTGCCCTGATTTCCTTCATAAAATGTACAGAAAACTTAACCGGACACAAGCTCAGACATTCTACTCAGTTTGTGACTGGTGCACTAACTGTGTGCGTGGCCTAAATCCTGACCCATTCTATTACTTTGTCACTGGTGGCGCAGGGACAGGCAAATCACACCTGATAAAGTGCATCTATGCTGAGGCGACAAAGATACTCTGTAAACTTACCAGACTACGTGAGGAAGCAGACATATCCATGCCCAGCGTTTTACTAACTGCATTTACAGGAACAGCAGCTTTCAACATTTCAGGCAACACTTTGCATTCTCTGCTGAAGTTGCCAAGAAGCTTGAAGCCACCCTACCAAGGACTTGGAAATCTCATAGATGAAGTGAGGGCACAGCTGTCAAATGCGGAGATCATTGTTATTGACGAGGTGTCAATGATTTCAAAGCCCCTGTTTGCCTACATCAACTGGAGATTACAGCAAATCAAAGGCAGTAAGAAACCTTTTGGTGGTATGTCAGTACTAGCAGTAGGAGACTTTTACCAGGTCCCCCCGCTGGGAAAAAGTAAGCCACTCTGCGTGTTTGAGGAAAATACCAATGACGTCTGGAAAGACTACTTTCAGATGATCACGCTGACAGAGATCATGCGACAGAAGGATGACATTTCATTTGCTGAGCTTTTGAATAGAATCAGAGTCAAGCAAAAGACTGACACCTTAAGCAATGATGACAAAGCTCTGCTTGCTCAGGCTTTGACAGATCCCACCCACTGCCCTAATGACGTGCTGCACATCTTTGCCACCAACAAAGAGGTTCACAAATATAATGCCGCAACTGTGTCTGTTCTCCATTCAAACGTCACCAACATAGATGCCGACGATTACAGAAAAGACCCTAAAACAGGAGTGATGCAGAGGCAACACCAACCTTTCAAAGGGCACAAAGACAATCTGATTGACACACTGCAAGCAGCTGAAGGTGCCCGTATCATGATCACAAGAAACATTGATGTTGAAGACGGGCTTGTTAATGGGACATTTGGCAAGATTGCAAGAATAATCATCCAGACTGAGAATGGTGCTACTACGGTAAACAAGCTTGGGCTTATGCTGGACAATCCAAATGCAGGACAGAGATACCGTAACAAGTCATCTTGTGATGCTGACAACTTGGTGTACATAGAAAGGGCAGAGGAAAACCTCAGACAGAAAGGAGTTGTTCGCAGGCAGTTCCCCCTGAAGTTGGCTTTTGCATGTACGATTCATAAGTGTCAGGGGATGTCGATACAGTCGGCAGTGGTCTCATTGAAACGGGTCTTCCAACCGGGAATGGCCTATGTAGCTCTGAGTAGAACGACTACACTGCAAGGACTGCACATAACAGATTTTGATGAGAAGAAGATCTTTGCTGATCCTGAAATCACAGCCTCCCTGGACTCAATGAAGAATGCATCACTGGAAAGTGTTATGCCCCTCTTAAAGTTTTTACAGACAACAGACAAACAGCAAACATTAACAATTATCCATCACAACACGGAAGGATTACCAGCTCACATTGAAGATATCAAATCTCACCACGAGTTGACACTTGGAGATGTTTTATGTTTCACTGAAACTCATCTCTCAGGCTCTTCTGTTGCTGAAAGTCTCCAGCTGGAGGACTACAACCTGTTCAAACGCAACAGACACCTCTCATACACAAACCGTCCTGACATTGCAAGTAAAGGTGGCGGAGGTGTCGCCTTGTATGTCAAAAAACATTTCAAGGCCTTTGAAAAGCAGTATCATCACAATGTGACTGACTTGGAGTTCTTGGTTGTCAAACTGGAGTCCCCTGTACAAGCTTTAATCGCCGTTGTTTACAGGCCACCTGATTACAGTATTGGCCAATTTCTTACTAACATGCTGGGCCTCTTGGAATCTTTGGAAAGAATGGATTGCCAACCTATAATACTCTGTGGAGATTTCAATGAAGATGTTTTGTGCAGCGCAAAGAAGCCAATATCTGATCTTCTTGACTCAAGAGGATATACCCAACTGATCTGGGCAGCCACCACAGAAAAAAACACACTGTTGGATCACATTTACATCTCCAGGGTGCAACACTGTCTCCAGTCAGGAGTACTGCACAGTTATTACAGCTATCATGATCCCGTGTATTGTGTTTTGAGCAGTGGTTGTGAACACACTTAAAGCCTGCATAAACAGGGCATGAGCGTTGCCAGGAAACAGTGGTTGTAAACACTGATCATCATCAGATAGCACACCTTCACCTCCATTCTACGTCAAGATGCTGAGACCCCCCCAAATGCATGTGGTCATACCTTCATCTGTTAGGCTTGTTAATGCTGCTAATGTTTTTATAAATGTATGTTTTAACGTAACTGTGAAGCACTTTGGGTAACATCGTTGAAATTAAATGTGCTATATAAATAAATAAAAGTTGATATGCATTTTTCATTCTATTAAGCTTCCCATGTGCACTTTTTAAATTCGATCAATCAATTGGTCAGTGTAATGTTTACTATCTTTACTCAGTCCAAACACTCCACACAGTTACTCTGCCCAGTCCATAAAGTTACTCTGCCCAGTCCAACCTTTCCACAGTTACTCCAGCCAATCCAACCACACAACAGTTACTCAATAGTGATGTGCCATATTCGATTTCGACGAAATTCGCGACTATTTGGTACAATATTCGTTTTATATTCGTCGAAATCGAATATTCGTCATTAATCTTGGTATTGCAATTAATATGTGATTTAAATAATCGCGTATTGCGATTGTAACTTAAAGGTTACTCTCCTATTGAATTAGCAATGCGATTAATTCAAGTTATAATAATCGAATTTCGATTTTAACTTAGCACTGCTATATTCCATATTCGTTAATTCTAGCCTAATATGGAATATAGCAGTGCTAAGTTAAAATCGAAATTGGATTATTATAACTTGAATTAATCGAATTGCGATTTCAACTTGGACCTGGTTTACTATGGTTGGCTTGGTAGAATTAGCGAATATGACGAATGTATTCGTCATATTACACAAAACGAAGATAACAAAATGTTTTAGCTATCTATTCGACAACTACCGTATATACTCGAGTATAAGACGAGTTTTTTGGCACATATTTTTGTGCTCAAAAAGCCCCCTCGTCTTATACTCGAGTCCAATTTACACCGGCGAAAATTAGCAAAAAAAAGAAAAATCGCATGCAAATTTTCGCATGAAATCGCATGCTAATTTTCGCATAAAAATTTGCATGCTAATTTTAGCATAAAAATTCGCATGCTAATTTTCGCATGCGAATTTTCATGCAAAAATTTGCATGCAGATTTTTTTGATAATTATTATAATGATTCTATTTATAAAAAAAATATATATAATGGCATAGCGAATTAAAAACAGCTGTCTCTATACTTACTCTATACTTAGCTGTCTCTATAGTAAACTTTCCTATATGATTGCTAGAATTTGTGAAGTTGACAAATATATAGCTAAAACGAAGATGGAAAATACTTTGTTATCTTCGTTTTGTGTAATATGACGAATACATTCGTCATATTCGCTAATTCTACCAAGCCATCCATAGTAAACCAGGTCCAAGTTGAAATCGCAATGCGATTAATTCAAGTTCTAATAATCGAATTTCGATTTTAACTTAGCACTGCTATATTCCATATTAGGCTAGAATTAACGAATATGGAATATAGCAGTGCTAAGTTAAAATCGAAATTCGATTATTATAACTTGAATTAATCGCATTGCGATTTCAACGTAATTCTCAAATCCGACAGTACATTCTAGTATATGGAGACGTTCCCATGGTGATGGGGACGCTCCATGAGCACGGAAGTCGGCAGAAGCGGCAACGGGCACTGACTGGAGCAGCCAGGAAACCAAAAAACAGGTAAGAACAACTTTAGGGAAGTGGGAAAGAAAAAACATATAACAATTTAAAAAAAAAAAAAAAAAAAAAAAAAAAAGAATATTTGAAATATCGAATTTATATCACTATATTCTAAATATTCGCGAACTAGCGAAGTGCCGATATTCGCGAAAAAAATTTGATATTCGAATATTCGCGCTCAACACTATTACTCAAGCCACTCCACCCAGTTACTCCGCCCACTCCAGTTGTAAGCTACTGGTGGAGGCAAGAACACATCACACAATTTCCCCAGAAATTGTACCTTTTCTAGTTCTTATTATAGCCAAATTTGCCACCCTAACTCCTCCCACAGTTTTTACACTACATAGACAAAAATTTACCAAAACGTGCAGATTGTTCCCGATCGGATTGCTATTACTTTGTGGAGCGATCCCACCCCCGGGGCCCCCGTGGCGGGCCCCGGAAGCCCCCTTTTTTCCCATAGACTTTGACAGGGTAAATTTTCAAATCGCTCCCACTCGCCAGGCTTTGAGGCTAAAGTCACCAAACTTGGGTCACTTAGTCATGGGCTCAACCCGAAAATTTTTGGCACATTTCGGGGACCCCAAAATGTAGGCGGGGCCACACAGAACCAATCAAAATCTCCCCATTGACTATAATGAGACCTTCAAATCGCTACTCCTCCCACATTTTTAGGAGTACAAATTCCAAACTTTGCAGACTTGGTCGGCACCCACCCGAGTACCTTGCTTGTGCTTTGTTACCCGATCCCACCCTCCGGGCCCCTGGGACAGGGCCCCCAAAATCCAAGTTTTTCCCATTGACTTTGACAGGGAAAATTTTCAAATCGCTCCCAGTCGCACAGATTTTAAACTAAAGTCACCAAACTTGGGTCACTTAGTCATGGGGTCAACGCGCAATTTGTTAGCACATTTCGGAGACCCGAAAATTTGGGCGGGGCCACACAGAACCAATCAAATTCTCCCCATTGACTACAATGAGACGTTCAAATTGCTACTCCTCCCACAGATTTAGGAGTATAAATACCGAACTTTGCACCCTTGGTCGGCACATACCCGACTATCTTGCTTGTGCTTTGTTAACCGATCCCTCCCTCCGGGCCCCTGTGGCGGGCCCCCGAAAACCTCTTTTTTTCTCCCATAGAGTTTTATTGGAAAAATGCAAACGTTTGTCACTCATACAGCTTCGGAGTGAAACTCACCAAACTTGGGTCACTCAGTCATGGGGTCAACCTGGAAATTTCTGTCACATTTTGGGGACATTAAAAAGTGGGCGGAGCTACAAACAACCAATCAGATTTTCCCTATTGACTTCAATAAGAAACCTTTAAATTGCTGTCATTCTCACAGTATTTAAGCCAGAATACCCAAACTTGGCACCGTAGGTCATTGGGTGACTGGATTCAAAAAATAATGAAAAAGTGGGCGGAGTCTACAACGGCCAATCAAATTTCAGCCATTTGTTTAAATGGGAAAAATTCAAACTGCCGCTGCTCTTAGACTGTTAATGGCAGGTTTCCCAAACGTGGTACAGTTGGACAATTTAGGATTAGGATTAAAATTTTGAAAAGTGGGCGGGGCCAAAAACAACCAATCAGATTTCTTTCATTGATTTCAATATGGAAAAAAAAAATTTCAGAAAATTGAAAAATGCTGCCATGATTGATGTCAGGGGCTTCAAATCGCTGAAATCAGGTGATAGATTACTTTGGATTCAAAAATTTAAAAAGTGGGCGGAGCCAACAACAACAAATCAGATTTTCCCTATTAACTTTAATGAGAAACCTTTAAATTGCTGTCATTCTCACAGTATTTAAGCCAGAATACCCAAACTTGGCACCGTAGGTCATTGGGTGACTGGATTCAAAAATTTATAAAAAAGTGGGCGGAGTCTACAACGGCCAATCAAATTTCAGCCATTTGTTTAAATGGGAAAAATTCAAACTGCCGCTGCTCTTAGACTGTTAATGGCAGGTTCCCCAAACTTGGTACAGTTGGACAATTTAGGATTAGGATTAAAATTTTGAAAAGTGGGCGGGGCCAAAAACAACCAATCAGATTTCTTTCATTGATTTCAATGTGGAAAAAAAAAAAATGCAGAAAATTGAAAAATGCTTCCATGATTGATGTCAGGGGCTTCAAATCTCTGAAATCAGGTGATAGATTAATTTGGATTCAAAAATTTAAAAAGTGGGCGGAGCCAACAACAACAAATCAGATTTTCCCTATTGACTTCAATGAGAAACCTTTAAATTGCTGTCATTCTCACAATATTTAAGTCAGAATACCCAAACTTGGCACCGTAGGTCATTGGGTGACTGGGGTCAAAAAAAAATTAAAAAGTGGGCAGGGTCTACAACGGCCAATCAAATTTCAGCCATTTGTTTAAATGGGAAAAATTCAAACTGCCGCTGCTCTTAGACTGTTAATGGCAGGGTTCCGAAACTTGGCACAGTTGGTCACTGGAGGACTGTGCCAATGTATATCTCATTTTGGGGATGCTAAAAAGTGGGCGGAGCCACAAACAACCAATCAGATTTTCCCTATTGACTTCAATAAGAAACCTTTAAACAGCTGTCATTCTCACAGCACCCAAACTCGGCAGGGTGGGTCAGTGTGAGACAAAGGTCAAAATTTATAAAAGTGGGCGGAGTCTACACTCCACCCAGTTACTCCGCCCACTCCAGTTGTAAGCTACTGGTGGAGGCAAGAACACATCACACAATTTCCCCAGAAATTGTACCTTTTCTAGTTATTATTCTTCTTATTATAGCCAAATTTGCCACCCTAACTCCTCCCACAGTTTTTACACTACATAGACAAAAATTTACCAAAACATGCAGATTGTGCCCGATCGGATTGCTATTACTTTGTGGAGCGATCCCACCCCCGGGGCCCCCGTGGCGGGCCCCGGAAGCCCCCTTTTTTCCCATAGACTTTGACAGGGTAAATTTTCAAATCGCTCCCAGTCGCACAGATTTTAAACTAAAGTCACCAAACTTGGGTCACTTAGTCAAGGAGTCAACCCGAAAATTTTGGGCACATTTCGGGGACCCCAAAAAGTGGGCGGGGCCACACAGAACCAATCAAAATCTCCCCATTGACTTTAATGAGACCTTCAAATTGCTACTTCTCCCACATTTTTAGGAGTACAAATTCCAAACTTTGCAGACTTGGTCGGCACCCACCCAAGTACCTTGCTTTTGCTTTGTTACCCGATCCCACCCTCCGGGCCCCTGGGACAGGGCCCCCAAAATCCACGTTTTTCCCATAGACTTTGACAGGGTACATTTTCAAATCGCTCCCACTCGCCAGGCTTTGACGCTAAAGTCACCAAACTTGGGTCACTTAGTCATGGAGTCAACCCGAAAATTTTGGGCACATTTCGGGGACCCCAAAAAGTGGGCGGGGCCACACAGAACCAATCAAAATCTCCCCATTGACTTTAATGAGACCTTCAAATTGCTACTTCTCCTACATTTTTAGGAGTACAAATTCCAAACTTTGCAGACTTGGTCGGCACCCACCCAAGTACCTTGCTTTTGCTTTGTTACCCGATCCCACCCTCCGGGCCCCTGGGACAGGGCCCCCAAAATCCACGTTTTTCCCATTGACTTTGACAGGGACAATTTTCAAATCTCTCCCAGTCGCACAGATTTTAAACTAAAGTCACCAAACTTGGGTCACTTAGTCATGGGGTCAACCTGAAAATTTCTGTCACATTTTGGGGGACATTAAAAAGTGGGCGGAGCTACAAACCACCAATCAGATTTTCCCTATTGACTTCAATGAGAAACTTTTAAATTGCTGTCATTCTCACAGTATTTAAGCCAGAATACCCAAACTAGGCACCGTAGGTCATTGGGTGACTGGGGTCAAAAAAAATTAAAAAGTGGGCGGGGTCTACAACGGCCAATCAAATTTCAGCCATTTGTTTAAATGGGAAAAATTCAAACTGCCGCTGCTCTTAGACTGTTAATGGCAGGGTTCCCGAAACTTGGCACAGTTGGTCACTGGAGGACTGTGCCAATGTATATCTCATTTTGGGGATGCTAAAAAGTGGGCGGAGCCACAAACAACCAATCAGATTTTCCCTATTGACTTCAATAAGAAACCTTTAAACAGCTGTCATTCTCACAGCACCCAAACTCGGCAGGGTGGGTCAGTGTGAGACAAAGGTCAAAATTTATAAAAGTGGGCGGAGTCTACACTCCACCCAGTTACTCCGCCCACTCCAGTTGTAAGCTACTGGTGGAGGCAAGAACACATCACACAATTTCCCCAGAAATTGTACCTTTTCTAGTTATTCTTCTTATTATAGCCAAATTTGCCACCCTAACTCCTCCCACAGTTTTTACACTACATAGACAAAAATTTACCAAAACGTGCAGATTGTTCCCGATCGGATTGCTATTACTTTGTGGAGCGATCCCACCCCCGGGGCCCCCGTGGCGGGCCCCGGAAGCCCCCTTTTTTCCCATAGACTTTGACAGGGTAAATTTTCAAATCGCTCCCACTCGCCAGGCTTTGAGGCTAAAGTCACCAAACTTGGGTCACTTAGTCATGGGCTCAACCCGAAAATTTTTGGCACATTTCGGGGACCCCAAAATGTAGGCGGGGCCACACAGAACCAATCAAAATCTCCCCATTGACTATAATGAGACCTTCAAATCGCTACTCCTCCCACATTTTTAGGAGTACAAATTCCAAACTTTGCAGACTTGGTCGGCACCCACCCGAGTACCTTGCTTGTGCTTTGTTACCCGATCCCACCCTCCGGGCCCCTGGGACAGGGCCCCCAAAATCCAAGTTTTTCCCATTGACTTTGACAGGGAAAATTTTCAAATCGCTCCCAGTCGCACAGATTTTAAACTAAAGTCACCAAACTTGGGTCACTTAGTCATGGGGTCAACGCGCAATTTGTTAGCACATTTCGGAGACCCGAAAATTTGGGCGGGGCCACACAGAACCAATCAAATTCTCCCCATTGACTACAATGAGACATTCAAATTGCTACTCCTCCCACAGATTTAGGAGTATAAATACCGAACTTTGCACCCTTGGTCGGCACATACCCGACTATCTTGCTTGTGCTTTGTTAACCGATCCCTCCCTCCGGGCCCCTGTGGCGGGCCCCCGAAAACCTCTTTTTTTCTCCCATAGAGTTTTATTGGAAAAATGCAAACGTTTGTCACTCATACAGCTTCGGAGTGAAACTCACCAAACTTGGGTCACTCAGTCATGGGGTCAACCTGGAAATTTCTGTCACATTTTGGGGACATTAAAAAGTGGGCGGAGCTACAAACAACCAATCAGATTTTCCCTATTGACTTCAATAAGAAACCTTTAAATTGCTGTCATTCTCACAGTATTTAAGCCAGAATACCCAAACTTGGCACCGTAGGTCATTGGGTGACTGGATTCAAAAAATAATGAAAAAGTGGGCGGAGTCTACAACGGCCAATCAAATTTCAGCCATTTGTTTAAATGGGAAAAATTCAAACTGCCGCTGCTCTTAGACTGTTAATGGCAGGTTTCCCAAACGTGGTACAGTTGGACAATTTAGGATTAGGATTAAAATTTTGAAAAGTGGGCGGGGCCAAAAACAACCAATCAGATTTCTTTCATTGATTTCAATATGGAAAAAAAAAAATTCAGAAAATTGAAAAATGCTGCCATGATTGATGTCAGGGGCTTCAAATCGCTGAAATCAGGTGATAGATTACTTTGGATTCAAAAATTTAAAAAGTGGGCGGAGCCAACAACAACAAATCAGATTTTCCCTATTAACTTTAATGAGAAACCTTTAAATTGCTGTCATTCTCACAGTATTTAAGCCAGAATACCCAAACTTGGCACCGTAGGTCATTGGGTGACTGGATTCAAAAATTTATAAAAAAGTGGGCGGAGTCTACAACGGCCAATCAAATTTCAGCCATTTGTTTAAATGGGAAAAATTCAAACTGCCGCTGCTCTTAGACTGTTAATGGCAGGTTCCCCAAACTTGGTACAGTTGGACAATTTAGGATTAGGATTAAAATTTTGAAAAGTGGGCGGGGCCAAAAACAACCAATCAGATTTCTTTCATTGATTTCAATGTGGAAAAAAAAAAATGCAGAAAATTGAAAAATGCTTCCATGATTGATGTCAGGGGCTTCAAATCTCTGAAATCAGGTGATAGATTAATTTGGATTCAAAAATTTAAAAAGTGGGCGGAGCCAACAACAACAAATCAGATTTTCCCTATTGACTTCAATGAGAAACCTTTAAATTGCTGTCATTCTCACAATATTTAAGTCAGAATACCCAAACTTGGCACCGTAGGTCATTGGGTGACTGGGGTCAAAAAAAATTTAAAAAGTGGGCGGGGTCTACAACGGCCAATCAAATTTCAGCCATTTGTTTAAATGGGAAAAATTCAAACTGCCGCTGCTCTTAGACTGTTAATGGCAGGGTTCCGAAACTTGGCACAGTTGGTCACTGGAGGACTGTGCCAATGTATATCTCATTTTGGGGATGCTAAAAAGTGGGCGGAGCCACAAACAACCAATCAGATTTTCCCTATTGACTTCAATAAGAAACCTTTAAACAGCTGTCATTCTCACAGCACCCAAACTCGGCAGGGTGGGTCAGTGTGAGACAAAGGTCAAAATTTATAAAAGTGGGCGGAGTCTACACTCCACCCAGTTACTCCGCCCACTCCAGTTGTAAGCTACTGGTGGAGGCAAGAACACATCACACAATTTCCCCAGAAATTGTACCTTTTCTAGTTCTTAATATTATAATGACCCCCTCTGTATTAGGCTCCATTCATACGTCCGCAAAATGTGTCCACATCCATTCCGCAATTGTGGGGAACGGGTGCGGACCATGCATTCTTTATGGGGACAGAATGGATGCGGAAAGCACACAGTGTGCTCTTCGCATCCGCATTTCCGGAGCGGCCTGCTGAACTTCCGGTCCGTGGCTCTGGAAAAAAATAGAACATGTCCTATTCTTGTCCCCAGCTGTGGACAAAAATAGGCTGTTCTATGGGGGTGCCGGCCGGGTGTATTGCGGATCCCCAAAACACTGCGGACGTGTGAATGGACCCTAATAGTAATAATAATGGCGCTCTTCAGCCCCTCCAGCATACAGTCCCATGTAAAATACATCACGCCCCGCCTTCAGCCCCTCCAACATACAGTCCCATGTAAATAATATCACCCTTCCTCTCTTCGCTGCCTGCCTTGAGCCCCTTCAGCATACAGTCCCATGTAAAATACATCACACCCCGCCTTCAGACCCTCCAACATACAGTCCCATGTAAATAATATCACCCTTCCTCTCTTCGCTGCCTGCCTTGAGCCCCTTCAGCATACAGTCCCATGTAAAATACATCACGCCCTGCCTTCAGCCCCTCCAACATACAGTCCCCATGTAAATAATATCACTTCACCCCCCTCTCTTCAGACCCCTCTAACAGTCTCCACTTGTACAAGGATTATTCCTCCTCCCTTCAGCCCTGCAAACCCCCCCCCATGTACATATAACAGTCAATCTTTTCCTCCACATACTTACATATGGCTTCTGCTCTGTTGAATTTCCTGCATATCTTGAGGCCCCGCCCCCTGTATGATGAGACTCCACCTCTTTCCTGACATCATACCTCCCTAGAGCAAATCCATTCCAGCGCTCTACTGTCTCATAGGCTTCAGACCCCTAGCCTGAAGCCTATGTGAAGGATCGCATAAGGAGTTGGCAGTGCAGCACGGAGGTGATGCTTAGGGTGTGCCCAGGCACACCCAACACACCCCGTGCGCACGCCTATGTCTGTCTGAATTGTTGAATGTAAGTACTAGAAGGAGTTAGTTCTCCCCCCTTATCTGGACACAGGCCTCTCACCCAATTAAGCCAGTACTCTCATGTCTCAAGGCTTATTTTAAGAGCTGCACATTGACTTATAGGATAGCTGCCTTACATCTGGTGGCATTAGAGGCAGAGCTTGTTAAGAGCTCATTTGCATCCCTTCCCTCCCAGAATTCCAGAGGAGCATGCATGGCCTAAAAGTCTCCTCACACTGATTAAGGTGCTCTCTCCCTAAGGAGAGTTAGTTCCCCCCTTACCAGAAGGATGGAATGATTATAAATTACAAGGACAGCAATGGGGGCGTCTTGTGCGCCCTCGTACGCTAACCTGTTCCTGGGGCTGTGGGAAAGGGAGATCCTCATGACTGATCCCCTGCCACTAGCCAGTAGGATCCAATACTGAGGAATGTAGTACATTTGTACACCAACTGAACCAGAATGACAGGAATATCAGACTCATGTTTGCTTTCAGGTAGATGATGTTGGCCACATTACAACGAATTTATACAAGAACCCCCACACCCAGGAAACCTGATTAAGGGGATCCAAGTGGGACAATTCTTGCATCTACGCAGAATTTGTTCGGATGAACAAGCATTTGAGGCCAGGATAGGGGATATGGTAAGAGGAGTATCGAGGCAGGATACAAGAGGGCTAGGGAGTCTAAGAGAACAGATCTCCTTTACAAACAGGAAAAGAAAAATGAGATGGAGGAGGTCCGCTTCATTACGGGCTACAACTAATCTAAAGGAACGCCTGGTAAAAGGCCATTATATCATAAAAAAAAAAAAGGACTGTCTCGTACAAAGGGCCCCCCATGGGGAAACAGAGAATGTGGAAAATGTGTGGCTTGTTCCAATATGGAACGAGGGCGCACAAATACATCTATAACTGGCACACATTCCACAATGAGACTCAAGTTTGGAAGAGGACTCGTCGAAAAGTATGCAACACTGACTTGCTATAATTGGACATTGTGTTGGCAAAAATATATATATATATATTTTTATATTTTAGTACTAATGTTGAGAGATGGGGGAATTATCTAGATAGTTAAATACTCAGTTGATTTGATTGATGGTGGATCGGTCCTTGTATACACGTCCATGAATATTGTTCATTACACCTTTTTTTGCACGCGTGTGTCACTTTCACTGGGCACTTCACATGTGCACTTATTTTGGCACCGTCTCATGTCACCTTATGCGTGTTTTCTTTGATAATCTTGATAACAATTCATTATTATTCAACATGATTTTTTATAATTTTTTTATATATACATTTAGTCTTAAGTAATACACATGCAATTGTGTCACTGTATATTATATTAGGTTTGATGTTTACCATCATCTTATTAACACAATGTTTACGACCATTGCCACCGCAATTGTTTGTCCGGGTTTTTAACATTCTACTATAATTGGTTATTATATATATATACATTATAGCCCAGTATGTATATTTTTTATTTTTTATTTAAAGGATTCCTTATTGGTATTAGACTGCCTCTATACCCAGGGAATTGTAGAGTGGTATCCATTCCCCTGGGATAAGGGGACACAAGGGTTAATAGGCGATAACATGCGTTGCCCCAGGACCTAAACATGTGCTCATCTGCATTCCTGAGAATGATGTGGGTGGGTTCTCCTTCTGATCATGTGGGTTGGTCACATGACCAGAATTACGGTCATGTAAGCATCCACGTGACCATGATTACACTGAAGGTCCTGCTGTTTATTTATTTATATGTCGGTCCAGACATTTTATTTGCAGCGCGACCCAGTTGGACCTAATATAGGAGTTCTCGCCCCCTGGATACTAACTGGTCCCATCTTTTGAACAATTGTTCATTTGCACCCCTGAGAATGTGAGAATGATGTGTATGTGTCCTTCTTTCGATCATGTGGTTTGGTCACATGACCGGAATCTCGGTCATGTGAGCCTCCATGTGATTATGATGATACTGAAGGTCCTATCTGCCTGGGCAGATACTTTATTTGCAGTGCGATCTAATTGGATTAAATATAGGATACCCCGCCCCCTTGACACCAATTGGTGGTCACTTGATTACACAGGTGGGGCGATTATCTTCAGCTGGGTGGGGGGGTATATAGGACGTTAACTTTTAGAGACGTATCCCTTTGAAAAAGATTGGCAAAACGAGTGTCAGAGAAACTGCTTCTTTTCCACCCCGGGTTAGTTTGGCGCATCAATTTATGTCTATTTTTGTATTTATGCATTGATTATGGCTGCACCAGTAGACTGTATTGATCACTATTTGAATTTTGATAACCGTATGGACCAACTAATGTGGGTTCAACCTTTTACTCAGTTGGTAGTCTGAGTTGTTTTCCCTACAGTAATTCCTGGTTCTTGCCATTTTGCACTGGTCACTTTATCTAATATTGAATGCACTTTTCTGGCCAAGTGGGATCTCTATCACAGTATTCATCCGCATGATTTTATATATGTGTTTATTGTCATTGTTACATTGTGTTTCAATAAAGTGATGTTTTGTTAGATTACATGTGTGTGATTTGGTAGAGTGGCTTTTATGTGTCCACACATAAGTGATAGGGTTAGGCTCCTGTTGGCGATATTTTGGTTTTCTAAATTACAAGGAACTAAACTACCAACGATAAAGCAAGACTATACAGTAGTAGATCTGTTACAATGTGCAGATCAATGCTGGCGTTGTTCAGACAGTAATAGTGACTGAAGGTTTCCAACTTGCTAGATTGGAAGCTTTTCTTGTGAAATAATGGAATTTAGGGCACACATGCAACGAGCATGGGCTAGATCATTTTGCTTATATAGCACTTCCTCTTTCAAAATGATTATGTTTAATTCACTTGAAGTGGGGAAACTTTTTTTTTAGCATTTCATTTGGAATTGAATATTATGCAATGTCTGTCTGTATAGTATGGCTGACTTCCGATCTTTTTCTAACATACATGAGGCTGCAGAACGCAGAACTGTATTGAACAACAGAATGCCTGCTGACCCGTCGTTCCATTGAATCTCCTCCTCACTGGTGCAGGGTAAGAGGGGACTCAGGGCCCCCATACTAATGAGGGTCCCAAAACATTGATTTGAAAAAGGTCTAGACCAGGCATCCTCCCAGCTATGAGGTCCATCTGTTCTGTTGTGTAAACCATAAATTGGATCCATAGGGGCTTTCAGATTTTACACAACTTTCACAACTAAAGACCCATTACTGGCAAAATAATTTCTTAATTCATTACATCAGTAAAAACAAGCAAACACATGGAGAAACAGAAATGGAGATACAAAACTACAGCGGTGTTACAACATCTGAGTTAATATACAAAATACCAAGTGGGTTCTTTGTCAAACACAGATTGTCAGACTGAGAGAAGACAGCATGATTTCACCAGATTGTTAAAACCTCTGTCTACCAATGTTTACCATGTATTTACATTTTTAAAGCGGATCTATCACCGCTCCTGACATTCCTGTTTTAATAGCTTAATGCATTCATCATGTAATAAGCATTCTGGAGCATCTATTCTTTTGATTTAATATTGTGCCATTCCTTTATTATTTGTACTAGAAGTTATGAATGAATTGCTAGCAGTCTGCAGTAAGGGTACAGAGGGGAGGTAACCAGTTGGGGGGGGGGAGTGTACCTGCACAGTCTGACTCTATCCAATCAGTGCTGCCATTCTCAGACTGTGCAGGGACAGACCTCCAACTGGTCACCTCCCCTCTGTACCCTTACTGCAGACTGCTAGCAATTAATTCATAAATTCTAGAACAAATAATAAAGGAATGGCACAACATAGAGCCAAAAGAATAGAAGCTCCAGGATTGTTATTACATCGGGACTGCATGTAGCTTTTATAACAGGCATGTCAGGAGTGGTGACAACTGACAAGTCCTCTTTAGGTTGATGGCCTATCTTTAGAATAGGCAATTAATGTTTCACTGGCAATGATCTGACCTTCAGAACCCTCATGAGCAGTTCCGAAAGGTCCGGCCAGCACACTCACTTCAAGTCATTGGAGCAATCTAATATAAGGACCACTCGCTCATATGGAGCACAGTGGCTTCTCCATTTTGCTGATTGGAAGGGGTCCTGGATGTAGGATCCACTAAGCCAGTCAGTTTTAGTAACTACTTGCATTGCCCATGTAAAAATCATTCTGGGACATCTATGGTATTCTTTTGTTGTGCCATTCCTTTATTATTTCTTTTAAAAGTTATGAATGAATTACTAACAGTTTGCAATGAAGGTTCAGATGAGTTATCGGTTGGTGATGTGTCTCTGCACAGTCTTACACTGTCAGCACTGAGTGGATAGTATCAGAATGTGCAAGGACACCACCCCAACTGGTAACACACATTTGAACCTTTATGGAAGACTTTCAAAAATTAATTCATAAACTTCTAGAAGGAACAGTAGAGGAATGGCCAACAAAGAGTCATAAGAATTGATGCTTCAGATTTGTTATTGCAGCGACCGGGCCGCAGGGGCTAGTAGCAATTTAACTCCCGGTTAGTAGCGCTCCCTGGGCCAGGGTGCAGTGAAAGGAAGGACAGCACCAATTCCTTCGGGGCACACTCTGTTGTTCAGGGACTCCCGCCAGATGTGGTTGAGGTGCCCTTGGGGGTGTGGGTTTAAGGTGCATGGGAGGCAGGGTCCCTGGTGTTCATGACGCCAGTCACAACAGGCCACCCCCTGGTTTCCTATTAGAGGATTTGTGGAACCCAGGTGTAGGAATGGCCGAGTGGTATAGGGTGGCCTAAAATGTCCATTAATGTTTACTTGTGTCACGGTGCTCCTTCCTGGTTATGACTGGACACCAGGCGTTGGCTCCAAAGCAGACAAATAGAGGGCAGTATATATGAAAATGCAAATTAAGGGGATGGGCACTCTTATATCTGGACCACAGAGTAAGCAAGATGACAGAGATTTCTTTAGCAGAGATTTAATTATGACAATATAGGGGTTACCATACAAGGAATAGTATTATCCCAAACACATTAATATCTTATTAAAATATCATTCATAAAATATTCATAAAATATTAAAATAACTGTAAATGAATCCACTGATATATAGCAATAAGAATTAAATGATCATACATATAATATATAATGATTCAGATCGTATTTAGACTGCAATATTCAATATATTTGATTGATTGGAGCAGTGGCAATGACTAATCAGAAATTCCAAAGGATCAAATATAATGTGAATATAAAAATTGTGAGTAGTGTATCAAATGAATAAAACTAAATTTCTATAATAAACATAGTGCCATCTAAATATTGTGAATAAGTGCAATAAATATATATAGCTTATATATAATAAAATAAAACTCAATAGTGTTTAAATAATTGCAATAATATGCAATAGTGCAGGATGCCTTTGGAATTTGTTCTTAGAGCTCAATCCAAAAGTTCCAATACTTGATCCGGAAGGTAGATGTAATTATACAATGTAATAGTCCCGGAAGGTAAGTACGTTTGTGCAATGTAACAAAGAGCAATATGTTTATACAAAGTAACAGTTCCACAGTCCCGCAACTCTCTGATTACAGCCGCCTTAGAGCTCAGTAACAGTGTATCATTGCTTGTACAATAACGCCTTTATGTGATAATTTATACACTTGTCCCAAGTTATTTGGTTACTCACATACAGGTTTTCCTGTTGTCCTCACCGTGGCGTCCCACGTGGTGGAGGTTAGATGGAACTTATCCCTGGACACAGATGTAGGAAGCAGCCTGCTTATTTGAATAAAGGCTGTATAGTGTGTTACCGTGCTCTTTAAAATCCGGCTGTGAGTAGCGGTGATGCGCACTCTGACTCACTGCAGGTTCAAGTCCGTCTTGTGTGATAATACCAGCTCTGACTTGCTGCAGGTTTACCTGGGGTAATGGAGAGATGAAGAATAAATTGAGTCCAGATTTATTTTGAATAAATTGAGTCCTTGTTGGGACACTAAACAAATTGTGAATAACAACTGAATGCAATGATGTGGAGATGGCAAATGTCAATATTTTATTTGTAATAGAACATAGATGACAGATCAAACGTTTAATCCAAGTAAATGTATCATTTTAAAGGAAAAATACGTTGATTGAAATTTTCACGGTGTCAACAAATCCCAAAAAAGTTGGGACAAGTAGCAATAAGAGGCTGGAAAAAGTAAATTTGAGCATAACGAAGAGCTGGAAGACCAATTAACACTAATTAGGTCAATTGGGCAACATGATTGGGTATAAAAAGAGCTTCTCAGAGAGGCAGTGTCTCTCAGAAGCCAAGATGGGTAGAGGATCACCAATTCCCACAATGTTGCGCAGAAAGATAGTGGAGCAATATCCGAAAGGTGTTACCCAGTGAAAAATTGCAAAGACTTTGCATCTATCATCATCAACTGTGCATAACATCATCTGAAGATTCAGAGATCCTGGAACAATCTCTGTGCGTAAGGGTCAAGGCCGTAAAACCATATTGGATGCCCGGGCCCTTAAACGACACTGCACCACATACAGGAATGCTTGTAAAGGAAATCACAGAATGGGCTCAGGAATACTTCCAGAAACCATTGTCAGTGAACACAATCCACCGTGCCATCCGCCGTTGCCAGCTGAAACTCTACAGTGCAAAGAAGAAGCCATTTCTAAGCAAGATCCACAAGCTCAGGCGTTTTCACTGGGCCAGGGATCATTTAAAATGGAGTGTGGCAAAATGGAAGACTGTTCAGTGGTCAGACGAGTCACGATTCAAAGTTCTTTTTGGATATCTGGGATGCCATGTCATCCGGACCAAAGAGGACAAGGACAACCCAAGTTGTTATCAGCGCTCAGTTCAGAAGCCTGCATCTCTGATGGTATGGGGTTGCATGAGTGCGTGTGGCATGGGCAGCTTGCATGTCTGGAAAGGCACCATGAATGCAGAAAAATATATTCAGGTTCTAGAACAACATATGCTCCCATCCAGACGTCATCTCTTTCAGGGAAGACCTTGCATTTTTCAACAAGATAATGCCAGATCACATTCTGCATCAATCACAACATCATGGTTGCGTAGGAGAAGGATCCAGGTACTGAAATGGCCAGTCTGCAGTCCAGATCTTTCACCTATAGAGAACATTTGGTGCATCATAAAGAGGAAGGTGCAACAAAGAAGGCCCAAGACGATTGAACAGTTAGAGGCCTGTATTAGACAAGAATGGGAGAGCATTCCTATTTCTAAACTTGAGAAACTGGTCTCCTCGGTCCCCAGACATCTGTTGAGTGTTGTAAGAAGAAGGGGAGATGCCACACAGTGGTGAAAATGGCCTTGTCCCAACTTTTTGGGGATTTGTTGACACCATGAAATTCTGATTCAACATATATTTCCCTTAAAATGGTACATTTTCTCAGTTTAAACTTCTGTTCCGTGATTTATGTTCTATTCTGAATAAAATATTAGAAGTTGGCACCTCCACATCATTGCATTCAGTTTTTATTCACGATTTGTATAGTGTCCCAACTTTTTTGGAATCCGGTTTGTACATCTATTGCTCTCTGGCTGTACTGACAGGCTTAAATATAATCTTTGCTTCTTCTCTATGCTGCAACTTCTTTCTGTAGTCTGACTCTAGATCAGGCATCCTCAAACTGCGTCCCTCCAGCTGTTGCAAAACTACAACTACCAGCATGCCCGAAAAGCCTACAGGTATCAGCCTACAGGAGGGCATTGTGGGAGTTGTAGTTTTACAACAGCTGGAGGGCCGCAGTTTGAGAATGCCTGCTCTAGATCATACCAGGGAACTCTCCTCTTAGCTCCTGAGGCTCTAAGCTGTGGCCTCCATGTCCAGCAGAGCTGAAGGTGCTCTAGCTGGCTTGCTGGGCTGGGCCTGGGCATGTCCATCAAGCGACGTGGCCAGCATTTGCTTCCTTCCCCTAGCTGGGGGGAGCTAGACTCTCCTCTAGCAGGGGCAAGCTAAACTAACTTCTCACTAACTAGTCTCCTCCCCTCCTTAGAGGGAGAGTTAGAATGGAAATAAGGGTTCCATTCTCTCTAACTGTAGCTCTGCCATGCTTGCTGCCACCTACTGGTGAACCAGGTACATTACATTTGAACATAACAGTTACGAAATAGGAAATGCACAGTGTTTGGACCTGAAATAAATACACATGATGAGATGAGGTTAACCAATAAAAACAGTAGCGAGGTGCAAAGATGGTAATGCCACTCTAGGGCGTTACATTATGTGGGGATTTGCTCTGGTAGACAGGACAAGTGGACGCAGTATAGAGGCAAAGACCGGTTTGTAACTCAAAAAAATTCAGTGTTTTATTCACAATTATGGCAACAAAACAGTACAACAGTCCATTTGCAGTTTTGGTGTTTGTTCACAGCTAGACAGTTCATACAGCAGCACAGTCACCTGTTATCCTAGGTGTTATTTCACACCCAATCGGCATTGCTCAGGACAGAGCAGACCTCCCAAACTCAGACCTCCAGCCTAGCACACGGCTCAGATCCCAATCAAGCGATTGCCAGAGCTCCTCTGTCAGAGAGAGAGGTAATCACACACAGCTGACACTGCCGGCTGGGTTTTTTATAGGCCAGTCAAGATCCGGCCTGGAACGTGGGGAGTAGTCACCCACCCAGCACTTTGACTACTCCCAGTAAGAGCCGTTCCGGATCAGCTATACAGCTATACTAAATAGCTAGGTGTCAAGCAGCAACTGCTGCAGACACATGAAAACTGGCTCTTACTCCACCGAGGCTAGGAACTTTGGTGACTAGTGATGGACGAACATCTGCCGGGACTGTTCGCGAACGCGATCGAACTGCAAGTTCGCGGTAAGTCCCATTCATTTTAATGGCAGGCAAACCTGAAACACCTTCAGCTCATATTTGCAGCCAAGAAATAATTACTAGAAGTGCACAAATAGTCCCACAACATGGACAGTGACACACCAGATGTATTATTCGAATTTGCGATCTCCCTTCGTTATTTTTTTCAATGCAAAATATCGGCAATATAATTTTCACGTACGCGCATGCGCACACCAGTTATAATTATTTTTTCCAATACCGTTTGTCACTGTGTGTAGCAGAGGGAACGCAGCAAAACCGCAAACAAATGCTGCAGTACCCAAATACACTATATAGAAAGTATATCAGATTTTTTTGGGGGGCGACTGGTATATCACACCAGTTATAATTATTTTTTCTAATTGTGTTTGTCACTCTGTGTAGCTGCAGTATTGCAGCAGAACCGCTCACCACTGCTGCACAATGCAAATCCACTATAATATGCTTTCTATGTTAGAAAGTATATTATAAGTGTATTACACTACTGCACACCTATCAATAGTACACCTATGCCAGTCCTTAAAAGGACTTTTGTGAACCTATTTGATAGCGTTTTTGTCCCTAACAGTCTGTCCCTGCTCCACACAGCAACCTTTCCCTACACTGACAAAAGACTGAATGTAAAATGGTGGCCAGATCGGGTCTATTTATAAGGTAGGGGGTCTGTCCATGTGCTGAAACTTTTCAATTGGCTGTCCTGTACCATCTGATGGATGTGTCAGTGGTGTATCTTGGTTTTGTGCTGCCCTAGGCGAGACTAAACTCGGGCACCCCCCTAATATAAATTTGATCCTCCCCTTCCTGTCACGACCAAACCCCTTCCTCTGTAAACCCCACCCCTTCCTCTTTAGGCTCCACCCTTTCCTGTTTTGCATAATAATATTCAAAAATTTATCGTGATAACGATATATATATATATATATATATATATATATCACAATAAATACCCGTTTAAAAGAAAAAAACACGTTATACTGTATGGGGGCAGCCTCAACGAGACGTTATACTGTATGGGGGCAGCCTCAAGGAGGTGTTATACTGTATTGGGGCAGCCTCAACGAGACGTTATACTGTATGGGGGCAGCCTCAAGGACACGATATACTGTATGGGGGGCGGGGGCAGCCACAAGGAGACATTATACATACTGTATGGGGGGCAGAAATAAGGAGACGTTATACTGTATGGGGGGCGGGGGCCGGGGCAGCCACAAGGAGACACTAAACTGTATGGGGGCTGCCACAAGCAAATAGTGCACTCTGCACTGTGTCATAAATAAAGGTGGTATGTCAGACTGTCTATGATGGCCGATGGCCTCTCCTTGAGGCTGCCCCATACAGACTGTATGGGGCAGCCTCAAGGAGAGGCCAGTGCCACCATAGACAGTCTGACATACCACCTTTATTTATGACACAGTGCAGAGTGCCCTATTTGCTTGTGGCAGCCCCCATACAGTTTGGTGTCTCCTTGTGACTGCCCCCATAAATAAAGATGGTATGTATGTCAGACTGACTATGGTGGCCCTGGCCTCTCCTTGAGGCTGCCCCAGTCTGTATGGGGCAGCCTCAAGGAGAGGCCAGGGCCACCATAGACAGTCTGACATCATACCACCTTTATTTATGTCTCACTCTCACTGTGCACGTGCACTATTTGCTTTTTAACTCTCTCGTCTCACTCACTCCTGTTTGTTCCTCTGTCTGGACCTGGTCCTGGACTGGACATTCCTCGCAGGGTAGGCCAGGAGTCAGGCAAAGTGGCCAACTCTGTTCTATGAGTCTGACGGATGGTGTGTGAGGAGGGAGCCAGTCTGGATAGACTTTTCCCGGCTGGCTGTGGCTGCCGCTTGTGTTGTGAATATCCTGACCCACTGCGCATGCGCAAAAAAGACGACTCGTCGCATGCGCAGTGGGCCGGAATATTCTGCTACGGAGGAATCCTCCACGCCTGCGCCTACAAACCCCCAGCAGAGCCAGTCAGGAGCGGAGGGGAGAGATGCACGTCCCACGTCACTACTGGAAGTGACGTGGGTAGCAAGGCCGGGTAGGTAAAAATTCAGGAAATACCTGGGGTCGGGAGGAGGAGGGAGGAGGAGGGAGGAAGTAAGTCACTCCTTCACTATGCGGCGCCGGCGATGCTGCCGCTCGCAGCAGCATAGTGAAGGATCGGATCGATGTGTACGTTAACTAACTAGGCAAACAAGGCATTTTGCCGCCCCATTGGCAAGTGCCGCCCCAGGCAAATGCCTTGTTTGCCTCGCGATAGATACGCCTCTGGGATGTGTCATGGGTCAAAGTTCTTCACAATGTAAAAGAATATGGCGGGCGCGGATATCGCCATATGTTCGCATGTTCGGCGAATCGCGAACGAGCAAAGTTCGCCGCAAACCGACCGTCGGGCAAACCGCAAGGTCGTCTCTATTGGTGACACATACCTTCCGGCAACGACGGACCCTTGCGCCTTCCTACAATTATTACTTGGGGAGTGCAAGTAGCTACTAAAACAGACATGACAGGATCGGGAGCAGGTTATTTAAGGATAGGTCTGCTAAAGTCCTTTTACACACTTTTACATATGTAACTATTGGTTTAAACATTTTAAGGGGTTTTCCCACTATACTGTAAGTATTGACATATGGCTAGGGTATGCCATCACTCACTGATTGGTCAGGGTCCATCTTCCGGGATCTCCACTGATACTTAACGCTTGAACAATGTTCCGCTGCACAACAATGCTAGAATGGAGCTGCATTACAATTTATTGCACAGCATTTGGTTGGGAGAGTCACTGCACAGGGGAAATACCAATTTGTCCTCCAATTTGTAGGTTATACTATAAAGTTATTATGAGGAATATGGATTATCATTTATTGGCAGCCCTGATTGTCAGTTAATTCACCTTTTGGCATGTACACAGTCAGTGTACATGCAAAATATCTTCCCACCCCCCAGCCATCTGATTGTCAGCTAGCAAGGGAGAAAGCCCCAGGGGTCCAGGCTTCAAGGAGGCCCCAGGTGGTTAAAGTCACGCCTCAACCAGCCAGTTTGGAGGCAAGCTAATCCTGCAGGAAAAACCCCAGCAGATCTCAGCTCTTGTCCAGGATCAACGATACCTCCCAGACATGTTGGCACCTACATTTCATAAGGAATTATGAATCGTCCATCTATCCCAGGCATAATTCGGTTATATTTTTGTGATCCTGGGGCAAAGCCAAACATCCACATAGTCCTGGTTTGCGGCTAGGATGCCCGGGAGGAGAGATATACATACCTTCCCACAGAAACCACATAGCGGCACCGTGTTTGGACTCTAGTTGTAGCTGGAACCCAGGCGGATCAATTGGGCCCAAAACCACCTTTCTGTGAAATCCTGGTCTGGGGCTATGAGCCCTAAGGGGTTTTATGGGTAATTTGCTGCCAGCACCAGAGAAGGAGGCGTGGACCCTACCCATAGGCAGGGAGGGGAGCGGCCGGGTACGGGTCATAAGTCCATGGAAGTCAGCAGGCGGTGTCTTTTCTGAAGAGGGTCACATCATGCCAATGTGTTTGGAGAGACCGGGAACCAGCTGACATCACTGCCCCCATGTGACTGCAGCCAAGGATTGTTCCACTATCATAGAACTTTAAACTACCCGGTAACTGAATTTTGCTCTGCTTAACCCTGTTGTACCTATATCACCTGTATCTGTAACCTCAGACCACTGTATATATTCTGTGTGTATAGTGTTATATCTAGTGTGCCCTTAAGGGCTGTTTTGTATCTCGATCACGAATCCCCATGCCCGTGTTTCGGCCTAGTTATAAGCTACCGCGGGTTGGTTTCTCACCCTATATAATCCTATTAACGGACCGGGCTTATATCAAACGAGAAGCTGTTGGCAGATTTCCCGTGCTGAGGAGACTCTGTTTTCACTGCAGCAGTGAAAAGGCTCTCTCAGCTTGTTGCCTCCCTGTACCCGCGTGGGCAGGAGGTGTCTGTGTAAATTTTACCACGCTGACCTTACCTGCTCCTCTGGAGGGCGTAACGTCACGCTTTTGGTAACAAGTGACCATACTGCGTCTCGTGAGCTCAACGTAGGTGACGTCAAGCGGGCACGAGGCGTGGTATTCATCACAGTTATAATCAATTGGTGTCCATCCTCTGGGATAGCATACCCTACAGGTGTGTCATAACATTAGAAGATGTGAAGAGATGGAGGTTGTTTCTCCATGTCCCATGATATACACAGTTGAGTTACATCATTATAACTACCAGATAACACCCAGAGTAACTGTGGTGTGCAGCAAAGACATCAGCTAGACTGGCTGGAAGTAATTCTAAGATTTTGGTAGGTTGTCACAAGTATCTGGAGCCATGCCGACTGCAGTGCATCCCACAGCTGCTGGAGGGTGCATGGGAGGATCCATAGAGAGAACATGACAATTGAGGTGGTCCCACAGATGCTCAATTGCGTTCAAGTCTGGGGAATTAGGGGCTGGGGTAGTACTTCAAAGTCTTGGTCATGTACTTCCAACCAATGTTGGACATTTCTAGCCATGTGGAATGTCCCATCCACCCCAGGCAAGACAATCAGCATCTATGGGAGTACCTCATCTGAAGGGATGGATTCATACTCAAATTGGCAGAGTATTCCTTCCACATAGACGAATGGGCCCAGAGAATGTAATGAAAACTTTCCCCAGACCAAAATGCTGCCACCACCAGCTTGTGTTCTTCCAGCAATGGTTGCAGGTGTGTGTTCTCTGATGTTTCTCTGAATGTCCATCTATTCAATTAAGCAGAAAA
The DNA here is from genome assembly GCF_014858855.1 of Bufo gargarizans. Taxonomy (NCBI): domain Eukaryota; kingdom Metazoa; phylum Chordata; class Amphibia; order Anura; family Bufonidae; genus Bufo; species Bufo gargarizans. The sequence continues at coordinate 308,705,508 of NC_058085.1, read as the reverse complement.
CATGACTGAGAAGACAATCCTTTGCCGAGCAGTGGAGGTCCAATTCCGATGCTGCTATGAAAATTGAAGCCTTTTCTGCAGATGCAACTTCAGGTACAGTAACCATACATCTGCTTTGGAGCCCCATACACAGTATGGTTCACTGAACTGTTGTTTTAGATACACGTCTGGTAGCTCCCTTGTTCAATTTGGTGGTGAGCTGTTCCACTGTAACGTTTCAGTCTACCCTTGTGAACCTTTGTAGCCGAAGTTCACCGCTCACATCAATGACACATGGTGCTCCCAGTCCTCAGTTTTCATGTTGCTTATATGCAATGGTGTCATTTTCCCTCTCACTATACACTTTCACTGGAGCAGCACGAGAACAGTTCACAAACTGCACAGTTTCAGAAATACCGCCACCCTTGGCCCAAAAGCCAATAATCATCTCTGTTTTGCAACTCTAATAAATTGTTCCTCAAACAGCTTGAACTGCATTTAGAAATGTGGTGCTGCCATTTTCTACCAGACTGTTTAGTATGTAAAAGCTTTTTTTATTTGGGATCAGCAACAAAATGTCCGGAAATTCTATTAGAATGTGAATCATGGTCTAGACATAAACCACAAGTTTATACATCAGTAGCAAATATTTATTTCACATGAAGCCGATACGTCAGTGTTGTGCTCTAATTCTAAAGGTGCCAAATTGTGTTGTAAATCATTTCTAAGTATTTTTCTAAGAAGTGCACTTTGAATTCCCCCTAACTACTTCCGGTGCTTCCTATCCAACATTGAGACCACTGTACAGACGTTTGTAGACTATTGTAGACTTCAGACAGAATTCAGAAAAAAGAATTAGATATATATAATAGTATAAGTGTCCGTATAAGTGAGTATTAGCCTAGAGGTTGGACCCTTTTAAAATGTAGCTTTTGTTTAGTTCAATTAAAAAAGCAAAGATATATAAACACCCTCTGATAACATATAACAGGACAGGATATTGCCCAGCTACCACCGTGAATTGGTGAATAAAATTAATAAATAAGATACTGTAAATTCCGGGGGCGCTAATGACATTAATGGGAGGTATGGGGAATGGATAGAGGATAGGGCACCTTATTGTGGGTACTGGGGATGGTTCTCTCCCTGTACCCGCCCTAGATTAGCCCTCTGCCCAGGGATGAACCCTGATGGTGGGATCACCCTGTCTCCGTGCCTACCCTGTCTTGCTCTGTACAGCCCTGTACCTTGGGAATTTTTAACACAGTTGATGATGTCAATTTTAACCCCGACGCGTTTCCCCACTATGGTTCATCAGGGGGTCGGTTAAGAAGTGATAATTGTTACGTATAACATCATGGATCAAAAACAGGATAATAAACTAGTGTCACAGCTGAGGATGGGGGAAACCCTCAGCCGTGAGATGCCAGGTGGTGTAGTGGCTACTCGGCCATGAGAACAGGATAGGGAGCAGGTCACCTCCTCACGCATCCCTACCCTGACCCTAACTCCTAACCTGCATGGGCCGACCTTTAAGGTAGGAGGACCCATGCGCAGGAACCTCGGAGCCCTGCCTTACCCTCCGCAGATCCCTGAGCTAGGAGCTGGGTAAGACGACCTACTCCTCCTTGGCATGGAGGAGCAGGAGTCTCAATGGCCAAGCTGTTGGGGAAAAGGGGGACATGAACAGCCTCACGGGAATGGCAGGCGAACACCAAGTTCCACCAACCTGCCACAGCCTTGCTGACTGGATCCCTGAGCAGACAGGAATCCAGAACCGTGAGCTGCACCAAAACATAAGAAGGTCCCAACAGAACAACATACAACCACACACTCATAAAGACATCAAACATAACGACAATTATTTTTCTTTAATGACCACAGGCGTGGCTCTCACTGGCAAGTAAGATGGAGGTCACAGGAGGCTGCTCCAGCAAGCATGGCTGAAGCAACCCACTGAGCCATGCTCACACTCAGGCTATATAGGCCAAGAAGCCACACCCCACAGTCGGACACACCCAGTGACATCACACACACACTGGGAAGGGAGTTAACCCTTCCAGCACCACAGGAAAGGGAAACACACCTTAAAGGGAAAGGCAAACTAATCACACTGTGGCTGTTACCGCAGGCAACGACATGGGTGGCAGCCGTCCTTGGAGACAGCCCGAAGGCCGGGACACTGCCACCACATGTACAATATACCAAACGTTGCCACGGGCAGCCACAGTGAAAGGAAGATGTCCGTGCGCACCAAACAACACAAAGTGCACACCAGACATACAAACGTGCATACACACACAGACACCTAACATAGAGGTTGCTTGGTGCAACCGCATGCACAGCAGGAAAGCTGCCACAAGACTAGCGTTGTCAGCGGCAACCACAGGTGAGGCAAATACCACTGCCCTCACCTGTGATTGACAACAAAACCAAACCGCTGACAATCACATGCGGTTGAAGAGTCACGGTCATAGCCATGGCCGTGACAACTAGGTAATGTTTGATATAGTTACTATATCCTGGTAGATGCCATGGAGCAGGCCATGTAGGCAGGGCCGGCCTTTGGGGTGTGCGGGCTGTGCGGCCGCACAGGGCGCCATAGCAACAGGGGCGCCGGGCGGCCGACAGCAATGTAATATGCGGCAGGCGAGGTGGCACTTGTGTTCTCCCTCTGGGCGATAAAAAAAAAGTTGCTTATATAAGTTCGGGCGGCTGGCGGCGCCCCTCATGCTGCGCCGCCTGACCGGCTGAGGCTGAGCGCTTGCCGCTCTAAAGAATCCTGCCTGTGCCTGCTGTGTGCTGTTAATGTAGCATGGCCGAGCTCTGTTCGATCCGCGGTACAGGAGCTTTTGTTTCCTGTACCCGGCCGGACTGACAGGAAGTGCTCACTTAGTGTGCACTTCCTGTCAGTCCGGCCGGGTACAGGAAACAAATGCTCCTGTACCGCGGATCGAACAGAGCTCGGCCACGCTACACTAGAGGTGGAGGTGGAAGTAGAATGGAGCGAACCATATTGATAAGTTCAATGTGGTGAGCCATGATGTCATGGCACATAACATTACAGTTAATATGTTTGAATATATTTATTACTTACCTATTTGAAGAATGGGTTAACCCAGATGCTGTGGGTGCTTGCGCTGATATCTTCAAATTTGATTGGAGATCGCTTTAACTGTCTGTCTGTGAACCTATAAAAGAACAGAAAATAACGAATTTAGCTCATTCACGTAAGTATTTTTCAAGATACAGACCTGCGTTCATCTGTGTCATGGAAGATCTGTTGAAACAACTTATTTTCAGAGCAGAGAGCCAAGGGGGAGAAGAATGGCTGAGGAAGTGCTTACAACAAGGACCGGACCAGCAAGAAGAGCTTCTTTTATCTTCTAATCCCGTCTGCTGCGCAGTGCCTGGCGCGAGCGCCGAACTGATCGATCCTCCCTCCGCTATTTTCGCGCGCAAGCGCGAAAAACCTGAGTCCCGCTCGCCGATTAAAAAACGCCAGTGGAGAGACAAGAGGGCATATTCCCCTTCACAATATGCGCCTCCTTCTAGGACCAAGAAAACCAACTTATCATCAAGCCGAGCCAGCAGAAAAATGCAACGGCGTCATCTTCAACAGCAATCAACTGTCATTCAGGAGCCATCACCTGCTTCAACAGTTGATCATCCTCCTACATCATCTGCTTCTGGTGAGCTGAATTATAACTTTTTAAGTGACTGCAAACTGCAGGGCACCATTAATCAAGAGATTAATTCACTTGACATTGATTCTTCTAAATTGAAGATTCAGTTGTTTGATGAATTTTTACTTTACCTATCTAAAAAGGATGAATCACCAAAAAATGTTTGGTCTGGATTAGCAGATGTCAGTCAAGTTTATACCCTTGATAGTCTGACTGCTGCTAATTCAACCATTCAACCGTCCACTAATGTTCCTAAATTGTCCAATATTAACTCTGACATGGCAGTTATTCCTGAGCTTGAATTTAACTCAGGTATAAAGGAGACATCTGTTAAAGAAGTTCTGGCGTGTCTAATTTCTCCATTAGGGTTTCATTTACCCTTGAGCGTGAAAAAAAAAAATTTGGAGAAAAGAATATGTTGACATTTTTTCTTTACTTCCTTCATCTAGTGAGAATTTAAAAAGTGAACTATTGAAAGACAAAAAATCAGATTCTGAAGAAAAAAGAAAATTACACCAGAAATCCTTTTTTAACTGGCTGCAAGCATTTAATATATACGCAGCGGTTTTGGGTGAAAAATTTCCTAGCCTTTGTACTGGTTTATTTTACCATGTAGATACTATTTTGGAGGCATATAGAAATTTTGGCGGAATGGGTTGGTGTCTGTATGACGAATCTTTTCGTCAGAAACTTGCAGTATATCCGAATCTAAATTGGGGTAGTAAAGATGACGGGCTTTGGTTAAATTTAATGCTCCCTAACAAAAACAATCTTTTTCGTCAACCCAATTTAATTAACGTCAAAAAAGGTATTTGTTTCGCATTTAACGAATCGCATTGCAGATGGCAACATAATTGCAAATACCGACACGAGTGTTCTTTCTGTGCCGGTTCTCATTCAGCCTCAAAATGTTTCAAAAAACAAGGTATTCACTTCCCAATTTCTAACAAGGAAATTCAATCATTTAAACAAGGTGACTCCGCTGAATTTGCCAAGAATAATTTAGTGGCTAGGTCATTACCCAAACATTCAGATGGCTAATTTATTAATTGACAGTTTTTCTAATGGGTTTTTCATACCTGAATTTGTGGGTCCAGGTTGTATTTTAGTTGAAAATGCGTTATCTGTAAAACAAAATATTGACATTGTTAAGGAAAAAATTTAATCTGAAATTTTGGCAGGTAGAATTGCCGGTCCCTTTGATTCTCCCCCCTTTTTGAATTTTCGTATATCTCCTTTAGTTTTAGTTCCTAAAAAAGAACCAAATTCTTTTCGTCTTATTCACAATTTATCTTATCCTAAATTCAGTTCCTTAAACGATGAGATAGAAAAAAATAAAGCCAGTGTGAAATATTCCTCATTCGATCAAGCTTTGTCTTTTCTACAAAAAGCAGGCCGCAATTCTCTTCTTGCCAAAGCTGACATTAAATCTGCTTTCAGATTACTACCTATAAACCCCATAGGTTATAATTCTTTAGGTTTTTATTTTCTCGATAAATTCTTTTATGATATGGCCCTTCCCATGGGATTCACTCTATCATGCTTTTATTTTGAGGCGTTTTCAACTTTTCTACACTGGGTTATGGATATTCACTCAGGTAGTGGATTCTTACTACACTATCTGGATGACTTTTTATTTATAGGTCGTGAAGATTCGGATGACTGTATGAATCTTCTGAATAGATTCATTGGTATAGCTAAATATTTCAGCATTCCATTAGCCGTAGATAAAACTGTTTATCCTACTACAAATCTCAAGTTTTTGGGCATAGATATAAACACAGTAACAATGGAATTAAGCATACCAATGGAAAAAATCCAGAATACAGTTCAACAATTAACTTGCATATCCGGAAAAGAAAAAATTACTCTTAAACAACTCCAGTCACTTTTAGGTTCTCTTAATTTTATTTCTCGTGTGATTCCCATGGGAAGGGTCTTTTCTAAAAGATTGTATGCTGCCACATCAGGTAAGTCCTCACCTCGATCCCATATTCGCATCACCAAACAACTAAAGGATGACATCTCAGTTTGGTTGCAATTTTTATGTGAATTTAACGGTCACACCATTTGGCAGGAAGAGTTTGTTGGCTCAGACACCTTGTCTCTTTATACAGATGCGTCTGGTGCTATTGGATATGGTGCTTATTTTGACAACTTTTGGTCTGCCGAACATTGGCCTTTAAATTGGATTACTAATAACAAGTACTCAAAAAATTTGGTTTTTCTAGAATTATTTCCAGTTCTAGTTTCTCTAACAATTTGGTCCACAGAGTTTCAGAATAAGAGAATTCTGCTAAGGTCGGACAATATGGGAGTAGTTTTTTCCATAAACTGTTTAACTTCAAAGTCTCCGCTAGTTTCTTCATTATTGCGTAAGATAGTTTTTCAATGTCTAAAATTTAACATTTGGATAAAAGCTAGATTTATTTCTGGGAAAACTAATTATATTGCTGATTATTTGTCCCGACAGCGCTTCAAGGAATTCTTCTTAATGACACCTCGAGCTTCCCGAATGGGAATTCCTTGTCCAACTCATCTTTGGGAGATATCAGAGGATTAACTAATGAACTTATTTTTGGTTCATTAGCCAAGAATACATGGGCAGCATATTCTGCCGCATGGTTGGATTGGAAGCTTTTCTGCATATCTCAAAAAATTTCTTATATTGATTTTAATTTAGGGAATTTTATCAAATTTATTATATATCTTTACAACAACGGTTTACAAGCCGATTCTATTTCTAAAAAATTATCTGGCATTTCTTTTTTCTTTAAATTAAAGGGCGAAAGCTCTATTCTGAATAATTTTATCATTAAACAAATGATTAAAGGTATCAAAAGAAAGTCAGTCCCCAATGATAAGACCAGACCTTTATCTATTGAATTGTTACAAAAGGTCATATGTAATTTAGTATCAGTTTGTTCTTCGGAATATGAAACCAATTTATTTTCTGCAGCATTTTCTGTAGCTTTCTTTGCTGCTCTAAGATTAAGCGAGATTGCTGCAGACAATAAATTCTCAAATCCCCCATTATTGATGACAGACATAATTTTGGATGTTGATATTCTAAAGATTTATATAAAAAAATCCAAGACTGACCAATTTAGTAAAGGAGTTTGGTTGTGTTTGAGGAGTTATCCGATTAATAGTGATGAGCGGGAGGTGCCATATTCGATTTCGCGATATTTCGCGAATATTCGAAAGAATATTCGTGTTATATTCGTCGAAATCGAATATTCGTAATTATTCCAATTATCGCGAATAATATCCGATTTTTTTTTTTTCGCGTATTGCGATTATTTATCTTGATAGTATAAGGCAACGTTCCTATGCTAATTGACTATGGCTAGGCTAATATGTGTATTTTACGAAATTTCGTGATTTGCTCTAACTTCGTCTCTTAGAATATTACGAATATTCTAAAAGACGAAGTTAGAGCAATATTACGAAATTTCATAAAATACACATATAGATTGTAATTTAGCTAATATAGTGCTATAATCCCTTTTTTTGCCTCTAAATTTTTTTTGCCTCTTCTGAACTTAAGTTTTGTAAAATATGTACACTATTAAAAAATATTACTATAGCAGTATATTAGCTTAAATACAATCTATGTGTATTTTACGAAATTTCGTAATATTGCTCTAACTTCGTCTTTTAGAATATTCGTAATATCCTAAAAGACGAAGTTAGAGCAATATTAAGAACATTTGCAAAAGCCGAAATTGCGATGCGAGTTATATAATACGAAATAATCGCATGAAGATTTCAACTTAGCACTGCTATATTCCATATTCTAGCCTAGTATGGAATATAGCTGTGCTAAGTTAGCACTGCTATATTCCATACTAGGCTAGAATATGGAATATAGCAGTGCTAAGTTGAAATCTTCATGCGATTATTTCGTATTATATTACTCGCATCGCAATTTCGGCTTTTGCAAATGTTCTTAATATTGCTCTAACTTCGTCTTTTAGAATATTATGAATATTCTAAAAGACGAAGTTAGAGCAATATTACGAAATTTCTAAAAGACGAAGTTAGAGCAATATTACAAAATTTCGTAAAATACACATAGATTGTATTTAAGCTAATATACTGCTATAGTAATATTTTTTAACAGTGTACATATTTTACAAAACTTAAGTTCAGAAGAGGCAAAAAAAATTTAGAGGCAAAAAAAAGGGATTATAGCACTATATTAGCTAAATTACAATCTATATGTGTATTTTACGAAATTTCGTAATATTGCTCTAACTTCGTCTTTTAGAATATTCGTAATATTCTAAAAGACGAAGTTAGAGCAATATTAAGAACATTTGCAAAAGTCGAAATTGCGATGCGAGTAATATAACACGAAATAATCGCATGAAGATTTCAACTTAGCACTGCTATATTCCATATTCTAGCCTAGTATGGAATATAGCAGTGCTAACTTAGCCCTGCTATAGTCCATATTAGGCTAGAATATGGAATATAGCAGTGCTAAATTGAAATCTTCATGCGATTATTTCGTGTTATATTATTCGCATCGCAATTTGCGAAATTTCGTAAAATACACATATAGATTAGATTGTAATTTAGCTAATATGGAATATAGCAGTAAGTTGAAAACGCCACTGACTGGAGCAGCCAGGAAGCCAGGAATCCAAAGGACAGGTAAGAACAACTTTAGAGAAGTGGGAAAGAAAAAAATATAATAATAAAAAAAAAAAAACGAATATTCGAATTCGCGAATATATAGAACGATATTCTAAATATTCGCGAAATCTCGAAATTGCGATATTCGAGAAAAAAATTCGCAATTCGAATATTCGCGCTCAACACTACCGATTAAATCTATTTGTCCAGTTGATAATATTACTAGATGGTTTCAGGTAAGGAAACCTGACTCCAATGCTTTATTTAACCACACTGATGGTTCCCATTTGTCTAAATTTCAATTCAATTTTGTATTTCATGAATGTCTCAATGATTTAGGTTACGTAAATTATAAACTTTCAGCACATTCATTTCGTATAGGTGCTGCAACCTTTGCAGAGCAATTGGGTTTAGATAGTTCTGTTATTAAACGTATTGGTAGATGGAGGTCCAATTGCTATAAATGTTATATTCGGCCTAACCTTGTTGTTTATTGATTTTAAGACCTTCAAAAGTTGTATGGATTTTTGGGGATGAACTGATTCAATTGGCTGAGAGAAGATCTGCTTTTAGACATTCTACTGTTAATTTAGGTTATCCAGCAGAATTTTCCATAAAATGGTTTTCCTTTGCTGACCTTAAAATTTCTGATATCTTCAAGAAAGTCAGTTATATATATTCAAAAATGTCGAAACCTGACCTGATTATTTTACATATTGGCACGTTTGATTTGGGTAAAATCAAAACGCATTTATTAATTTATGAATTAAAAGAATTGTTATGTAAAATATGTTACTTACTTGATGGCTCTGTACTTGTATTTTCTGACATCATCCCAAAATTTTCTTGGTTCAATTCTGAGTTATCCTTTTTGGAAACAATTAGGAAAAGAATTAATAAAAAAAATGGAAAATTATTTGAAAGAAATTGGTCATGTCAATTACAGACATGTTGAATTAGAAGGATTTGTTAGAGGGCTTTACCAAGAAAAATATGATCAGCTTTCTGATATTGGATGTGATATATTCATTTCAGATTTGCAGAACATAATTGATAATGGTTTCTATTAAAGGCTTGCAATGTTTATTGGGCCACTAGTTTTGATGTGGCGTTGTGGGGTTAAGTCACTCTCTGAGTGGACTGAGTGTTTTTGGGTTTATTGGTTAAATATTTTACTTAATTATATTTGAGAATAAATTGGATTAACCAGATTATATTAATTGGTTTAAGTAATAAGCATTGCGGCCTTTAATTACCCAACTAAATAAATAAAGATATTTGCTTAACTCTATTTGAGTGATGATTTATTCTATTTTGTGAATTGTAGCATATGACATCATGGAGCGAACCATATTGATAAGTTCAATGTGGTGAGCCATGATGTCATGGCACATAACATTACAGTTAATATGTTTGAATATATTTATTACTTACCTATTTGAAGAATGGGTTAACCCAGATGCTGTGGGTGCTTGCACTGATATCTTCAAATTTGATTGGAGATCGCTTTAACTGTCTGTCTGTGAACCTATAAAAGAACAGAAAATAACGAATTTAGCTCATTCACGTAAGTATTTTTCAAGATCCCTCCCTCCCTTCCCTAATTATTTTGTCGCTTTGCTTATTGACGGGGGTTAAGTCACTCTCTGAGTGGACTGAGTGTTTTTTGGTTTATTGGTTAAATATTTTACTTAATTATATTTGAGAATAAATTGGATTACCCAGATTATATTAATTGGTTTAAGTAATAAGCATTGCGGCCTTTAATTACCCAACTAAATAAATAAAGATATTTGCTTAACTCTATTTGAGTGATGATTTATTCTATTTTGTGAATTGTAGCATATGACATCATGAGAGTGACAAGGGGGGAGGGGGGGAGGAAATAATGAGAGTGACAAGGGGGGAGGGGGGGGGAATAATGAGAGTGATGAGGGGGGGAATAATGAGAGTGACAAGGGGGGGGGGAAATAATGAGAGTGACAAGGGGGGAGGGAGGGGGGGAATAATGAGAGTGACAAGGGAGAGGGGGGGGAATAATGAGAGTGACAGGGGGGGTGGAATAATGAGAGTGACAAGGGAGGGGGGTGGAATAATGAGAGTGACAAGGGAGGGGGGGGTGGAATAATGAGAGTGAAAAGGGAGAGGGGGGGAATAATGAGAGTGACAAGGGAGAGGGGGGGAATAATGAGAGTGACAAGGGAAGGGGGTGGAGAGAGTGACAAGGGAGGGGGGGGGGGTGGAGAAGAGAGTGACAATGGAGTCCCCAGAGCCAGATTGTAGCCAGAGTCCAGATCATCTTATTGTCCTGGTGGTAAGTAGACAATGCAATATGTTTATTATTTAATTGTTTAGTTATTAATACTACATTGGAAACCTTTATCTATGTGCAAAAAACGCATTCAATGACAATGCCTGGCAACCCAAAATGGTATGGCTAATTTCTATAACAAAAAGACCAGGGTAGAAGGATTACTAAGATGTGCTAAGTAAGTATACCAAAGTGCTGTACTGCTGGTGGCAGGGAATCCTCAATTTCATTGTTTAGCGTTCTAAGCTTTGTGACGAAGCTTAGAATGCGAAATGCTCGTTGAGGATTCCCTGCCACCAGCAGTACAGCACTTTGGTATGCTTACTTAGCACATCTTAGTAGTCCTTCTACCCTGGTACACTAATCACTTCCTACTGCTACCGCTCATCCTCATACAGCTGTATTGTTTCTGGGCAGCAGAGTGCTGTTTGGATAGTTTGACCTGCTGCCCAGTAACAATTTAGATGGCTTCATGAACTATTGTTTCACCCGATGAATGAGTATTGTCAATCTGGTGATTGGCTGCACCTTTAGACAAGCAGATTGTCGGGAACGAGAGTTAATGGAAACATTTATCCCAGATAATCTGCCCAAAAATCGGGCAGTGTAAACCCACCTTTAGTCTGGGGACCAAGCACATGGCACGAGCAGCCATCTTTAAAGGGATTGTCAAAGATTTTGATACTGATTGCCTCTCCCTTAGGAGAGGCCATCAATATCAGATCAGCAGGGGACTGATGCCCTGCGCCCCTGCCTATCAGGTGTTACCTGTTACCAGAAGTAGGTACTGGAATATAACAGCTTTATTCACTGTGCAATGGACAAAACTAGTAACTGGAGTGCTTCTCTCAATGACATCAATGGGCACAGCGCTGCAGTTACCAGCTCTATCCACTACATAATGGAGATAGCTGTGTAGTTCCAGTGCCAACTTTCAGTGCCAGAGCTTCAACTAAGGATAGGCCATCAGTCTCAAAATCCTGGACAACCCATCTAATCAGCTAATCTCCCCATGCTGTATAGAGGCAGTAAATGAAACTGAAGTTTAAATGGCAGCGTGCGGTGGAGTTTTATGTACGGATTCTACACTCCTACATAATCCCAAATATGATTGAGCTGTTGGGTGTTTATCAGCTGAGCTCTTACCTGCCATGTTCCTCTTTCTGGCAACCCTTCTCACTGGGAGTCTTCAGGAAGAGAGATGGAAGCTGCAGTTATGGAATGTTAGCTTCTGGTCCTCACTCTGCCACTACCTTGCAACCATTGGCAATAGGTAAAATACTTGGGTTTTTGGTTGCAATTTGGGCACTCGGGTCTCTAAAAGGTTCACCATCACTGCTATAAAGTGACATTTGGGAGGCTACCAAAGGTGTCTGGTTGGGCATCTACAGAACCCTAAAGACCCATGCTTGGTACAGAGGATTCAGCGCAAAAGTGGTATTAAGCAGTGTGATTACCCTGAAAAGAGCAACCCCAAGTATTTCAGAATCTTATATCTGGATGCTTCCATGGCTTGCATTTACAAGTAAATCATTCCTACCTTACTGCTCTAGGGCTAGAGATTTATTTTCCCATAGGAGGAACATTTGCTTTGAAGTTTAGATGTTGTTTTCTCATTTGAATTTGGAAATGCTTTCTGTGTCTGCTTATCCCCTACTTACTTAGCTGGCTTTTTTTTTTTTTATAGCTGGCGCTGGTTCTGCTGAGTTCCTTACAATCTTCACAAGTTAGAATAAATTAGATTTATTAGATCTCATCCTTCTGTTGTATAAGAAAAAGTCACTTTTTATTTGTGACCAAGGAACTCATTGAAATGTAATAATTCATCAGTCTGCCTTGAATGTTTTTGTAATCCTGGAACAGATACATTTTGGATAATGTTTAATTATACTCCTTAGGCTAGGTTCACATCACTGTTTCGTTTTCTGTTCTGATCTGTCAGAAGAACAGAAAACAAAAACAAAACAATCCTTTAATTTAAGCATCCGTTATGCTCAGTTTATGCACATTGTTTATCTGTTTAAACTATTTCCATCTGAGATCTGTTATGTTATATGGGAAAAAAGTACGTTGTGTGGAGGACTTTTCTCCATCTAAAATAATGGATGTCAGACAGAAACAGTGAAAACGGATGCAAAATGTGAATAACTGAGCATAACAGATTTTTAAAATACAGGATTCTTTTTTTTCATTGTTTTCTGTTCTGACAGTTCTGAAGAGCAGAAAATGAAACAGTGATGTGAACTAAGCCTTAGGCTACTTTCGCACTTGGCAGAGGAATAGCGTGCCGGAGCTCTCTGGATCCAGCCTGGCCAGACAAAAACTGTTGCATGCAGCGATTTTGTCCGGACGAATCCCAGCATTTATTCTGGTCAGCAGCTGGATTCCTGCCGGATTCCATTATAGTTGATGGGCCCTGGTGGGCAGACAGCCCTATCCAACTCAGACGAATCCAAAGAACTCCAGCAGACTGTTCATCCGAGATTGCTTTAAAGGGATTGTCTCATCACAGACAATGGGGGCATATTGCTAGGATATGCCCCCATTGTCTGATAGGTGCAAGTCCCACCGCTAGTACCCACACCTATATCAAGAACAGAGCCGCAAAAGTGTTGCAAGCGCAGCCGCCCTCCATTTATTTTCTATGGGGCCTGCCGAAAATAGCCGAGCTCTGGCTCGACTATTTCCGTCAAGCCCATAGAAGTGAATGGGAGTGGTGGCCGGTTGAGCGTGGTGCGCTGCCATTTACCTCTATGAGGAGCTGCTTGGTGGTGTCCGGACCGGAGTCCTCCAGCCACCACTTTGTGGGGCTCCATTCTTCATATACAAGTAGGCGGACCTGCTGGGACCCGCACCTAGCGGTATGCCCCCATTGTCTGAGATGAGACAACCCCTTTAAGGTTAGTTTGAAACTAATCTTAACAGACCCCTTTTTTAAAGTGTGGGGTCTCAAGTGCTACATCTGTTCAGTAACTTCCACTCTTTATACGACACCTTATGACGTGCATTTCTATATTGTCCTGCTGCCAGCATTGCTTAATGCATTGCGTTTTCAAGGATGCCAAGTCCACTCAGTATGCAGTACATTGCTGACTGGACACTTATACAGATAGATGAAATTAACAAGGAATGTTTTAATCTTGAAATATTGTAACTTGCAACAAGTAAAGCTACTTTGGCCTGAGGCCTGTACAGACCCAATGTCCTAGGGCACGATGCATCTAGTCCAGCAGTGATGTTCTTTTACATAGATATTTTCTAATGGTTTTGGCACAGGAACAAGGAGCACTCTAAATGACCATCCTTTCAGAAGTCTTGTAAAAGTCTATCTATCTTCAAGAAAAACAGGCTTATCCGAGGTCCAAGGAAGGATCCATGCTGGCCAAGGACTCTGTACACACCATCTTCCTCTGGGTGAGCTGTGCTTATTTTTCATTGCTCATAGGTCTATCTATGCATCGGGTCCTTAGATCCACCATACACATTTGATCTGTACAAAGGGATTCTTGAAAATCTTGGTTTTGAATTACCTAAAGTAGTTTGTCAATCTTGACAAGAAATGGAATATTACTAGGATATGCTATCACTTTCTAATTAATAGGTGTTTGTTTACAGGGACACACATTGATCACAAAATGAAGTGGTGTAAACCTCACTCCTCACTGCCGATGTTCCTATTCATTGCTGCAGTCCTGGGCTCTGTCCTTGCAGGCATTTTTTGTTCTGGAATCCGCTCCACTGTTTTCTTCCAGCCCTGGCCACAGCATGCTGGCTGCTTGTTCCCTGTAGCACTTCCTTAAGGTTCGCCACACATTACTTCCTGTGTTTTATGGGTTTGCTCATGTGACCTCGCTGACCAATCCTAGCCCTCCTGAACAAATATAAGTGACTCAGCCTTCCTAGGTGCCTGAGCATCATGGTCCTTGGGACCTGCAAAGGCTGCTAACATTGTTGCTTGCATTCCTATTTACCTGATCCATGCTTGTGTTCCTAAACTCCGCTACCTGCTTGATCCCTGCCTGCTTGCCTTGACTTTCCTGTTGCCGATCTAGATTGCCTGACCTGTGCCGCCTGCACTGACCTATTGCCTGTTTGACTTCGCCTCTACCTCATCCTTCGGTCCTGCACTGTCGCTCCTGGTTACGATTCGGCCTGTTGACTATGACTGCACCTCTGGTACCTTGCTGTGGCACCTCCAGGTCCATCTGAACCAGCTGCCTCATGTGCCAATCCTCCTCAAGAGGTAGCGACCTGATGTTTTCCTCACGAAAGTCTATCCCCACCATCAGGGGTACTGCAAAGAACGAGGGGTTAACTTAGAGAAAGCCCTTAGAGGAGGTAGGACACATGGCACAGTGGGTTCACTGTGAGGACATTGAGCAAGGAACTTTGGGAACGCGTGATCACCCATAATGCCATGCATGCAGCCAATCAACAGCCAACCCTGTGCTGTCACAGCCCTATAAATAGTCTCAGCCATCTTGGATTCTGCCATTTTCCAGTGTACTTAGTGCAGGGAGAGATGTCAGCAGGTGCTAGGGACAGTGTTAGGAAAGACTTAATTGTGCTGAAAAAATGATTTACAAATTCAGGGAAAGATTATTCAAGGTGTAGGGAAAGGATAGGGAGGAATCATTCCACAGGATTTATGTAGAACAGGGTTTAGTAGGGGAGGTTTCAGCCTGGGTAATAGGAACAATCCTTTTACACCTTGCTGCAATGACTGGGGATCCAAATTGCCATTATACAGCTCTGTAATTCCGCTATTACACTAAATAGGGCAAATAGGTAGAATGGTCACAGAAGTAAATTACCCTTAAAATATAACTTTTATTAAATGCAATAATAAAATAGATATTCCCTCAAACAAGTGATGCATATATACACACAGATATAAAGAAAAATCCACCTGGATAGGCGTAATTTAGTGATCAATCCAAAATACCTCTAACAATAATAACCGGATACATAGAGATACATTTGGATAAATAGGAGGAGGCAGGGCACCAATTACATAAAAAACAGATACCATATATTAGGGATTAGTAACCTATAGTAACAGACGTCTAAAAATATATAACAGGATTGTGCTAGTTACTCACGGTACCCAGGTATGATATAGTGGTGATCACAGATGAGAGGATGTTAGTAGTCGAGGATTGAAAATTCCTTTTCACCTTGATGCCGGTGACAACTAAATGATGCGGAGGTGGTATAGTTGAAGCCAGCTGAGTGAGGGTCTGGGAAGGTATAACCCTAAATATCTTTAGGGGTCTCCCTATCTAACTGTGGAGCACCCGTCCCAAAAAGTGCGACCCCACTAAATCGACGGCTCACCCTAATGTGCCCTGTATGTCCCTAAAAAGACCACATAAATGATACTAATACATAAAAAATATGTCCTATTGCGTTTCCCCAACAGGTAGCGAAGGTTCCTCAGGGGACAAGTAGTAAACTGGTGGTGATGTCCCAGATACTGACCGCCTAGATGATAAGAGGTGCTAAGAATGTCCAAACAAGCCATACCTTTATACAGACGCCACTCTCCAGGTGCCACCGCTCAAAAAAAAAAAACAGAAGTGATGATACATCACTTCTGGTATTTGGAACGCAAGATGCATTCCACCGCTTACGTACTTCCGGTATATGGAACGCATTCAGCGCTCCACATGCACAGGACATCGGCACAGAGGGATTCATACCCAGAATCAAGGCACAACATTGCATAAAGCATAAACAATAACATGAGGGGCTGAGAGGCATGTGGTATGGAATCAATATCCATGTAACATATATTGATTAGATTATTAAAAATATTAATGGACAAACTGGAATAGGAGCCAGTGGGACATTTGAAAACAGAGGGTGTGTATGTAGAAAGAGGATAATATAAACAGGGGTCAAGGATATAATAACCAAAAACCCACAAATCCTCATAGATAAGAACAAAACGCACAGGACTGTCACCGCCAGTTCTGTGAGAAGGTCTGACAGACGTTCCTCTCTACCTCTTGTATGACGTTCTTTGTTTTGGTTTCACTTATCCGTGGTTCTCTTCAGTACCTCGTTCATTGGGAGGGTTATGGTCCTGAGGAGAGGATGTGGGTCCCAGTGGCGGATCTTAAGGCCACTTGTCTCATCAGGGCTTTCCATAGGTCTCATCCTGAGAAGGTGGGCTCTGAGTGTCCGGAGTCCACCCGTAGAGGGAGGGGTACTGTCACCGCCAGTTCTGTGAGAAGGTCTGGCAGACGTTCTTCTCTATCTCTTGTATGACATTCTTTGTTTTGGTTTCACTTTGTCATCTCCTTTCCTTCTGCCAGGTGTCACTTATTGAGACTAATCGTCTTCCTTTATATTCCCTCCCATACTGCCTCACTTTGCGGTTTATACTACTTCCTGGATGAAGTGTTCACTGCTGGAGGCTGCTGCTGCTGTTTGCTCAGATAAGTCTTTTCCTTTATTGTGTTTCCTTGCTGGCTCGATTCTAGGTGACCCTGACTCCGTCCGTATTAAGTGCAGGGAGCCGGTGGTCGTGTCCCCTCACTATTATAGGCTTTTAAGATGTCACACAGTCTTAGGTATGTGGGCATGCAATCGTCTACCATTGAGACCCTTGCATGTGCATAGCAGTCAGTGAGAGCTCTTAGGGTTTTAAAGGGCTCACCCATATGCTCCTTAGTTTGGGATCAAGCCAGTCGGTCATTTATTTATAAGTTCCAGCTATCTGCAACTTCACCCGTGACAAGGACCTATTTTGGTCTGATGAAAAAGGCAGATAAACATGCGTGGATAAATATGAGGCAAGATAAATTAAACACTTAAGTAGTTACGCAAGGGTGTGTTCTCAGAGAAAGCAGGCAAAAGATATCTGTTAATTTTGGCCAGAGGGAGACACCGTTTTGAGACACCGTTTCTTTATGTAGAATTTGTTTGTCCCAGTCACCGCCACGGATGGATTTATGAACAACCCCAATGACTTGAAAAACAATAGCTCTAGGGTCTCCCTGATGGAATTCAGTAACATGTCGAGCAATGGGTTTATCCCGTTTATGATTGATGTCACTCAAATGGTCGCCCACCCTTCGTCAAAGTTACGTTTTGGTCTTCCCAACATAGTTGAGGGGACAAGTATATGTACAGAGATAGACCACACCCTGTGTCTTACAATTTGCAAAGTCCCTAATTTGATATGTTTTGTTGGTAGAGACACTGCAAAAAGTCGATGATTTGTGGATAAAGGGACAACAAATGCACCCATTGCCACATTTAAAGGTGCCAAGGGGTTTGCGGTCCAACCAGGTACCACTTGGGCGTGGTCTCACATAGTGGCTGTGCATAAGACGGTCACCAATCGATCTCCCTCTCCTGTATGTAATCAGTGGTCTTGGAGGGATGAGATCTCCAATATCAGGGTCCGATCGTATAATCCCCCAATATAGTTTCAAAATGCCCTGTACCCGACAGTTTTGCTCATCATCTTAGTGATGAGAATATCAAGGAAGGCGATACATCGATTATTGATCTCGTGGGTGAACCTAATGCCTATGTCATTGATATTGAGTTGCTGAATAAATGCCTTAACCAATTCGGCAGACCCATCCCACAAGTTCAAAATATCATCGATGTATTGCCCCCAAGAAAGGATAGTGTCTTCCCACCAGCCCAGGAGGAGATTTGCATAACTGGGAGCACAGGGGCAACCCATTGCAGTCCCCCTGAGCTGGTGGAAGAAACGGCCGTCGAACATAAAGTAGTTATGTGATCATATGAATTCAAGAATTTCCAGTACATATTGGTTTTGTGTTCTATATTTAACACCCCTTATTTTAAGAAAATATTGTGTGGCCTTCAACCCAGATGTATGTGGAATGCTAGTATAGAGGGCTTCGACATCAATCAGTGCTAATAGAATATTGTCATCAACCTCAATATTCTCGATTTTTTTCAATAAATCTGTGGTGTCACGTATGTATGATAGTAAAGAAACAACAAAGGGATTAAGTATTCTATCAATATAAATACTGCTATTCTGTGTAATGGAACCGACACCCGAGACAATAGGATGCCCTATTAAGAGAGGATACCCCTTGTGTATTTTGGGTAAAGCGTAAAATGTTGGAACTTGTGGGTTGCTGAGGATCATGAATGCACTGACTGGGGATCCAAATTGCCATTATACAGCTTTGTAATTCCAGCAAACTGTTCTTTTTATTGGGGTGCGAGTGCTGTTTGATGTAGCCATTAACAGGGTTTATTACAATTAAATATTTCTACGTCTTATTTGCCCTTGTGCGGTGCAGTTATATGTTCTAAAGCATTTTTTTGCTTGTATTAGTGGGAAAAAAGAGCTTATTAGCTGTTGTGTGGTAAAGTGCGAAAATTACAACCCTTTTTGGTGTGTATTAGTGGCACAATAAAATATATATTTGCTGTTCAGAGGTGCAGTTATATGTTCTAAAGCCTTTTGTGGAGTGTATAAGTGGAAAAAAATAAGAGCCTATTTGCCGTTCAGCAGTGCAGTTATATGTTCTAAAGCCCTTTTTGTTGTGTATTAGTGGCAAAAGAAAAATATATTTGCTGTTCAGCGTTGCAGTTATATGTTCTAAAGCCTATGTCGAGTGTATAAGTGGAAAAAAATAATGGCCTATTTGCTGTTCAGCGGTGCAGTAATATGTTCTAAATCCCTTTTTAGCATGTATTAGTGGCACAAAAAAAAGCATTTGCCGTTGTGTGGTGAAGTGAGAAAATTACAGCTCTTTTTGGCGTGTATTAGTGGGAAAAAAGGGGTTTATTAGTCGTTGTGTGGTGAAGTGAGAAAATTACTGACTTTTTCAGGGTGTTTTAATTTCCTTTTTATTTATTTATCTGATCTAACAGTATGTCAGACAGAGAAGTGCCAGGCCCTGCACAGGGGAGTGGTGGAGGCCTAAATATTTCTGGCGCAGGCACAGGTCACACCAGAGTAAGGGGGCGTGGCAGCAGGAGTCACAGCGAGAGGCCTGAGCTCCCGGTGTAATCTAGCGGTCGTGTCTTGACCAGCAACCCAGAGTTACTTGAATGGTTGACTCGGTCATCCCTGTTTTGGATCCACTCCTGGTTTTTTCGGGCATTAGCAATACTGATGGAAAACTGACCAAATGCTGACCGAGTTAATGCGGATGTGTAATGCCCCTCTCCACTATCTCCTTTGGTTGAGTCAATGTCATCATGTGTATTTATTCCAGGTCCTGCACATTGTGTATTTATATTTCTTACTTTATGACTGTTAAAGTGTAATGAGCATGGTTCACCAGCAGATTGCATGAGTAGCAGAGCTACCTTGTCTAGAATGGAACCTTCTTTCCAGTCTAGCCCCCCTCTAGCTAGTTAGAATTGAGTCTAGAGTACCCCCTGCCAAGGAAGGGTGTGCCTGTTGGACGGGCCCTGCCAGAGCCAGCCAGAGCACCTTCAGCTCTGCTGGATATGGAGGCCAAAGCAAAGAGCCTCAAGAGCCAGGAGGAGAAGTTCCCTGGATAAAGATAAAGACAGAGTCAGACTACAGAGAGCCAAGTACAACAGAAAGGAAAAGTTTCCTGTTTAAGCCTGTCAGCATAGCAAAGCCGAGTGTGTTTTCCTGCCAGAATTTATGCCAAAATCTGTTGGTAACCAAGACAAAGTTGGAAGATTGTTTCCTTATGAAAGTTTATTCAAGTAAAGCTGTTATCAACTTCAACACAAGTCTGAACTCACTTCATTTCTTCACCCCCTTCCTCTGTTATCCCTTGCTCTGCTTCGGACAACAACGCCTAGGGTTCAGGATAACCAGGTAGGAACCGTTCACAGCCATATCTAAAGGGACATTATAGGATACTCTTACACCACTCTTGCATTTTTACACCGTACAAATAGTGCAGGCCAAACCCTATGTAAAATTGGAAAGTTTTCTTGAGACAAATCCTTTAATCCTTGGGCAAACTTTGCCCACTAAATGAACTCCTGAAGTGACAACAAAACTATGCTGAATTGTAAGCATGGAGTGGATTCTTTTAACAAGTCATAGGGCAAGCCACTTTTTCTCCAGCCCCCAGGTGATCAATATGAGGGGGCCATGGTGTATTCTTTTGAAGTAAGAATCCCCAGCCAGTGCTTGTAATAGGATTAATGAAGGAATTCGGTCACTTGAATAACTTGTATCAAACCAGACCTGGTAGGACTGCCTCAGTAAAATGTATGCATACCTTTCTCTCCCCCTGATTTGCTGTGGCATTTCAGAGAAAATTTCAGAAAGTTTTGTAAATATGCAAATACATATGGTACAAACGTGATAAGGGGAATTTTTGATACTCGGAAATTCGTTGTGGTCGGGGACTGATAACATAGAGATGACAAAGCAAAGGACATAAAGATACAGATACAACACAGTACATAGAGGACACCACCAAACACAGCCATCTTCGTTCCTGCCTTTTCTAGATGCTAAGCAATGTGGCTAATATTGTGTATGCATATACAGTATATCCAGAATCCACCAATATACCGTCTACTGGATTTACTCTTCTACCCATCTCACATCCAGTACCTGACCATTAGTACATCTACATATAGTGACTCATGCATAAACAGCATATATAATCTACTGGTAATGCAATTGCAGACTGCAAATATCTATATGCACACATATAAAGTCTACTGGGATATTATACTTATATACATACACACAAAGCACACATAATATTACTTAGCTTTCTCCTGAAGTGCTGTACATCAAGGGATTGCAGGAAGAAAGAGAGAGAATCCCCAAGTTTCACATCACCTTTATCTTCCTGTGTCCCAGCCCTCCCCCATCGACTCCATCCTATGACCATCCAAATATCTTCCCAATCTTTTGGCCAAGAGAGTGTTGTCCAACTGCTTTTACAATGTGTCCTTCCTGCATTTGATATGCTAACAAGGTACACAATGACAAATTTGGCTTCTGGACATACTGATATCATTCAAAGGGTTAATCTCACTGAATAATATCAGTATCTGCTACAGATGTAGTAGAATTAACACACATACTTTATGAGACGTGTTATCTAAATTAAATGTGTTAAGCAAACACCTTCAATTGCTTTTCAATGGCTTTTGTTTCAAGATAACGCAATGAGTTAAGAAAGTGTTTGTGTGTTAACCCTGCTACTAGAGATGAGCGAATTTCTCAAATTCGATTCGGCCGGTTCGCAGAATAAAAAAAACCCATTTGGTTCGATCTGAATATATTTGCGGCGAATTGCGTTAAAAAACTGCTATTTCCTGGCTACAGAGAGCCTTTTATAGGGGTGTACAACACTGTGCCTTGCAATAACACGCATAGGGAGTCTACTGTGGTAGTGAAACAATACTGTGAGTTAGTATAACATGCACATGACAGGCGTTGCTCTTAGAATCACTGCACACTTCACTTATTTGGGCAAAACTGACAAAATAACTCAAATGTGAACTCAGCCTTACAGGTCAATGTTAGCGTCAAGAAGAAGCGCACTCCTTTTACACCGTCGGCAGCTGATTCCACATAGATGTCTACAGAACTGATTGCTCTCCATTCAGAATGCATTAGGATAAAACTGATCAGTTCTTTTCCGGTATTGAACCCCTGTGACGGAACTCAATAACGGAAAACAAAAACGCTAATGTGAAAGTACCCTAATCCATCAGTATTGCTGAAGCCAAAAAAAACAGGAATAGATCCAAAACAGAGATGAAATGTGAATGGAATATTTGCATGTCTTCTGTGCTTTATACCTACTCCTGCTTTTGGCTACCAAATCATAAGCCAATTCTGATGCAATATAGGGGCCATATCATAGAAACATAGAAGCCTAGAATGTGTCGGCAGATAAGAACCATTTGGTCCATCTAGTCTGCCCAATATACTGAATACTATGGATAGCCCCTGGCCCTATCTCATATGAAGGATGGCCTTATGCCTATCCCATGCATGCTTAAACTCCTTCACTGTATTTGCAGCTGCCACTTCTGCAGGAAGGCTATTCCATGCATCCACTACTCTCTCAGTAAAGTAATACTTCCTGATATTACTTTTAAACTTTTTCCCCTCTAATTTAAAACTATGTCCTCTTGTAGCAGTTTTGTTCTTTTAAATATCCTCTCCTTTTTTACCTTGTTGATTTCCTTTATGTATTTCAAAGTTTCTCTCATATCCCCTCTGTCTCGTCTTTCTTCCAAGCTATACATGTTAAGGTCCTTTAATCTTTCCTGGTAAGTTTTATCCTACAATCCATGTACTAGTTTAATAGATCTTCTCTGAACACTCTCCAAAGTATCAATATCCTTCTGGAGATATGGTCTCCAGTACTGCGCACAATACTCTAAAGGAGGTCTCACTAGTGCTCTGTAGAGCGGCATGCGCACCTCCCTCTTTCTACTGGTAATGCCTCTCCCTATACACCCAAGCATTCTGCTAGCATTTCCTGCTGCTCTATGACATTGTCTGCCTACCTTTAAGTCTTCTGAAATAATGATCCCTAAATCCCTTTCCTCAGATACTGAGGTTAGGACTGTATCACTGATATTATATTCTGCTCTTTTTTTTTTTTTTTACGCCCCAGGTGCATTATCAACATTAAATTTTAGTTGCCAGATTTTTGACCATTCCCCTAGTTTTCCTAAATCCTTTTACATTTGGTGTATCCCTCCAGGAACATCAACCCTGTTACAAATCTTTGTGTCATTAGCAAAAAGACACTTCTTACCATCGAGGCCTTCTGCAATTTCGCTGATAAAGATATTAAACAATATGGGTCCCAGAACAGATCCCTGAGGTAGCCCACTGGTAACAAGACCATAGTCTGAATATACTCCATTGACTACAACCCTCTGTTGTCTGTCACTCAGCCACTGCCTAATCGAGTCAACAATATGGGAGTCCATGCACAAAGACTGCAATTTTTTGATAAGCCTTCTATGTGGGACAGTATACAAAAATTTATTGATATGCCTTCTATGTGGGACGTATATAAGCGATGTCAACTGCACCTCCACCATCTATTATGTTAGTTACCCAATCAAAAAAATCTATAAGATTAGTTTGACATGATCTCCCTGAAGTAAACCCATGCTGTTTTTCATCTGTCAATCCATGGGATTTTAGATGTTCCACAATCCTCTCCTTAAGTATGGTTTCCATTAATTTCCTCACTATTGATGTCAGGCTTACTGGCCTATAGTTGCCCGATTCCTCCCTACTACCTTTCTTGTGAATGGGCACAGCATTACCAAATTTCCAATCTTCTGAGTTGACTCCTGTTGCCAGTGATTGGTTAAATAAATCTGTTAATGGTTTTGCTAGTTCAACGCTGAGCTCTTTTAATAGCTTTGGGTGTATCCCATCAGGTCCCTGTGACTTATTTGTATTAATTTTATACAGCTTCCATTGTAAAGACACATGCTTTAAAATATTCCTCAGTCTTTTTTCCTAACTGAGGTCCTTTTCCTTTATTTTCCTTTGTAAGAACTGAAAAGAAGTATTCATTGAGGCAGTCAGCTAGTTCTTTATATTATTCCATATACCTTCCTTCTTTTATTTTTAATTTGGTAATTCCTTGTTTTAGTTTCCTTTTTTCATTTATGTATCTGAAGAATGTCTTATCGCCTTTTTTTACTGACTGAGCTAATTTCTCTTCTGCCTGTGCTTTAGAAGCTCTTATAACTTGTTTCGCCTCTCTCTGACTAATCTTATAAATTTGCCTGTCATCCTCGTTTTTTTTAATTTTTTTATCATTACTAAATGCTATCTTTTTGTTTTTAATGATTTTGGCCACTTCTGCCACAGTGGTTTCTTCCTTTTTTTTGCTTTTAATGACAAGCCTAATGCAATTTTCTGTTGCCTCCAATAGTGACACTTTTAAGTAGTCCCATTTCTCCTGGACTCCATTAAAACTGTTCCAATCTGATAGGGACTCGTATACTGTTTACTGCCTAGCTAAAGTATGTTTAAAAAACACTTTATTAAATAATGTTAAAAATAAAACTCCACACGAATAGGCTAGCAGGGTGAACTGGAATTTTCACAGACTATTTATACGCTGATTCCTAGTAACACCCTACTACAGAGACTCCTTTATGTTTAGGAGTATATACGTTAAGGATAATTCCTCTTGTGACCCTAGGAAAACATATTGCACTCCATACACAGGGTTATAGATCCCTTAATAAGTGCTATCTAGGATCTCCCACTCAGAGGATATTTCCCTAGCAGGCTCAATATGAAAACGAGAGTCAGTCTGCATGTATGTCTTGTACTGCAGTCTAATGCTCGAAGCGTTTCCCTTCCGACTATTGTCGGTAATTCATCAGGAGCATTAGACATAGTTGTAACGGCACCGTTCCAGCAGACAAGGGGTTAAAATCCGTTTAGGCGATATGCCCCTTTCTGAGAGACAGGCACAGCTACTGCAGAACACCAACCTCCCGAACTGGATACAAAATAGCACTCCAAGCTGGAACCTCGCGGATAGCTGCCGGCAGACGAACAGGAAAAGCGTATCAGTCAGCTTACACTCCTGGCAATCAGTCTCTAACAGCATACAGGGAATCCCCCCCAATAACGAGACAAGGCTCCGTGTTGAGGGTCAAGCAGTGCTCTGACTGTACTTCAAGTACAGCCTCTTTTATTGATAAAAACCAAACATAGTACTGCCCACAGGGTTTTGAAATCCAACCAATCAGTAATTCACAACACACACAATGTAAATACAGCAACCAATCGTTCCCGCCCCCTAGAGGACCAGAAGGGAGACTGCGACACAGAACAGATACAACATATCCCCACAATGCATCATGGTTTCCTCCTCTCTGCCTGGGAGACGACCGAAGACAATCCAATTATCTCTCAGGACAAAGGGGAGATCACCAATACACATGTGGAGACAACAGGACAGACATCACCATTTAAACACACAATGGCACACCCCCACAGCAAACACAGACATTTAACATATCCCCAGATAGCTCAAGTCTGAGTGCATATCATTAGGTGAATGGCACTCAGAATACACGAATACAATAATATTAGCTATCTGGGTGCCCTCACATAACATACAATTTAACCGAACGCATAATAACATAAAATACAATTCTACAGACAGATTTAAGCTGTGCGGCCGGTCTGTTTTCTCCTTTAAAGTTACTATGGGCCATAATCCTGAGGCAAGAGGCTTTTAAACAGTCCTCTCCAAAACCTAGTGGCGAGGTTGGTTTCGCCACACATCTCCCCCCCCCCCCAGGGAAGACTAACCAGATACCTGACCTCACGCCGGTCGGTACGTGAGTTAGTCTGGCAGCCCACCCACAACCCAATACTGGACCTGTAGAATTTAGTAGGCTGTCTCTGTCCAGTGAATTCACCAAGGTTATATTGGTAGCTGGTACTCCCGGTCTCTGAGTTGCTCCCTGGCTTGGAGTGGAGGTTGCTTTGTGGGCAGGGATCAGCGGTACTCTGCCCTGGTGCCAGCGTTACCACGGAAGAAGCCTGGTTGGAGTCTGGTTGTTGGAGGGGGAAACCGACTGTCTCCCCTTTGGCTAAACTGCCCTGTTGCTGGGGGATAGGAACAACTGTCCCTACCCCCTGTGCTGTAAGTGCAGAGACCACGGTCCCATCTGCACAGTTGTGGGGCTTACTGTCTCCCCCTGGTGCGTTAAGCTGCCGCTGGGGAGAGGGGGTAACGAGCTCCTCTCCCATACATACTTCCAGCCGCTGGGGAGGGCGACCGACCGCCTCCGCTCCCAATACAGTGTCCTGCTGCTGGGGAAAGGAGACTGGGCTCTCTATTCCCTGTAGGACACTCTGCCGCTGGGGGACAGGACCGACTGTCTCTGCCCCCTGTAATTCCGTCTGCCGCTGGGGAATGGAGACTCGGCTCCCAATTTCCAAAAAATCATGCTGCTGCTGGGGGGCAGGAACAACTACCTCTGCCCCCTGTAACTCAGCCTGCTGCTGGGGAGGGAGGCTGCTGCTCTCCCCTCCCTGCACTTCATACTGCCGCTGGGGAATGGAGACTGGGCTCCCACTGTCCCGCAACCGTAACTTCCGATGGAGGTCCACCCAACGTGGCAGCTGACCGTCACCTTCTGCCCGGTATCTTAGAGGGTCTTAGACACTAGACTCCTCACGAACTTTACGTATTTCTCAGCTGGATTGGGTCCGAAGAAGTTCAGCCGCAACCACATCATACGGTCAAATTCCTCCACAGAGTATCTGTACTCCACTGCTGGTTCCATCCTGGTGCTTTTAGGGTCGCTGTACTGAGACATGCGTTGCCCTTAAATTGTAGAATCCACAGAAACGGTGTCTCCTGTAGCTGTCCTTCTGGCTGTAGGAACGATCCCGCTGCTTGCCACCAATGTAACGGCACCGTTCCAGCAGACAAGGGGTTAAAATCAGTTTAGGCGATATGCCCCTTTCTGAGAGACAGGCACAGCTACTGCAGAACACCAACCTCCCGAACTGGATACAAAATAGCACTCCAAGCTGGAACCTAGCGGATAGCTGCCGGCAGACGAACAGGAAAAGCGTATCAGTCAGCTTACACTCCTGGCAATCAGTCTCTAACAGCATACAGGGAATCCCCCCCAATAACGAGACAAGGCTCCGTGTTGAGGGTCAAGCAGTGCTCTGACTGTACTTCAAGTACAGCCTCTTTTATTGATAAAAACCAAACATAGTACTGCCCACAGGGTTTTGAAATCCAACCAATCAGTAATTCACAACACACACAATGTAAATACAGCAACCAATCGTTCCCGCCCCCTAGAGGACCAGAAGGGAGACTGCGACACAGAACAGATACAACATATCCCCACAATGCATCATGGTTTCCTCCTCTCTGCCTGGGAGACGACCGAAGACAATCCAATTATCTCTCAGGACAAAGGGGAGATCACCAATACACATGTGGAGACAACAGGACAGACATCACCATTTAAACACACAATGGCACACCCCCACAGCAAACACAGACATTTAACATATCCCCAGATAGCTCAAGTCATTAGGTGAATGGCACTCAGAATACACGAATACAATAATATTAGCTATCTGGGTGCCCTCACATAACATACAATTTAACCGAACGCATAATAACATAAAATACAATTCTACAGACAGATTTAAGCTGTGCGGCCGGTCTGTTTTCTCCTTTAAAGTTACTATGGGCCATAATTATGAGGCAAGAGGCTTTTAAACAGCCCTCTCCAAAACCCAGTGGCGAGGTTGGTTTCGCCACACTAGTGTTTTGGCAGACCTCATATATTGCGACCCTGATGGTGGGTATGCAATGGCTTTGTCAAACACTTTTAGGTCTGCTGACTTAAGAGACGCTGCACACTTCTGATATTGTACGTGCAGCAGCGAGCCTTCCGGCGCTGTAATGGCCGTAGCGCGCGAGAGACGTGCAGTGTTTAAATGGAGATATCCCCTCCCCTACTGTTGCCAAGCCTCTAACAGGCATCCAATAGGCGTACGATCGCTGGCTGGCCGCACCCACTGCTTTCGTCATCACCAGTTTACAGGCAGCCCATTGCACAGCCATAAACGTCGGCTGTACCTACTCCTGTCCTCATGCTATGGCAAGGGGGAGTCAATTGCTCGTGACGTTTGCTTGAGTCATCAACTGAGCTGGGACATATAATCTATCAGATAAAATCATGTTCAGGTAATCCCGGTGTAAATACAATCGGAACAAGGAAAAAGAGAAATGTCTGTCATAGTGGTTACCAGAGTAAAGAAATGGATACAGAATTCACTCCTACTTGAAACACAGAGTATCCCATTTTTTACGGTACACTAAAAGTCACCATAGGTTGCAGAAGCGTCGGACATTGACACTCATACTTAGAACATCAGGGACATATCTAGGTCTCACTTAGAACATACTTGGGACAAAAGGGACATATTAGGGTCCCAATCAAAGGATGATCTTAATATATATTTAAAATGGAGAGATCACATTGGAAGAGAGTCATCAGAGGGAGCAAATTACTATTCAGGTTGGAGGCCAAAAGAGGATCTTTTACACTGGCCAGTAGGAGTAGAGAGAAATGTTCTCATTCAATAAAACATGCGAATGAAATCGCATTGTTCAAACCTTTTGGCTTAACCGTATTTAGTGTGAAGATCCACTGCGCCTCCTTTCTGAGAAGCAGTGTGTCAATGTCACCTCCCCTGGGTGGTGGTCTCACATGTTCGATGCCCTGAAACTTAAGCAATCAGTTGTTCTTGGGTGGCGAGTTGCTACGTGTTGTGCAATAGGTGTATCACCAGAATTTCTGATCTTCAATAGGTGTTCCCCTATGCGCCTCCTAAATTCACGCTTAGTTTTCCCTACATACTGTGATCCACAGATGCAGGTCGCAAGGTATACCACCCCTACTGTCTTGCAGTTAATAAAGGATTTGATGTTATACTCATGTCCTGTGGTTGAGCTTGTGAAGCATACACCCTTTAAGATCACTTTGCAGGCTATACAATTCCCACATTTATATGTGCCATTTGCCCCTAACCAGGTCTCATTCGTTGGAGAATTAAAGGCACTGTGGACCACCTTATCCTTAATGTTTCCACCACGGCAGTATGTAATCATGGGATACCCACCCACTAGGTGCCCAACGTCTGGGTCAGTTTTAAGAATCTCCCAGTGTTCAGTCAGCAGTGCACGCATCTCCTTATGCGCCGTATCAAAGGTTCCTATGATGCGTAGCTGTGCATCCTCAGATGTCCTATTTTTAGGATGCAAAAGATGTTCCCTATCACATGCAGCTGCATGTTGATAGGCCTCCTTCAGAACGGGTTTAGGGTATCCTGTCATGGTCTTACCTTCTTGCTGTTCTCCTTCGTTTGACATGTGCTGGTGGCCATCTTGGTTTCTGGGTTTCTTGTAGCCTCCCACCCTGCGGCTTCTCCTTCCCACTGGGAGGAGCTGGATGCCTGGCTCATATATATATAGGAGGTCTGTGGCTTCAGTTCCTTGCTTGGTCCTCCTGTGTTCACATGCTTCTAAGACTGCTGCTGCTTCTGGTTCCTGATCCTGGCTTCGTCTGACTACCCTGCTGGTTCCTGATCCAGGCTTCGTCTGACTACCCTGCTGGTTCCTGATCCAGGCTTCGTCTGACTACCCTTCTGGTTCCTGACCTCTGGCTTCGCAAGACCCTGCTTCGGTTTAGCCATCCGTTTGGACTTTTGCCTCACAGCTTGATTTTCAATAAAGCCTTCTTATTTCCACTTATCTCTTGTTGTACGTCTGGTTCATGGTTCCATGACATTAGGACCAAGCCATGAATTCTGACGGTACAGGGCCATCCTCGCTACCTACGCTGGTTGCCAGACTTGATCAGCAGGATCACCTGTTGGGTCGGTTCGCTGTGGCGTTGCAAACCCTGCTTGAACGCACGGCTCATTTAGCTTCCGTTGCCGATGGGTCGGTTGTCGCTCCTGGGCCCGCTCCTACTGCCGCTCCGGTTGTTGCGCCAGAGTCTACCCCGACACCTGTTGCTGCGCCTGCGGTGTTTCGGGGTATGACCGGTTCTGCCCCCCTTCCACAGCGCTTTGGGGGAGAGTCAACTCAGTGCCGAGGTTTCTTTAACCAGGTGGGCATTTATTTCGAGTTGCTGCCACATGCCTTTCCTACTGAGAGATCAAAGGTGGGCTTCTTGATCTCGCTGCTCTCGGACAAGGCCTTGGCCTGGGCCAGCCCTTTATGGGAGAACAACAATCCGGTGGTTGCCGAGTTTTCCGGTTTTGTTGCTTCTCTTCGGAAGGTATTCGATGTGCCGGCTCGTGCTGCCTCTGCTGCGAAGCTCCTTATGTCCATCAGACAGGGTTCACGATCCGTAGCTGAATACGCCATTGAGTTTCGTACCCTGGCAGCAGAGGTGGGCTGGAATAATGAGGCTCTGGTCGCTGCTTTCTCTCATGGTCTCTCGGATGCCTTGAAGGATGAGGTTGCAGCTAAGGACCTACCAGTGGAGCTCGAGTCTCTTATTTCTTTCCTGATTTTGATTGACACCAGACTCAGGGAGAGACCTTCCTTTAAGGAGAGCCTGCGGAGGTCTTCTAACAGATTGGCGCCTACGTTTGCTGTCCCACCCGTGCCTCCCTCTCCTCCCACGCCTCCTGGGGATGACTTGTCTGGGGGTGAACCCATGCAGCTGGGGTTTGCTCGCCTGTCCGAGGGGGAGAGGGCACTCCGGAGACGCGAGGGCCGATGCATGTACTGTGGTCTCGGTGGGCATTTTCGGTTGGCATGCCCGAACCGTCCGGGAAACGCTCGCACCTGAGATCCTGTCGGGGGCAGATCTTGGGTGGAGTCTCCTCGTCCCCGGTTTCCCGTGTTGACAAACCACTGATTACTGTTGTCCTCTCCTGGGTCGGGGGCTCGGTGACGACCCAGGCGTTGGTGGACTCTGGTGCTGGTGGTTTGTTCATTGATAGTGTGTTCGCTGCCGCCAATTCCATTCCTCTGCAGCCTCGAGGTTCCCCACTGGCTCTTGAGGCGATAGACGGCAGACCCCTTCTGCCGCCACACGTGACTCATGAGACCCTTCCAGTGGGGATGGCCATTGGTGCCGTTCACAGAGAGTCGGTCTGTCTCCAGGTTATTTCGTCTCCACACTACTCGGTGGTCTTGGGGTACCCCTGGCTCCAGAAGCATAATCCGACTTTCGATTGGAGATCGGCCGAGATCCTCTCGTGGTCACCGCAGTGTGGGGCTAGTTGCATCCATGGGTCTGTCAAGTTGCTGTGTACTTCCTCGGACTCTCTGTTGCCTCCTGAATACGAGGAGTACCGGGATGTATTCGATAAGGTGCGTGCGGTTGCCCTACCTCCGCACCGCCCATACGATTGTGCCATGGAGTTACAATCTGGTGCCGTTCCTCCTCGTGGCAAAGTCTATCCACTGTCGGTAGCGGAGAATGAGGCCATGGAGGAGTACGTGAGGGAGGCGCTTTCACGCGGACACATTCGCAAATCCTCGTCCCCGGCAGGGGCTGGATTTTTCTTTGTGAAAAAGAAGGGCGGTGAGTTGAGGCCTTGCATCGATTACAGGGGTCTCAATCGCATCACGATCAAGAACGCTTACCCGATACCCTTGATTTCCGAGCTGTTCGATCGCCTCAAAGGGGCCACGGTCTTTACCAAACTCGACCTGAGGGCGGCATATAACCTAGTAAGGATCAAGGCGGGCGATGAGTGGAAGACCGCGTTTAACACCAGGACCGGTCATTATGAATCCTTGGTTATGCCCTTTGGGTTGTGCAATGCGCCCGCAGTCTTCCAGGAATTCATCAACGATGTTTTCCGTGACCTGTTGCAGCAGTGTGTGGTGGTCTATTTGGATGACATCTTGGTATATTCTGAATCCATGGAGGCCCACATTATGGATGTCAGACGAGTGTTGCAACGGTTACGAGAGAACAAGCTGTTCAGGAAGCTTGAAAAATGCGACTTTCACCGATCCCAGGTAACCTTCTTAGGTTACATCATTTCCGCTGAGGGGTTCTCCATGGATCCTGAGAAGGTTTCGGCTGTCTTACAGTGGCCCCAGCCCAGTGGTCTTCGTGCCCTGCAGCGCTTTTTGGGCTTCGCCAATTATTATCGGAAGTTCATCAGGGACTTTTCCATGCTAGCCAAGCCTCTCACGGATCTGACCAGGAAGGGCAGTAATCCCCAGGTCTGGCCGCTCGAGGCCATCCGAGCTTTTGAGGCTCTAAAGTCTGCCTTTGTGTCGGCTCCGATTCTGTCGCATCCCAACTCTGGGTTGCCTTTTGTCCTTGAGGTGGACGCGTCTGAGACGGGAGTAGGCGCCCTTCTGTCTCAGCGTAGAACACCAGAGGGTCCTCTGCTTCCTTGTGGGTTTTACTCCCGGAAACTGTCTTCCGCGGAGTGCAACTATCAGATTGGTGACAGGGAGTTATTGGCCATCGTGCAGGCCCTTAAAGAATGGAGGCACTTGCTCGAGGGCTCGGTGGTTCCGGTTCTCATCCTGACGGACCACAAGAATCTGACCTACCTCTCTGAGGCCAAGAGATTGACACCACGTCAGGCCAGATGGGCTCTGTTCTTGTCACGTTTTAATTACGTGGTCTCCTACCTACCCGGTTCCAAGAACATCAGAGCGGATGCCTTATCACGGCAGTACTCCGAGCTGTCCGGGGAGGAGTCGATTCCGACTTCGGTCATACCTCCGAATCAGATCCTGGCCGCCATTCGCACCAGCCTGACCTCTCCCCTGGGTGAGCAGATTTGGGCGGCTCAATCTGGTGCTCCCTCTGGGAGACCCAACGGCAGATGTTTTGTGCCTGAGGAGTTGCGCACTCGGTTGTTGCGAACCTACCATAACTCCAAGGCCGCGGGGCATCCTGGAAAGAATCAGCTGTCATGGGCTGTTTCACGTCTGTTCTGGTGGCCTTCTCTACGTTCCGACATCGCCGCATATGTAGCGGCATGCTCCGTTTGTGCCCAGAGTAAATCCCCTCGGCACCGTCCGTTGGGCCTTTTGCAACCATAGCCACCGGGGAGCGTCCATGGTCACACCTGGGGATGGATTTCATTGTGGACCTCCCTGCATCCCGAGGCCATACGGTCATTCTCATTATTGTGGATCGGTTTTCCAAAATGTGCCACTGTGTTCCTCTCAAGAAGTTACCCTCTGCACGAGAGTTGGCCACGATTTTTGCCAGGGAGGTCTTCCGGTTGCACGGTTTGCCCAAGGAGATTGTGTCGGATCGGGGGAGTCAGTTTGTGTCCAGGTTCTGGCGCTCCTTTTGCTCCCAGTTGGGGATTCATCTCTCTTTCTTCTCGGCCTACCACCCTCAGTCCAATGGGGCCGCAGAACGATCCAATCAGGCCTTGGAGCAATTCCTTCGTTGCTATGTCTCCGATCACCAAGACAATTGGGTTGACCTCCTGCCTTGGGCTGAGTTTGCCAGGAACACGGCGGTGAACTCTTCCTCTGGGACGTCTCCCTTCATGGCCAATTATGGGTTCCAACCTGCCGTGTTACCGGAGGTATTCTCTCCCCAGGATATTCCGGCTGTGGAGGATCACCTTTCCGTCCTACGTGCTTCTTGGGTACAGATCCAAAGGTCCCTTGAGGTCTCTGAGCAGCGCCAGAGACTCCAGGCTGATCGCAGACGAGCGCCCGCTCCTTCCTACCAGGTCGGAGACCGCGTATGGTTGTCCACCCGCAACCTCAACCTTCGAGTGCCCACTCCCAAGCTGGCGCCTCGCTTTGTTGGTCCCTTCCGAGTGCTTCGCAGGGTAAACCCGGTAGCCTATGCCCTTGCGCTTCCTCCTGGCATGCGGATCTCCAACGTGTTTCATGTCTCCCTGTTGAAGCCACTGGTGTGTAATCGTTTCACTTCCTCGGTTCCTCGGCCTCGTCCGGTCCAAGTGGGCAATCGTGAGGAGTATGAGGTGAGCAATATCCTGGACTCACGCCTGGTCCGCGGTCGGGTGCAGTTTTTGGTACATTGGCGTGGTTATGGTCCAGAGGAGCGTTCCTGGGTTCCCTCCGCAGATGTCCATGCTCCTGCCTTGCTCCGAGCCTTCCACGCACGCTTCCCTCAGAAACCGTTCTTTACTCCGCGGAGGAGGGGCCCTTGAGGGGGAGGTACTGTCATGGTCTTACCTTCTTGCTGTTCTCCTTCGTTTGACATGTGCTGGCGGCCATCTTGGTTTCTGGGTTTCTTGTAGCCTCCCACCCTGCGGCTTCTCCTTCCCACTGGGAGGAGCTGGATGCCTGGCTCATATATATAGGAGGTCTGTGGCTTCAGTTCCTTGCTTGGTCCTCCTGTGTTCACATGCTTCTAAGACTGCTGCTGCTTCTGGTTCCTGATCCTGGCTTCGTCTGACTACCCTGCTGGTTCCTGATCCAGGCTTCGTCTGACTACCCTGCTGGTTCCTGATCCAGGCTTCGTCTGATTACCCTTCTGGTTCCTGACCTCTGGCTTCGCAAGACCCTGCTTCGGTTTAGCCATCCGTTTGGACTTTTGCCTCACAGCTTGATTTTCAATAAAGCCTTCTTATTTCCACTTATCTCTTGTTGTACGTCTGGTTCATGGTTCCATGACATATCCCTTCTCAACAAACCGTTTTTCAAGGTCGTCTGCTGATACCTTAAAATCAGACCACTGGGAACAGTTCCGTCTCATTCTAAGGTACTGCCCCTTGGGAATACCCCTCTTGAGTGGGTACGGAAGTCCACTTCCCACCTCAAGAGGGCATTGGTGGCCGTGGGTTTACGAAACACTTTTGTTTTGAGATATCCAGAGGGGTCAATCTCGATCGCAAGGTCCAAAAAAGTGATATGTTTATCATCAATTACTGATGTAAAGTAGAGGCCCAAGGAATTTATATTCAGCCTCAATACAAACTTCATGAACTTCTTTTTTGTACCTTTTCATAGGATGAATATATCATCAATGAACCTCATCCATAATAATATGGATGAGGTCCATTCTTCCATCTCATCATTAAAAACCGTCTCTTTCCCTCCAGCCCAGGTAGAGGTTGGCAAAGGGAGGGGCACAGGGACTGCCCATCGCCACCACCCTGAACTGTCGGTAGAGAGAACGGTCAAACATAAAGATGTTATGGTACAGAATGAAATTGAGCAATGTGATTACGAGTTCATTATGTTCATGAAGATGAGACCCTCTCTCCAGTAAGAATGTCTGTACTGCCTCACAGCCTCACAGCCTCGTTGGTGTGGGATGGAGCTATACAAAGCTTCTACATCCAAGCTGGCAAGTAGGGTGTCACTGTCACATCTAATATCATTTAGTCTCCTCAACATGTCCATAGAATCCCTGACAAAAGACGGCAGGCTGAACACAAAACGCCTAAGGATTTTATCAACATAAATGCTGATTCTTTCAGTGAGACTACCAATTCCCAACACTATCCGCCTTCCCCTTGTGTATTTTGGGTGGACTGTAGAAGGCAGGTAGTGTCGGGTGTATGGGTAGCAGATACGCAAGTTCGCTTGCACTTATCAGCTTGCGCCATTTTGCTCTACTGAGAATCTGATTAAGTTCATTTTTATAGGCCTCAAGGGGGTTGTGATCTAGTTTGATATAGCATGTCCTATCATCAAGAATTCTCTTACACATCTGTATATATGTGTTTTTCACATTGTTCCCTGTCATGGATACAAAAGAACTTCCTGCACTTCAGTTTTCTGATGAATAGATTAACATCCTTCACCCATGTGAAGGGGTTAAATCTACACTCAGGTACAAAAGACAGGCCTTTGCTCAAGACAGTCATCTCAGCAGTGGTTAAGGTACGTCTAGAAAGTTTGATAATCTGTGATGTATCTGCAGATTCAGGCACCCTCAATTGCCTCTCCTGTTTCTGAGTGGGTACTTAAAGTGTTTTTTAAACGTACTTTAGCTAGGCAGTAAACAGTTTCTGAGTAGTACGTCTACTAGATTGTCATAATTAAGTGAATCAGGGACTCGTATACCACTAATCTAATTTTAGAAAAGTCAGTTTTTCTAAAATCTAAAACTTTTGTTTTTGTGTGGTGTGATCACTAAATCTCAAGCTATCCCCTGCAGTAATATCAGATACCAAATTCCCATTTGTGAATACTAAATCTAAAATCGCCTCCTTCCGGGTTGGCTCCTCAACTACTTGCTGTAGAGATAATCCCAGGCCTTACAGCTGTTACATAGACAGGATCCGTTGTGTGTCTCATTTTTCCTTCCTTCTGACAGATCAGAAGAAAGGTCAATTAAATGATGATGTCAGCCAGGCCCAAAGGCTAAATAGTGGACCAATCCTGAAGTGGGGAGGGTGGGAACACCATGAGAAGTCCATAGAGTGGCCCTATGAAATAGTGGTGAGGTGGAAGCAGCATGAGGAGACCACAGAGTGGCCCAATGACAGAGTCTGGAGGTGGCAGCAGCATCAGGAGGAGGCCACAGTGTGGCACATTGACAGTGTGGAGGTGGCAGCAGTATCAGGAGGCCACAGAGTGGCACAATGACAGAGTGCGAAGGTGGCAGCAGCAGCATCAGGGGGAGGCCACAGAGTGGCACAATGACAGTGTGGAGGTGCCAGAAGCAGCATCAGGAGGTCATAGAGTGACACAATGACAGAGTGTGAAGGTGGCGACGGCAGCAGCATTAGGAGGAGGCCACAGGGTGGCACAATGACAGTGTAGAGGTGGTGGCAGCATCAGGAGACCATAGAGTGGCAAAGTGACATAGTGTGTAGGTGGCAGCAGCATAAGGAGGCTAGAGTGGCAAAGTGACATAATGTGGAGGTGGCACCAGCTTCAGGAGACCATAGAGTGGAAAAGTGACATGGTGTGGAGGTGGCAGCAGCATCAGGAGACCACAGAGTGGCAAGGTGGCATAGTGTGGAGGTGGCAGCAGCATCTGGAGACGACAGAGCGGCAAGGTGACATAGTCTGGAGGTGGCAGCAGCATCAGGAGACCACAGAGTGACCCAGCAACAGAGTGGGGAGGTGGGTGGTAATACCAGTGCCAGCTGAAGATGGTAGGTTAAAGAAGAAGCACTTGACATCAGATGTGTGGCATCAGGCGGGTGGTAGCATCAGAATAGTAGCTGAGGCAGGTAGCCAGAAGAAACCGGTCTCTTTTGTCAAAGTGTCGGTGTGGCACCATAGATGATCTAGTCTGATGCATCAGGCATTGGTGAGTGGAAATCCTGGCTGATCCACACCTGATTCATCTTGACAAAGGGCAGTCTCTCCACATTTTGGGTAGACAGGAAAGTTCCTCTTGGGGTAACTATGGCCCCCGCCGCTCTAAACACCCGCTCTGATGCCATACTACTGGCCAGGCAGGACAGGTTTTCCAGGGCAAACTCAGTAGTCCAGTGGATCTTCAATGTGGGGTGGCAGGGCGCTGTCCAAGTATGCCACCACTTGCTAGTTCAGGTCCTGTTCCAGGTATAGCTACTGCTGCTGCTGGTGAGTAGTTTCTTCACTAGGCGGATGAAGAAAGCTGCTCATCAGTGACTCTAGACTCAAGTTGCTGCTGATGGAGCTGAAACTGCTTCTAACCCTGCCACAGCAGAAATGGCAGAGGAACATGAGCGCAGAGGGCCCCTTGGTCAGACCTGCGGGAGGATGGACGATGGCGCAGATAGGCAGTGGACAACTGACTACATAGGATGTCTCTATAGTAGATCAGTTTGTCCTCCCTCTCAGCGGGTGTAAAAAAGGCCCCCATTTTGCGAGGTAGCAAGGGTCCAACAAGGTGGAGAGCCAGAAGTCATCCCTCTGACGAATGGTGCTCGGCTGTCACTACGCAAGCAAGTGAGCATGCATCAGGCCATTTGTGCAAGTGACTCGGAGGGACTCCCTGCCTCCATCTCAACTGAATACTGCCACGGTGAATCTGGGTCCTCTGCCTCGTCTTC
The DNA here is from genome assembly GCF_014858855.1 of Bufo gargarizans. Classification (NCBI taxonomy): domain Eukaryota; kingdom Metazoa; phylum Chordata; class Amphibia; order Anura; family Bufonidae; genus Bufo; species Bufo gargarizans. Next base: position 308,667,455 of record NC_058085.1, on the reverse strand, counting down.
CTCATCGCCCTGTAGCTTTTCTGGCTGCTCCTGTTTCTCCTCTCCTGTCACCTGTGTAGAAAAAACACCCATTTCGCTACACATTGCTTGTGCTCCAATGTCCTCCTCCTCCAGTTCAGCCCCCACAAGTCGCCACGTCTCCAGTCCCCTGACCAGCCAGATTTACCAGCATATGTTCCAGGACATAAAGCAGTGGAATACTGTTGTTCATCCCGTAGTCCTGGCGAGTGACAAATAACATGGCCTTCTAGAAGGGCCTGAGCAAATGGCAGGTGTCACGCATAAGCTGCCACTGGCTGACATCGAAGTTACACAGGAGAGTACTCCTATCTGCTTGGATCATCAATAAATCATTTATGGCTGTTCTCTGTTCGTACAGTCGGTCCAACATATGGAGAGTGGAATTCCAACGGGTGGAAACGTTGCATATCAGCCTGTGTTGGGAGATGCCGTTCTGCCGCTGCAGCTCAAGGGGGGGTGCTTTGTGGTGTACGAGTGGCTGAAGACATGCACAGTTTCCATGCATTTTTAGGATGTCTTGCAGATGGGTGGAAGACTTCAGGAACCGCTTGACAACCAGATTGAACATGTGGCCATGCAGGGTGCATGGCTCAGCCCTCCTTGACACAGCACCGACACCATTTTCTTCTTCTTGTCGGTCACCATGGTTCCGATTTTGAGTTGTCGTGGAGAAAGCCAGGATTTGATTTCTTGATGAAGGACATGGAGCAGTTCCTCCCCTGTGTGACTCAGTTCGCCTAGGCAAATGAGGTATGCTGAAAAGGCACTGTGATTTGTCCCTGCAGTGGAGGCTGAGGACACGTGGAGGATCAGGAGGCAGAGGCGGATATTGTCGCAGGACCAACGGCATGAGAACGTGGAGGAACAAGCGGCGTCACCTGGCCAAGTTGCTGGTGTGGCTGTGCAGGAACCACATTCACACAATGGGCAGTAAAGGGCATGTATTGTCCCTGACCGTAGTTACAGCTCCACACGTCGGCGCTGCTGTGCACTTTGGCAGACACTGACAGGCTCAAGGACTGGCCCACCTTCTGTTCTACATATTTGTGCAGGGCTGGTACTGCCTTTTTGGCAAAGAAATGACGTCTTGGGACTCTCCACCTTGGCTCAGCACAAGCCATCAGTTCTCTGAAAGGTGTAGAGCACACCACGGAGGGACTCCAGCACCAGCAGCTTGGTAAGGAGCACATTCAGCTACTGTGCCGTTGGATGAGTGCAATTGCTTTGGTGATCGATTGCTGACGTAATCATTGATGAGGAGTAGGAGGAGGAGCAGGAGCATCAAGATCAGCAGATGATGGGAAGGACAGACAGCTCCCTTCGGCTCCCACCACATCGGAGCCACGGTTCTCCCAGGCCACTTTATGGTGACACTGCATATGTTGATGCATTAGCACCCTGGCCACACTTCACCTTTTTCCCACAGATTCTACAAATGGCCATGTTCACCTCCTCCGGAGGCTTAACAAAAACTGCCACACCGCCGAGTAGGTGATTTTACCCCCAACACTCCGCACTGACTGACTGCTACCACTGCTGCTTCCGTGAACCCCTGCGCCACTACTTTCCGGGCAGGTAGGCTCCTGCGATGCTAGTGGTCTACACCGGGTACATTTGGTTCCTGACCTCCCACTGCTACCACCCTGCTAACTCCCGGCCTCGTTAGCGACTTGCTGGCTCTACCTCTGCCTCACGGGCAAGCTGCCACCCTCTTCTCCCGATGATGATGAAGCCCCTAATTCACCCGGCTCACAAGTGCTATCAGCTACATCATCATCATCGAGTACTGTCTGCGCGTCCCTGATGTCCTCCTCCGCAATGCTCTCTGGGTCAGGAGCCTGATCGCTCGCAACACCAGCTCCCACGCCACTCTCCTCTCACTACTTGCCCACCTAGCAGATTAAGCGGCGGATGTCTCCTCCACATCTTGGCTGGCCAGTAGCTGCTGACTGTCCTCTAGTAGCTCGTCCTCACTGTATAGTGTAGCTGAGCCCACAGCATATAATACTTCTCTGGCTGAGGGAACAGAAAAGTACAGAGGAAGGTTGAGGACAGTTGAGGGCACAGGGCCTGCTCCTTGGCCATGCCAACTAAGGTTTGTGTCTAACATACCCACCGACTCTTGGCTGGGGTGTCTGATGTCACTTGGGACGAAGTGGATGACTGAGTCAACCATTCAAGAACTGCTGAGTTGCTGGTCAAGACACGACCGCTAGATGACACCGGGAGCTCAGGCCTCTCTCTGCGACTCCTGCTGTCACGCCCCCTTACTCTGCTGCGACCTCTGTCTGCGCCAGAAACATTTAGGCCTCTGCCACTCCCATGTACAGGGCCTGGCACTTCTCTGTCTGACATGCTATTAGATCAAAAAATAAAAACTAAATTAAAATCATCAAAAGTCTGTAATTTTCCTACTTTACCACACAATGCCTAATAAGCCCCTTCCCCCCCCCCCCCACTATGTAAGAAGGTACAAGGAATCATCGTGTATGATAGGTACATGTCACCGAGGTTACTGGCCTCGGTGGAGTAAGAGCCAGTTTTTATGTGTCAGCAGCAGTTGCTGTTTGACACCTTAATACTTAGTGTGGCTGAATAGCTGATCTCGGACGGCTCTTACTGGGAGTAGTCAAAGTGCTGGGTGGGTGACTACTCCCTATGTTCCAGGCCAGGTTTTGCCAGGCTTAAAGACCAGCCAGCACTGCCAGGTGAGGAGGATTACCTCAGTCTGACAGTGGAGCTCAGGAGGTGTGTGTGCTGGTATCTGAAGCTTGTGCCACGCTGGAGGGCTGAGACCCATCTGTAAGGAAAACAGGCCCCCAAAAAGCCTGCTATCTACTGCTGGAGGTAGAACTGCCAACAAGGTGATTTTTGCTATGTGGACTTTCCATTGTGTGTGAACTAACACCAAGAATGCAAAGTGACGTTTTGTTTTTGCTTTATGTGTGAATAAAACACTGAAGTTTGATTTAAGAACTAGTAATTTGCTTCTGCACTGCGTCCGCACATCCTGTCTACCAGAGCAAATCCCCACAACTAATACACGCCAAAAGGGTCTTTAGAACATATAACTGCACTGCAAAACGGCAAATAGGCCCTTATTTTTTTTCACTTATACATGCCACAAAAGGCTTTAGAACATATAACTACACCTCTGAACGGCAAATAATATATATTTTTAGTTTTTTGCCACTAATACACGCCAAAAAGGACTTTTATATTCTCACTTCACCATACAACGGCAAATACTTTTTTTTTTGTGCCACTAATACACACAAAAAATGGCTTTAGAATATATAACTTCACCGCTGAACGGCAAATATATATTTTTTGTGCCACTAATACACACCAAAAAGGGCTTTAGAACATATAACTGCACCGCTGAACGGCAAATATATATATTTTTGCCACTAATATATGTAAAAAAAAGATGTCATTTTCTCACTTCTAATAAATCCTAGTGACAAATTCCCTTTAAGATTACATTAACACTTTACCTAATACCATGTACACGAGTACAATCAGCATCCTCTCATAAATGTAGTTCCAGGGGTTTTCCACTATTACAAGTAAAGGCATATTACCAGTATATACTATCAGATGGTGACTTGGCTGGGATTCAACTCCCAGCCACCCTGTGTGCATCCCTGCTTATTAAATATGACCGTATTGCAGTTCTCTGTATGGCGGGTAGGAGACACCTCTGCTGGAAATAAAAGAAGCAGCATCTAAGTTCTCAGGATCAGTGCAGGTCCCCAGAAGTTGGACCTCTGCTGACCGTAGAGAAAAAGTTATAACTATATAAGGAATACCCCTATGAGGTTCAGCGGAGTCCAGTGGAGATATCAGCCACTACAGGCATATTGAAATGGTTTTCCAGCAACTCGCAGAAATCACGCTTCTCTTATTTCATTGCCGTACAGGGAACTACTGTATCTATGATTTAATGAAGGGACTTTCAACCCCTATAAATCCTTTCATCTAGCTCATAATCTTAATATAATGAACTTTACGCACTCACTGTACTGGTTATGGGGATGCTTGCCATTTGTGGAGAAGATAAGTACAAAGGACTAGTGACAACAGCAGTTTGAATAATCCCATTAGCATTTTTTATCAATGAAAACTATAGATGGACAGCTCAGACAGAAATATAACATATCGCATGGGTGTCCGAATATCGCTATGCAAAAAAAGTGTATTAAAACATAAGAAAAATATTTGGTATCTCGCACTGACCTGTAGAAGGCAACATGTCCACTTTACTGTACTGTGAATCATCTTACAGGGATGCCCAACCTGCTGCCCTCCAGCTGTTGAAAAACTACAACTCCCAGCATGCCTGGACAGACTACAGCTATTAGGGCATGCTGGGAGTTGTAGTTTTGCAGCAGCTGGAGGGCCGCAGGTTGAGCATCCCTAGTCTAGTATATGACAATCTCTTTCTAGTAAGGCTAGAACCACCCTGTACCTCACATGGGCCCTCAGATCTCCCCATTCATTGCTCCAATTTATCTGCTAGATTTATTTCAAGCTTAGGGGGCGTGTCCTTTCTCAGGGGTGTGTGCTGCAGCTGGTGGCAGTTGACGGATGGAACTGAGCATATGCTTCGTCTCAGTGAGCAGGACAGAGAAACTAGAAAAAGAGCAAACAGCAGGTGGCGCTATACATATACAATATACAGATAGATTTCGTTGAATAATTCAGAGGCTATAATAAAGTTTTAGTTACATGCAATTACAAAAGTATTCAGATCTGGGTGGGTGCAGGATTGAAAACTGTAGAATATTTCTTGTGGGATGACCCTTTTAAAGAGTTTCACTCCAGATTTATTACTGCTGCTTTTGCAGAAAAGTCCCCCAAAGAAAGGCAAAAAAGTGGAGTTTCATTTTTAGACAAAAGTGTAAGGTTTAAAGGGGTTATCCAATACTATAAAAATGTCCCCCATATGCTGGGCCCCTCACAGTGAATATACTTACCTGTCTCCCTGCTCCGCTCCTTGTCCCTGCTTCTCCCTGTGCCCCCATTAAAACATCTTGTTTCGGGGCGGAGCAGGCAATGGCAGGCGGGGACGAGCCTCCCTAGCATCACCCGCAATGCTAGGGAGGCTCGTCCCCGTCCCCGCCTGCCATTGGCTGCTCCCCTCCCATTTCCCCAACACCGGATGTTCTCATCTGCGCACGGGGAGAAGCAGCAGCGGCGATGCAGGGGCAAGGAGCAGAACAGGGAGCGGGGTAAGTATATTCAGTGTGAGGGGCCCAGCATATGGGGGACATTTTTATAGTATTGGATAACCCCTTTAAAAATGTATCAAAAACCATTCGACATTTGATAAATTTGACACAAACAGCGCAAATTGAAGCTAAAACTGACTTTAAAAATCAAGTGCACTGCATAAAAAAAGGTGATTTTGTCTGTTTTGTCGGACAAAAATCGTATTATGCATTTGTGCATTTTTTTTGAGTGGTTTGTGCCATGCCTGGCAGTTTGAATTTACTAAGGGGCATCCAGATGTTTTGTGGTGGAACTACATTTTAAGCCAAATTTACAATTGCAACTAGAGATGAGTGAAGTTATGAAAAATTTGATTTGGCTGCTTAGCTGAATTTCACAAAAAAATGTGATACCCGACTAATTGCTTCGTCACAAAGCGTATTTCTTTGTATGTAGCGGGTGCAATGATGGGGAACGGTGATTGAGATTACAATTAATGCCTTTCTGTGGTTAACGTAGTAAAAAAACAAAACTCATCCTTGTGATCGCAGAGAGGCTGAAATCTCGCACGGTGACGTGAGCGCAGTGATTTCGCTCAGTTTCTGGAATCAAGATGGCAGCGATGGCCTCTTCGCATGCAAATATATGAGGTGAGTATAATAGCTCTTTTAATCCTGTTTGGTTGCATATCTTGAGACAAAGTGTCTTTTCTATGATTTGCAGCCAATCTCATGATAAAAAAGAGGCTACATTTACACGGCAATTAAAAATGGTCGTGTGACGGCTGTTTAAGTAACGGCCAACACACAGCCATTTTTAGCACTAATGAAAATCTATGGGGCTATTCACATGGCCGTTTTTATAACGGCCAGTGAATAGCGTCCGTCAAAAAATAGGACATGTTTTGTCCGTTTTGATCGCCAGACAGATTATGTTGCAATTAATGGGACCGTTTTTAAAATAATGGCCCTTAAAAATTTGTAATGTAGAACAAAAAGGCATTTTAGGGGTTAAAAAAATACCTCATCCACTTGGGTGCACAGCAGCAGTCTTGATTGAAAAGGACCTGCCGAAGGAACTGTGCTCAATGTATCACCAGGCGCTCATGTGGGGAGATCATCATGCTGAGCGCAGGTCCTTTAGCAGGACCTTTTCAATCAAGAGAGGAATGACTGCCACTGCAAGTGCAAGTGGATGAGGTGAGTATTAATTTTTTTTTGTGTTAAAGCAAAAAAATTTAACTGGAGGCAGTATGGGGAACATTGCTAATTCTGGAAACCACAATGGGGGACATTACTAATTCTTGGAACCACTATGGGGGACATTATTACTAGTGATGAGCGGCATAGGCAAAATTCGAATTCACAATATTTCACACATTTTTTGCTGAATATTCACCATAAATTTAAATAAAAAAATTCACAATTGTAAAAATCACCAATGTATTATGCATGTATTGCACATGCAATTTCATTACCTATAACAAGCAATCACACAAAGGCTATATGCCAAAAGCCAGGTATGTGCAAGCCAAGTTATTCATGAGACAGGTACAATCAGCAGACTTGTGCACTATGAGACATTCAAGAACAGCTCTCTATCTTCACAGACTTGAGTGCCAGTGAGCCTGAAAGTGAGGCTTTTGTTGGATGGCTTGGGAGACCTTCACACTTAGATCATTATCATTAGGGTGACAAAAATGTAAATTATTTTTGGGGATGCCAGCTAACTCTTGTCTCACTGCTTAAAAATGGGCTGCATAAAAATTTTCAGTTTTCTAATTGTCCTAACATTTATATTCAATGACTTGTCTATATTGTATTGTCATGTAAACTCATTTACATAAACATGGGCATATGGGAAAGACTTTGCTTCAGTTTTACATAATAAAGTATATATTTTTTTTATTATTTTTTAGTGTCTCCATATTAAATATTGGGCGACTGTCTTATCTTGGGGCTCATTTTTTTCAGTACGAGATGACGGTTTGATTGGTACTATTTTAGGGTGCATGTGACTTTTTGATCGCTTGGTATTACACATTTTGTGATGTAAGGTGACAAAAAATAGCTTTTATCACACACTTTTTATTTTTTAAGGTGTTCACCTGAGGGGTTAGATCATGTGATATTTTTATAAAGCAGGTTCTTACGGACACGGCAATATCTAATATGTATACTTTTTTTTATTTATTTAAGTTTAACACAATAACAGAATTTTTTAAACAAAAAAAAATCATGTTTTAGTGTCTCAATATTCTGAGAATCATATACTTTTTGTGATGTAAGGTGACAAAAAATGTTTTTTTGATGCCATTTATATTTTTTTTTACCCTGTTCACCTGAGGGGTTAAGTCATGTGATATTTTTATAGAGCCGGTCGATACAGACACGGCGATACCTAAGGCTACTTTCATGGCAGTGCATAGCGAAAGGCCGCTTGACTAAAAATACTGCATGTCCGACTTTTTAGTCTGACGGCCTCTCACCGCGAACTGCCATGCTGCGCTGGAGCTCCGCCCCCGTACCGATTATAGTCAATGGGGACGGAGTGGCGGTCCAGCAGCATGGCGGCAGTGTTATATGGTGGATATATTTCTCTCTTGAGTATCTGTACTCTCACTTTAAGTTATTTAAGCACTTTATGATCTCTCTGAGAGGTATATCTGAGGTCTAACTAATAGTTCACTTGCTGAATTTGGTCTCAATTTGCAGTGTGCATTTAGCAGTAACTTTTTCAGATTAGTTTAGTATGATCTGGTATGGTTGTATGAAATTTGGATTGCAATATGGAATTTGAATTTGGATTGTGAACTTTGTAGTTTGCAATTGGTGGAACTGTAAGTAAACACACATATAACTGGTTTAGGGAATTTCCCACACAGGCTGTGTGTGAGGCTGGCTGTGATTGGCCAAGACTCTTGCTGTGTGTGAGGCTGGCTGTGATTGGTCTAGACTCCTGCCCAGCAACAACAGTTTAACTATATGCTTCCTGTTGTTTCTGCTGTGCCATTGAGCTTACCTCACATCCATATAATGAATCTTAAAGGCATATTATCTTTTCTGCTTCTGTGAACACAATATATATAACAGTTATATGACATCCACACATGAAGTCACTGTAAACAACTCTGCTTTTGTCTTTAACACACAAACATAGCCCTGAGTTCTACTGTTGTTGTTTTTTTATTTGATTTCACCAAACGTTTGGAGAGTTTTCTAGGCATGTTCTGTGACCTGTGCAGATTTAATTGTGCAAGGACATAATAGATAAGCTTGGATAATCACCTACTGTAAATTTTGGATCCTGTCCTATCTATACATAGAGGTGATATCATTACAGGCAGGATTAGAATGAGAGATAAGCAGGTAACTACAGTAAAGTGTTCAGTTGTTTTGTTTAAATATTGATATTAACATTGAAAATAAAAAATAACACTCAAAAAATATTTAAAAGTACGTTTAACATAAAAATGTGATTTAAACAATAGGTCATTTTCTGATGACAAATTCACTTTAATTAAGTCAGAATTCGGATTTTTGTTCTGACTTTTAGTTTACACTTTTGAACCTTAGTTGATCTATGGGCCCACAAAAGTCTTTAAGCTAATTATAAAAAATAATAATACATTTCGGAGTAAAAAGACATAATTCTGATTTAGTAATATCAGAAATCTTTCCTAATCCGTGGTTGTATTATTAAGCAAACTAAAAACTATTGACCTTTGGAAATCACAAAGAATCCTGAAATAGTAACTAGTTTTAAAGCTTCAGAGGAGAAAAGAGGAATAAGACAGCACTACTCACTGAGACCTCTCAGAAGGACCATTCTTTGGCGGTGCCTGCAGTGTTGAGCCTCGGCCTGCTGGGCTCCCAATACCAAGAAGATTAGAAGAAACGCAACACTCCATGTCTTCAAGAAGTTGCTGTGTTTATTTTTCACCAAACAAGCTATGTTTCGACACTATGAGTATTTTTCAAGCTCAGTGTGATTTAACAAAGTGAGACATATATATACACAAGACTTGATTGAATAAAGGGGTCTGGAATTACCTCAAAAGGTCATCCCTTCCCCCTTCTTAATCATATATACTCCTAAAATTAAGCCAGTATAACTCTCATGGCATACAAATGTGCATCATACATATTGATCTGAGTAAAGTGGGACATAGTTAGATTACAACATACCTAACAGATCATGCTGAAGGAGGCATTCCTGGAGGGTTCATGCTGTCAGCTAAGCAAGCGGCGTCTCAATAGTCAAACTGCGCATGCGCGCCTTCCTAGAGAGTAGGGCTACGTCCAGACTGCATTGCGCATGTCCTCAAAAGTGAGCATACTTTCTAACATCTAAGATACATCGCGTATGTCCTCAAAAGTAGGCGTACATTCTAGCGTTCCGTATCCCTAGCAATTCACGCATTACTGGCATAGTAGTTTCTGGTCATGTAAGTCTCCTAGCGTCACGTCTCTAGGATACAAAGCTCAACCTATAGAAGAATGTATTGGCGATCGGGAGGCAAATTACTCTTTATTCTAGATGAGAATAGATAACTAGTTAATGCACTGTGCAGTACTCAGATATTGAAGATAAACATTTTCACTTATACACGTCAGAAGGTACACGTAATTTACATTCAGCAAAGTTATCAAGTTTGAAAATCGGATAATGAGCAGCAAGGGTAAAAGAATAAATCCTTAATTTTATTTTAATTCTATGTAGGGGCAATAGGGATCAGCACTTATGTTATTAATAATTTCCGTTCAGTAGATTTAGCAAAAAACTTAATTAGCATATCATAAAAGTACATTTTTTGCAAAATCTATTGAACGAAAATTATTAATAACATAAGGTATAGCAATATCGCAGGTTAGGGATTATAAGTACACAAAAAAAAAAACTGTTTAGTGGGGTGACAGAAGCCCTTTAAGGGCAACTTTATAGAGGAAAAGAGGGGTTAAGCACCATGTCATTTATAGTACAGACCAAAAGTTTGGACACACCTTCTCATTCAAAGCGTTTTCTTTATTTTCATGACTATGAAAATTGTAGATTCACACTGAAGGCATCAAAACTATGAATTAACACATGTGGAATTATATACATAACAAAAAAGTGTTAAACAACTGAAAATATGTCATATTCTAGGTTCTTCAAAGTAGCCACCTTTTGCTTTGATTACTGCTTTGCACGCTCTTGGCATTCTCTTGATGAGCTTCAAGAGGTAGTCACCTGAAATGGTTTTCACTTCACAGGTGTGCCCTGTCAGGTTTAATAAGTGGGATTTCTTGCCTTATAAATGGGGTTGGGACCATCAGTTGCATTGTGAAGAAGTCAGGTGGGTACACAGCTGATAGTCCTACTGAATAGACTGTTAGAATTTGTATTATGGCAAGAAAAAAGCAGCTAAGTAAAGAAAAACGAGTGGCCATCATTACTTTAAGAAATGAAGGTCAGTCAGTTCGAAAAATTGGGAAAACTTTGAAAGTGTCCCCAAGTGCAGTCACAAAAACCATCAAGCGCTACAAAGAAACTGGCTCACATGCGGACCGCCCCAGGAAAGGAAGACCAAGAGTCACCTCTGCTGCGGAGGATAAGTTCATCCGAGTCACCAGCCTCAGAAATCGCAGGTTAACAGCAGCTCAGATTAGAGACCAGGTCAATGCCACACAGAATTCTAGCAGCAGACACATCTCTAAAACAACTGTTAAGAGGAGACTGTGTGAATCAGGCCTTCATGGTAGAATATCTGCTAGGAAACCACTGCTAAGGACAGGCAACAAGCAGAAGAGACTTGTTTGGGCTAAAGAACACAAGGAATGGACATTAGACCAGTGGAAATATGTGCTTTGGTCTGATAAGTCCAAATTTGAGATCTTTGGTTCCAACCACCGTGTCTTTGTGCGACGCAGAAAAGGTGAACGGATGGACTCTACATGCCTGGTTCCCACTGTGAAGCATGGAGGAGGAGGTGTGATGGTGTGGGGGTGCTTTGCTGGTGACACTGTTGGGTATTTATTCAAAATTGAAGGCATACTGAACCAGCATGGCTACCACAGCATCTTGCAGCGGCATGCTATTCCATCCGGTTTGCGTTTAGTTGGACCATCATTTATTTTTCAACAGGGCAATGACCCCAAACACACCTCCAGGCTGTGTAAGGGCTATTTGACCATGAAGGAGAGTGATGGGGTGCTGCGCCAGATGACCTGGCCTCCACAGTCACCGGACCTGAACCCAATCGAGATGGTTTGGGGTGAGCTGGACCGCAGAGTGAAGGCAAAAGGGCCAACAAGTGCTAAGCATCTCTGGGAACTCCTTCAAGACTGTTGGAAGACCATTTCAGGTGACTACCTCTTGAAGCTCATCAAGAGAATGCCAAGAGTGTGCAAAGCAGTAATCAAAGCAAAAGGTGGCTACTTTGAATAACTTAGAATATGACATATTTTCAGTTGTTTCACACTTTTTTGTTATGTATATAATTCCACGTGTTAATTCATAGTTTTGATGCCTTCAGTGTGAATCTACAATTTTCACAGTCATGAAAATAAAGAAAACTCTTTGAATGAGAAGGTGTGTCCAAACTTTTGGTCTGTACTGTATATCTAGACAACATGCAATCCAGACTGCGTAGGTGTGCACCACCATCCAGTGATTCCCATCCTGGTCTGGGGGGCCATCCAGTCAGCACTCACACATTAACCACTTCAGCCCCGCTAGGTGAAACCCCCTTCATGACCAGGCCACTTTTTACACTTCGGCACTACACTACTTTCACCGTTTATCGCTCGGTCATGCAACTTACCACCCAAATGAATTTTACCTCCTTTTCTTCTCACTAATGGAGCTTTCATTTGGTGGTATTTTATTGCTGCTGACATTTTTACTTTTTTTGTTATTAATCAAAATGTAACGATTTTTTTGCAAAAAAATGACATTTTTCACTTTCAGCTGTGAAATTTTGCAAAAAAAACGACATCCATATATAAATTTTTCGCTAAATTTATAGTTCTACATGTCTTTGATAAAAAAAAGAATGTTTGGGCAAAAAAAAAAATGGTTTGGGTAAAAGTTATAGCATTTACAAACTATGGTACAAAAATGTGAATTTCCGCTTTTTGAAACGGCTCTGATTTTCTGAGCACCTGTCATGTTTCCTGAGGTTCTACAATGCCCAAACAGTAGAAAAACCCCACAAATGACCCCATTTCGGAAAGTAGACACCCTAAGGTATTCGCTGATGGGCATAGGGAGTTCATAGAACTTTTTATTTTTTGTCACAAGTTAGCGGAAAATGATGATTTTTTTTTTTTTTTTTTTTTCTTACAAAGTCTCATATTCCACTAACTTGCGACAAAAAATAAAAAATTCTAGGAACTCACCATGCCCCTCACAGAATACCTTGGGGTGTCTTCTTTCCAAAATGGGGTCACTTGTGGGGTAGTTATACTGCCCTGGCAATTTAGGGGCCCAAATGTGTGAGAAGAACTTTGCAATCAAAATGTGTAAGAAATGACTGGTGAAATCCGAAAGGTGCACTTTGGAATATGCGCCCCTTTGCCCACCTTGGCAGCAAAAAAGTGTCACACATGTGGTATCGCCGTACTCAGGAGAAGTTGGGGAATGTGTTTTGGGGTGTCATTTTACATATACCCATGCTGGGTGAGAGAAATATCTTGGCAAAAGACAACTTTTCCATTTTTTTATACAAAGTTGGCATTTGACCAAGATATTTTTCTCACCCAGCATGGGTATATGTAAAATGACACCCCAAAACACATTCCCCAACTTCTCCTGAGTACGGCGATACCAGATGTGTCACACTTTTTTGCTGCCAAGGTGGGCAAAGGGGCACACATTCCAAAGTGCACCTTTCGGATTTTGCAGGGCATTTTTTACACATTTTGATTGCAAAGTTCTTCTCACACATTTGGGCCCCTAAATTGCCAGGGCAGTATAACTACGCCACAAGTGACCCCATTTTGGAAAGAAGACACCCTAAGGTATTCCGTGAGGGGCACTGCGAGTTCCTAGAATTTTTTATTTTTTGTCACAAGTTAGCGGAAAATGATGATTTTTTTTTTTTTCTCTTTTTTCCTTACAAAGTCTCATATTCCACTAACTTGCGACAAAAAATAAAAAATTCTAGGAACTCGCCATGCCCCTCACGGAATACCTTGGGGTGTCTTCTTTCCAAAATGGGGTCACTTGTGGCGTAGTTATACTGCCCTGGCAATTTAGGGGCCCAAATGTGTGAGAAGTACTTTGCAATCAAAATCTGTAAAAAAAGACCGGTGAAATCCGAAAGGTGCACTTTGGAATATGTGCCCCTTTGCCCACCTTGGCATCAAAAAAGTGTCACACATCTGGTATCGCCGTACTCAGGAGAAGTTGGGGAATGTGTTTTGGGCTGTCATTTTACATATACCCATGCTGGGTGAGAGAAATATCTTGGCAAAAGACAACTTTTCCAATTTTTTTATACAAAGTTGGCATTTGACCAAGATATTTTTCTCACCCAGCATGGGTATATGTAAAATGACACCCCAAAACACATTGCCCAACTTCTCCTGAGTACGGCGATACCAGATGTGTCACACTTTTTTGCTGCCAAGGTGGGCAAAGGGGCACATATTCCAAAGTGCACCTTTCGGATTTTGCAGGGCATTTTTTACACATTTTGATTGCAAAGTTCTTCTCACACATTTGGGCCCCTAAATTGCCAGGGCAGTATAACTACCCCACAAGTGACCCCATTTTGGAAAGAAGACACCCCAAGGTATTCCGTGAGGGGCATGGCGAGTTCCTAGAATTTTTTATTTTTTGTCGCAAGTTAGTGGAATATGAGACTTTGTAAGGAAAAAAGAAAAAAAAAGAAAAATCATCATTTTCCGCTAAATTGTGACAAAAAATAAAAAATTCTAGGAACTCGCCGTGCCCCCCACGGAATACCTTGGGGTGTCTTCTTTCCAAAATGGGGTCACTTGTGGCGTAGTTATACTGCCCTGGCAATTTAGGGGCCCAAATGTGTAAGAAGTACCTTGGAATCAAAATGTGTAAAAAATGGCCTGCGAAATCCGAAAGGTGCCCCTTTGCCCACCTTGGCTGCAAAAAAGTGTCACACATCTGGTATCGCCGTACTCAGGAGAAGTTGGGCAATGTGTTTTGGGGTGTCATTTTACATATACCCATGCTGGGTGAGAGAAATATCTTGGCAAAAGACAACTTTTCCCATTTTTTTATACAAAGTTGGCATTTGACCAAGATATTTTTCTCACCCAGCATGGGTATATGTAAAATGACACCCCAAAACACATTCCCCAACTTCTCCTGAGTACGGCGATACCACATGTGTGACACTTTTTTGCAGCCTAGATGCGCAAAGGGGCCCAAATTCCTTTTAGGAGGGCATTTTTAGACATTTGGATCCCAGACTTCTTCTCACACTTTCGGGCCCCTAAAAAGCCAGGGCAGTATAAATACCCCACATGTGACCCCACTTTGGAAAGAAGACACCCCGAGGTATTCAATGAGGGGCATGGCGAGTACCTAGAATTTTTTTTTTTTTTGCATAAGTTAGCGGATATTGATTTTTTTTGTTTTTTTTCTCACAAAGTCTCACTTTCCGCTAACTTAGGACAAAAATTTCAATCTTTAATGGACTCAATATGCCCCTCACGGAATACCTTGGGGTGTCTTCTTTCCGAAATGGGGTCACATGTGGGGTATTTATACTGCCCTGGCTTTTTAGGGGCCCTAAAGCGTGAGAAGTCTGGAATATAAATGTCTAAAAATGTTTACGCATTTGGATTCCGTGAGGGGTATGGTGAGTTCATGGGAGATTTTATTTTTTGACACAAGTTAGTGGAATATGAGACTTAGTAAGAAAAAACAAAAACAAACAAAAAATGTCCGCTAACTTGTGCCAAAAAAAATGGCTGAATGGAGCCTTACCAGGGGGGGAGTGATCAATGACAGGGGGGTGATCAATGACAGGGGGGTGATCACCCATATAGACTCCCAGATCACCCCCCTGTCATTGATCACCCCCCCTGTAAGGCTCCATTCAGACATCCGCATGATTTTTTACGGATCCATGGATACATGGATCGGATCTACAAAACGCATGCGGACGTCTGAATGGAGCCTTACAGGGGGGTTATCAATGACAGGGGGTGATCAGGGTAATCAGGGTGATCACCCCCCTGTCACTGATCACCCCCCCTGTAAGGCTCCATTCAGACATCCGCATGATTTTTTACGGATCCATGGATACATGGATCGGATCCACAAAACGCATGCGGACGTCTGAATGGAGCCTTACAGGGGGGTTATCAATGACAGGAGGTGATCAGGGTAATCAGGGTGATCACCCCCCTGTCACTGATCACCCCCCCTGTAAGGCTCCATTCAGACATCCGCATGATTTTTTACGGATCCATGGATCCATGGATCGGATCCACAAAACCCATGCGGACGTCTGAATGGAGCCTTACAGGGGGGTTATCAATGACAGGGGGTGATCAGGGTAATCAGGGTGATCACCCCCCTGTCACTGATCACCCCCCCTGTAAGGCTCCATTCAGACATCCGCATGATTTTTTACGGATCCATGGATACATGGATCGGATCCACAGAACGCATGCGGACGTCTGAATGGAGCCTTACAGGGGGGTTATCAATGACAGGGGGTGATCAGGGTAATCAGGGTGATCACCCCCCTGTCACTGATCACCCCCCCTGTAAGGCTCCATTCAGACATCCGCATGATTTTTTACGAATCCATGGATACATGGATCGGATCCACAAAACGCATGCGGACGTCTGAATGGAGCCTTACAGGGGGGTTATCAATGACAGGGGGTGATCAGGGTAATCAGAGTGATCACCCCCCTGTCACTGATCACCCCCCCTGTAAGGCTCCATTCAGACATCCGCATGATTTTTTACGGATCCATGGATACATGGATCGGATCCACAGAACGCATGCGGACGTCTGAATGGAGCCTTACAGGGGGGTTATCAATGACAGGGGGTGATCAGGGTAATCAGGGTGATCACCCCCCTGTCACTGATCACCCCCCCTGTAAGGCTCCATTCAGACATCCGCATGATTTTTTACGGATCCATGGATACATGGATCGGATCCACAAAACGCACGCGGACGTCTGAATGGAGCCTTACAGGGGGGTTATCAATGACAGGGGGTGATCAGGGTAATCAGGGTGATCACCCCCCTGTCACTGATCACCCCCCCTGTAAGGCTCCATTCAGACATCCGCATGATTTTTTACGGATCCATGGATACATGGATACATGGATCGGATCCACAAAACCCATGCGGACGTCTGAATGGAGCCTTACAGGGGGGTTATCAATGACAGGGGGTGATCAGGGTAATCAGGGTGATCACCCCCCTGTCACTGATCACCCCCCCTGTATGGCTCCATTCAGACGTCCGCATGATTTTTACGGATCCATGGATACATGGATCGGATCCGTAAAAATCATGCGGACGTCTGAATGGAGCCTGACAGGGGGGTGATCAATGACAGGGGGGTGATCAATGACAGGGGGGTGATCAGGGAGTGTATATGGGTGATCACCCGCCTGTCATTGATCACCCCCCTGTAAGGCTCCATTCAGACGTCCGCATGATTTTTACGGATCCATGGATACATGGATCGGATCCGTAAAAATCATGCGGACGTCTGAATGGAGCCTGACAGGGCGGTGATCAATGACAGGGGGTGATCAGGGAGTGTATATGGGTGATCACCCGCCTGTCATTGATCACCCCCCTGTAAGGCTCCATTCAGACGTCCACATGATTTTTACGGATCCATGGATACATGGATCGGATCCGTAAAAATCATGCGGACAGTCTGAACGGAGCCTGACAGGGGGGTGATCAATGACAGGGCGGTGATCAATGACAGGGGGGTGATCAGGGAGTTTATATGGGGTGATCAGGGGTTTATAAGGGGTTAATAAGTGACGGGGGGGGTGGGGGGTGTAGTGTAGTGTAGTGTGGTGTTTGGTGGGACTGTACTGACCTACCTGAGTCCTCTGGTGGTCGATCCTAACAAAAGGGACCACCAGAGGACCAGGTAGGAGGTATATTAGACGCTGTTATGAAAACAGCGTCTAATATACCTGTTAGGGGTTAAAAAATTCGGATCTCCAGCATGCCAGCGAGCGATCGCCGCTGGCAGGCTGGAGATCCACTCGCTTACCTTCTGTTCCTGTGAGCGCGCGCGCCTGTGCGCGCGCGTTCACAGGAAATCTCGCGTCTCGCGAGAAGACGCGTATATGCGTCCAGGAGGAATAAAGCAACCACCTCCCGGACGCATATACGCGTACGGCGGTCGGGAGGTGGTTAAAGGGATTCTGTTACCTCCCCTAAGCCAAAAAACGATTTTAAAGCAGCCATGAAGCACAGCTTACCTGGATTAGGCTGTGCTCTTTTATCTTGAAATTCGTCCAGCAGTTACTGCAAAAAACGACTTTGATTGATATGTAAATGTTGGTACTGCGCCTGTGCGAGAGTTCGTTCGGCGTGAGGGAGGGGGAGGAGAGGCAGGAGAGGCTGTGGCAGGCTGGGGGCGGCGGTTAGACAGTACAAGGAAGGCGGGCTGGGCACTGAAAGAGGGGCGGTACTGGGCTCACTAGGAAGAACAAAACGCCCCTCTGGGCACCTTCAGGACACATTTACATATCAATCAAAGTCGTTTTTTGCAGTAACTGCTGGACGAATTTCAAGATAAAAGAGCACAGCCTAATCCAGGTAAGCTGTGCTTCAT